>NC_080788.1:126214739-126521797 GCF_028018385.1 Neofelis nebulosa | reverse complement strand
TACGTGGTGCCCCAGGAACTGTCTCTGCCAGGAATCAGCCCCATCAACAACAAGCTCCTCCTGGCTCCTCCCAGGGACACAATAACTATTCAGCCCTCCCCATCACTGGCTTAGTTTCAGTCCATCTGAATTTATGGGTGACCTTTCTCTTAATTGCAGTCTCATATCCTTCCCCCGCCCCCACCAAATTTTTTATATTTAAATAGAAAAGAAAAGCCCCTCCAATGGCCGTTGAGGACACATATCTTTATTCTTTTTTTTTAAACTTTTTTTTTTAATGTTTATTTATTTCTGAGACAGAGAGAGACAGAGCATGAACGGGGGAGGGTCAGAGAGAGAGGGAGTCACAGAATTCAAGGCAGGCTCCAGGCTCCGAGCTGTCAGCACAGAGCCCGACGCGGGGCTCGAGCTCATGGACCGCGAGATCGTGACCTGGCTGAAGTCGGACGCTTAACCGACTGAGCCACCCAGGCGCCCCCACATATCTTTATTCTTAATAGCACACATATCCTGGCCTTGGGTTGGGAAGTTGAACAGACTAAATGATGGATGACAGCAAGGCAATAAGAGCAGAGAGCTTCCTTCTGTCAGTTGCTACTTCAGAGGTCATGGTTGTAGTGTCTCAGAGGTTCACTTGAGTTTACTTTTCCTATATCAGTAATTTAAGACTTCAGCACATGTGGTGTGATATCATGTATGTCTGTAACTCACACACTAAGGTTTATATACATGCCAATCAAAATGCATGGTTAGCATTAGTGAAATTCCTGACTGTTAGAAACAGGTTCTCATTGGCAAAATTAACTGTATTCAACACGTGTGTATTGGTTGAAAGCGTTTACAGGCACTCCCTATGCTTATATGAAGAGGACAGAAGGACCCAGTAAGACCTGTATCCTTTCCCCTAGGGAATGGCACCTAAGGCACCTAAAGGAACGTGCATCCACTTGTTGATAGAAACAACTAGAAGTAACAACTAGAACAACCACTGGAAGAGTCACAACCTAGCATCTGGCCTGGACTTTTTCTTAACAGTTTTACGGAGGAAGAATTTTCATAAAATTCACACATTGCAGGTATACAGTTAGGTAATTTGTAGCAAATTTATACAATTGTGCAGCCACCATTACACCCCAGTTTTAGAATACTTCTGTCAATTTCTGTCAAGGACAAAAGTGATTGTATGCCCATTTGTAGTTGATTCCCACCCCGTCCTCCATGGCTAGGAACCACTGATCTGCTTTCTACCTCTAAATTTGCCCTATCTGGATGTTTCATAGAAATGAAATTATACATATGTAGTCTTCTGCATCTGGCTTCTTTCACTTAGCATGGCGTCTGTGAGGTTCATACACATCACAGCCTATGGCAGTGCTTTGCTCCTTCTTACTGCTGAGTACTCAGGTGGAACTCAGATCAACTGTTGACTCTGCCTCTTCTTTCTGGCTACATGACCTTGGACAAGTGTCTTGACCTCTTTGAGCCATAGTCTCCTCACCTATAAAATAGGGATAATAATAGCACATTTTTAAGAAGACTCTTGTGAAAATTAAATAATGTCTGTGAGGGGTTGGACATGTAGCCGAGCACACAGTGAAGGCTCTGTGAACAATAGTTTTACTATGTTATTCTCCTGAATGGACTGAAAGCTAGAACAGACATCAGAGACTTGAGGTTGGAGGTGATGCAATGTTCACACACATTTAAAAACAACAACAATAACAACAACAAAACACTAGGTTTGGTATTTCACTAAGGATGTTGAGTATGAGACAGATCTTGGGAAAGAGAGGATAGAATTAACTCTGAGAACAGAAACCATCTACCCATCCCCTCACCCCACCTCAGTTCACTGTCTTATTAAGACAAACTTACTGGTCCATTGTATTCATTAGCATAAGTTTTGCAGAGACAGATAATGTTATTCCTCATTACTGGAACTTCTTGAAAGACACATCAGTGCTTCAACAGAAAGCATCAATAGTTTATATCCCAAGACTCTTGGAACCCCTCACCCCCAAATCAAGATCCTGATCCTACATGGAAAGAACCACTTTATTTATTTAAAAAAAATTTAAGTTTATTCACTCTGAGAAAGAGAGAGAGAGAGAGAGAGCACAAGTGGGGGAGGGGCAGAGAGAGAGAGAGAGAGAAAGAATCCCAGGCAGGCTCTGCACTCAGTGCAGAGCCTGACGTGGGGCTTGAACTCATGAACCATGAGATTATGACCTGAGCTGAAGGCAGAGGCTTAAATTACTGAGCCACCCAGGTGCCCCTATTTATTTATTTTCAAATGTTTGTTTATTTTTGAGAAAGCACAAGAGGGGGAGGGGCAGAGAGACGAGGACAGAACATCTGAAGCAGGGCTCTGCCCTGACAGCAGTGAGCCTGATGTGGGGCTCGAACTCATGGAACCGCAGGATCATAACTTGAGCCAAAGTGAGATGCTCAACTGAGCCACCGAAGTGCCCAGGAAAGAACCACTTTATTTATTATTTGTTTTAAAGTTTATTTATTTGAGAGAGAGAGTGTGTGAGTTGGGGAGGGGCAGAGAGAGGGAGAGAGAGACAGAATCCAAAGTAGGCTGTGCACTACCAGCACAGAGTCCAATGCAGGGCTTTAACACACTAACCATGAGATCATGTTCTGGACCGAAATCAAGAGTTGGAGGTTTAACCGACTGAGCCACGCAGGTGCCCCCAGAAAGGCCCACTTTTAAGTACATATAAAATTTTGTCCTGGTTTGAAACTAAAAGCCCTGTATTTCTGGAGCTCTGCCTGCCCTGGGTAAACTGGGATACTTGGCTACCGCATTGCACAATCTCATAGTTGTCCCACCTGTCCCTCTAAAGATACTTTAGATGCTTCCATGTGGAAGTGCGCTCTCTCTCTCTCTCTCTCTCTCTGGTGAGCAATAAACTCCTTGTCAGAGCTTTCCTTTTGGGGAGAAGGGTTCGAACTGCTGTCAGTCAAATGTAAACGAGTTAGGAGAGTTTGCAAACTGTCTGAGTGTGGTTTGCAGTCTGGAAAGCTGCTCCATGAGAGAGTACTGTTGAACAAGCCAGACTTGAGTGAGTGCCCCAAGAGAGAGCCACAGTGCAAGGCAGCCAGCCAGCTGAAGCCGCTTTAGGGGTAGTGGCTGGAGAAAGGAGAAACTGCTGTGGGTTCCAGCTGATTAAATGAGGCTGAAGCTACCTGGCGGCTCTAAGGGCAGAAAGCGGTGGGAGAGGCTTCAAGGAGAGGTGGGGAGAGACAAAAGAGGTGGATTTCTTAGGGGAAATCTAAGAGTACAAAAAGGGACAGACAGACAAGAGTTACTCAAGAAAACATCAAGGAAAAGAAGCCACTTTCTGAGGTAAGAAGACAGCTGATCATGCTCATAAGTGACTTAAAAAAAAAAATCTTTGCTGAGAGAAAGATAAATAGATACTGTATGACTTCACTTATATGTGGAATCGAAAAAAGCCAAATTCCAGGGCACCTGGGTAGTTGTATCTATTAAGCGTCTGACTCCTTGATTTTGGCTCAGGTCGTGATCTCCAGGTTCATGACATCAAGTCCCCTGTTGGGCTCTGTGCTGACAGCATGGAGCCTGCTTGGGATTCTCTGTCTCCTCTCTCTCTGCCCCTCTCCCGCTTGTTTTCTCTCTCTCTCTCTCTCAAAAATAAATAAACTTAAAAAATAAAAATAGAAAAGCCAAACTCAGAGAAATAGGGACTACAGTGGTGCTCACCAGGGGCTGGGGAAGGACGGGGAGATGGGGAGATACCGGTCAAAGCGTACATCTATTTATCAGATTAACAAATTCTGGGGATCTAATGTACAGCATGCTAATATACTTGAAAGTTGCTAAGAGAGATCTTAAATGTCCTCACCACAAAAAAGAAATGGCAATTATATGACAGGATGGATGCGTTAGCTAATGCTATGGTGGTAATAATTTTGCAGTATATGAATGCGTCAAATCAACACATTGTACACTTTCACCTTACACAGTGCTACATGTCAATTATACCTCAAAACTAGAAAAAATAAAAACCCTGCTGCAGCACAGAAGGGGGAGGGGCACGGACTGCCAGCTTAGCTAATGGAGACCGATGTGAGAAGCGAATGGAGCTGGCATAATCTTTTCAAAGATAGAAAGCAGAGAGGAGTGGAGGTAAGCACTCTTGAACCTCTGATAAGAGGAAGAGGGTGAAGGAGGAGTCCGAATTTGAATGAATTCCAAGCATGCCTGGGAGAGTGAACTTGAATCACACAATTTTGCGTTAAGCGCAATTTCAGCCAAACAGTGCAGGAGGCGACTATGTTGCCAGGAAGCTGGGGACACCAACAGAAAGAAAACATGTATGCCGTTGCGGCACAGCAGGTTGGAATAGAGAGGACCCCAGAGTGAGTCTGAACAAAAGTTGGAGACGGCGGTGTCCCCGGCTCAGTAGCCTGGGTCCCTGACTGACCGCCCACCTTCTCCTCCACCCAGGACTGTCCCAGGAGCAAGTAATAGCCTTCGCTTATCTTAGGGCTGTTAACGTAGTTTTATTTTTGTCTATTTTTTACCGCAATTAGCCTGCCCAAATGAATACAATAAGCATCAATAAAATTTTTTAAATACAGAGCACAGTGTTAATTGTGGTCATCGCTGGTAGATAGTTCTGGAATCTAGGAATATATAATTTTCACTTTTTATGTTTAAAATTAAAAAAAAAAATGAAACAAGAGGTGCCTGGGTGGCTTGGTTGGTTAAGGGTCCAACTCTTGATTTTGGCTCAGCTCATGATCTCACAGTTTGGTGAGTTTGAGCCCCATGTCGGGCTCTGTGCTGAACCTGCTTGGGATTCTCTCTCTCTGCCCCTCCCTGCTTGCCTGCTTGTGTTCTCTCTGTCTCTCTCAAAATTAACAAACAAATGCAAAAAAAAAAAAAAAAAAAAAAGCATACAAAAAATTCCCCAAATTAAAAAAAGGCAAAGGAATATATATTCTGTATAAAAGTTTAAAAAATATATCTCCAGTGCCAGATCAGCTGCTTCAATCTTCTAGAATGCTCTTCTATGGAGTGGGGCTTTTTAGATGTGCAGAGAAATATTTGAGGATCTTGAATTTTGATTACAAAAGCCCAGCCTTGGAGATTTAAAGGTAATAAGGGACTGAATATACTTACCACTCAGGATAGCTCTACCAGCGAGCGGGTGGGAGAGCTGACTTAAATGAAGCAGGTAACAATCATCCTCATTTTTCAGACAAAACAATGAAGACACGTATAGCAAGGGTATACATAATCTCCTGTTACAGAGAGGCAACCCTGGGTCTTAACCTAGGAATTGTGACCCTAAATACTGCTTTATTTTTTATTTTTTTAATGGTGTTTATTTTTTTTAATTTTTTTTTAACGTTTATTTATTTTTGAGACAGAGAGAGACAGAGCATGAACGGGGGAGGGTCAGAGAGAGGGAGACACAGAATCTCAAACAGGCCCCAGGCTCCGAGCTGTCATCACAGAGCCCGATGCGGGGCTCGAACTCACGGACCGCGAGATCATGACCTGAGCCGAAGTCGGCTGCCCAACCGACTGAGCCACCCAGGCGCCCCTTAATGGTGTTTAAAGGAGATCATCCACCAGAACTAAAAAGAAATTTAAAAACTCATTATTGTTTCATTTCCCTTCATTGGATTTCAAATAAAATGGGCATTTAAATGACCAGTGTTAACAGTGATGCCCTGAATGCCTTGTTTTCACAAACCAGCAGATCAGTACTTTAGCATACATTAGGTTTATTTAATCATCTGACTAGATTCTGGGCTTTTTCTTCTGAGAAACATTTGTTCATTCTTAATAAGAGCAAAGAACTGAGTAATTGGCTTGTTCAAAACAGCTGGCATTGAGGCAGGCACTTAGTACACCCCCAGACAGTATGGGAAATCAGCAAAGTGACAGAAGAGAGTTCCCAGGTTGGGGAGAGAGAGAAAAAGGGAGAGAAATGAAGGTTCAAATCCCTCTACTATTAAGGAACGTTCCAACTACTTATTTCCTTCCATTTTCCTGTGCCCGCTTTCCCTCTCAACTACTCACCAGGCATCAGAAGAACATGGCACTTGCCTGTGATCCTTAGCCTTAGAGATATTTGTCCAGCCTCAGCACCCCCTCCCCTCCCCAGTTCATGAGTAGAAAGCATGCCAAGCTGGGAAACAAACTGAGGGTAATAATAAAGCTGATTCGGCATTTCACCTGTAAAGTGAGAGGGGGACCACGGCAGACCGGAAGACGAGACAGTTTTAGACTTGCAGGAGCACAGACCCTGAGTTGGAACGAGATGTCTGGAGACAAGACAAGCTTCCCTGGCTGGCATGGTTAAACTTTTAAGAAAAACAAATGCAGGGGCACCTGGGTGGCTCAGTGCACGATCTCAGGATCGTGATCTCAAGGTTATGAGATTGAGCCCCATGTCAGTTTCCATGCTTAGCGTGGAGATTAAGATTCGTTCTCTCTCTTGGGGCACCTGGGTGGCGCAGTCGGTTAAGCGTCCGACTTCAGCCAGGTCACGATCTCGCGGTCCGTGAGTTCGAGCCCCGCGTCAGGCTCTGGGCTGATGGCTCGGAGCCTGGAGCCTGTTTCCGATTCTGTGTCTCCCTCTCTCTCTGCCCCTCCCCCGTTCATGCTCTGTCTCTCTCTGTCCCAAAAATAAATAAAAAACGTTGAAAAAAAAATTAAAAAAAAAAAAAAGATTCGTTCTCTCTCTCTCTGGCCCCTCTTCCCAGCTCATTCATGCTCTCTCTCTCAAAAAAAAAAATAAATTAATTAAAAATTAAAAAAAGAAATACAAATATAATAATGTGTAAGACTGTGTAAAACAAGAAACTGAATGTGAATAATGGACAAAATCCTAGCTCTCGGCCAGCCCCCAGCTTCTTTTCAACTCTTACTTCAATTTGATTTTCAATTTTTTTCTAGTCTGCTTTTAAGAAGCAGTAGTTCCGAAAAAAGTGGGAGGCATGGGGCACATGGGTGGCTCAGTCGGTTAAGTGTCCATGATCTCAGGGTTATGAGATCGAGTCCCATGTCAGGCTCCATGCTTAGTGCAGAGATTAAGGTTCCTTCTCTCTCTTCCTGTGCCCCTCTCCCCAGATCATTCGTGCTCTCTCTTCCTCTCTCTCTCTCACTCTCTTGCTCTCTAAATAAATAAATATGAAAGAAATACAAATGCAATAATGTGCAAAACGATGTGTGTAAAACAAGAAGCCGAATGTGAATAATAGCCAAAATCCTAGCTCCCGGCCAGCCCGCAGCTTCTTTTCAACTCTTACTTCAATTTGATTTTCAATTTTTTTCTAGTCTGCTTTTAAGAAGCAGTAGTTCTGAAAAAAGTGGGAGGCATGGGGCACATGGGTGGCTCGGTCAGTTAAATGTCTGACTTCGGCTCAGGTCATGATCTCCTGGTTCCTGGGCTTGAGCTCCTCATCTGGCTCTGTGCAGACAGAACGGACCCTGCTTTGGATCCTCTGCCTCTCTCTGTCTGCCTCTTCCCAGCTTGCATCCTCTCTCTCTCAAAAATAAAGAAACACTGAAAAAATTTTTTTAAAAAGTGGGAGGCAGGCCACTTTCTCTTTGATTAGGTCTGTTCACTCTAGTGGGCACAGTAGAGAGAGATTCGTTAAAACTAAAGGAATTTTATTGGACGTTCATTACGTGCAACTTTACTGTATTCTCTGGGAGGTATAGGGAGGCTGTAAGTAGTTACTTAACTACTTTAGAAACGAGGTGTGTATATATTGGCAAAGCCATAATTTTGTTACCTTAAATACTTTAAATGCGGCACAGTAGTGAGGTGAAAACTGGTATGAACAACTAGGTAAAATTAATTTTAAGGTAACATTTTCTGATAGGCTTTTATCACATAATTCACCCATGTAGTATTTTAACATCAAGTATTAATTTTAAGATTGATGCATACTGAAGGAACCCTTAATTTTTATTTTTTGGTTTTTTACTTTATTTTTTAATGTTTATTTTTGTGAGAGAGAGAGAGAGAGAGAGAGAGAGAGAGAGAGAGAGAGACAGCATGAGTGGGGGAGGGGCAGAGAGAGAGGGAGACACAGAATCTGAAGCAGGCTCCAGGCCCTGAGCTGTCAGCACACATCCCAGTGAAGGGCTTGAACTCATGAACCATGAGATCATGACTGGAGCTGAAGTTGGACGCATAACCGACTGAGCCACCCAGGTGCCCCATGTTTTGTGTTTTTAAAATACCATTATGTAAAAAGCATTTCCTCTGGCATTAAATAGTGTTTGACAACAGGTTTCTAATGGTTGCTCATTATTTCACATTAAACCATTCTCCTAGCTGACCATTTGAATAGTTTCCAAATTAAAAAAAAAAAATTTTTAACATTTATTCATTTTTTTGATAGAGACAGAGCGTGAGTGGGAGAGGGGAAGAGAGAGAGGGAGACACAGAATCTGAAGCAGGCTCCAGGCTCTGAGCTGTCAGCACAGAGCCCGACGTGGGTCTCAAACCCATGGACTGTGAGACCATGACCTGAGCTGAAGTCAGACGCTCAACTGACTGAGCCACCCAGATGCCCCTGAATTTTTACTATTATAAATTATTACTATTTACTATTACTATTGCTATTAAATTTACTATTATAAATTAATTCTGAGACAACTGGATTTCTATGTAAACTTTTTCTCACTCCTCTGTTTATTTTTTTAGGGAAAATTTATAGAAGTGGAATTACCAGGTCAAAAAGTATAAAGTCTGTCAAAGCTCTTGGTGTATACTAGATCCTTAGCTTTTGATGTCCTGATTTTTCGGCTAGCAGTAACTTTTTGCTAATAGTCTATTAATTCACAGAAAAATTTTTTTTCCAAATTATCAATTCTTTTTCAATGAGAGAAATCTTAATTATTCTACTTTGATAATTATCAATGAAGTGTTTCACTACTAACATTCCATTACTAAGGGAAAAATAATCTATAACTGAAAGGTGGTATTCATAATGTTGATGCACCTTTTAATTTATTGAGGAATTAAAAAATAATAGATGTTAATTCAAAGAGAGTTTATAAGTCTTCAGATTTTTATGTTTATTTTTAAATGTTTATTTATTTTTGAAAGAGAAAGTGAGTGGGAGGAGGTGCAGAGAGAGAGGAGGAACAGAGGATCCAAAGCGGATCATGTGCTGACGGCGGAGAGCCCTATGCAGGGCTCGAACTCATGACCCGTGAGATCATGACCTGAACTGAAGTCCAACGTTCAACCGACTGAGCCACCCACCCTGACACCCCATATCCTCAGATTTTTAAAGCTGATTGAAGAAAATGTAAGTGTGCCAGCAGATTTTTCCACTAGAAATAGGACATTATAAAAGTGATTTTCTGGGGCAACTGGGTGGCTCAGTCAGTTAAGTGTCTGACTTGATTTTGGGTCAGTTTGTCAGACTTGATTTGATCTCACAGTTCCAGGCATCAAACCCCATGTTGGGCTCTGTGTTGGCAGCACAGAACCTGCTTGGGATTCTCTCTCTTCCACTCTCTCTGCCCCTACCCCCACTCTCAAAATAAATAAATAAACTTTTAAAAAAAGTGATTTTCCAAATTGCCTGTATGATGCATATAGCTAATTGCATGACTATTTAATCATCAGGACTAAGACGGGTACTTTTGAAATCCCTAATAAATCCACTTGACTCAATTTAATGAAGCAGTGAATATTAAATCTTATCACATGATCTGCCATAAATCACAATTTTTATCTACCCAGTTATAGAATTTTTATTGTGATTTTTTAAAAAATCCACATAAAAGTAAAAACATCCTTCTAATGGCAGCTTTTTCTTTATTTCTGTTTTTAATTGAAGAGAGATGGTTTTGCCAGACACTCTTGGTTTCAAATTCTGACTCTGAAATTTCTTAGCGGAGTAAATTAGGGCACAAGCCCCATGAAGTATGTATTACCATCTTCAGTTTGTGTAGTGGAAACTGAGGCTTAGTGAGATTAAGTGAGAGAAGATACATGAAGCACTTTTAGCAGAGTGCTTGCCCTTAAAAGGTGTTCAGTAATTGGAGCTGCTACTATTAGGGGTAACAATGGCAACAATCTGTGTACAATTGAAACCATGAAATCGAAGATAGAAGTGACCAGGTTTCATCATTTTACAGGTGTAAGTCTTTATCAAATGTATACTTTGGGGGCCAAACTGTACCCCAGTGGTAGTTTAAAACCCAGGAGAACTGATTTAAATCCACTTAGGACTCTCAATAACTTATAAAGAAACCTGCCATTCTTGTAGTTTTCTTATACAAATCTTCAATGTCTTTTACCCATTGTTAACTAATACATAATTGCCACCTCTTCTGGGTATCTGTTGTTGTATAACAAATTACCCCAAACTAAGTGGGGTAACAATTTTGTGGATTAGGATTTCAAGCATTGCTAAAGTGGGCTTTTCTTCTGCTTCATGTGGCATCCACTGGGATCACTGGTTGGTATTTAGCTGGTGTCTGGATCAATCTAGAGGTCCAAGACAGTTGTGCTTCTGTGCCTGGCCCTTTGAAGGTGATCGCTAGAAAGCTAGGCTCAGCGAGGCCCTTCTCCATCTCCGTGTAGTAATTCAGAGCCTCCCCATATGGTCTTGCCTTCAACAGGGTTTACACAGTGGCTTAAGGCTCCAAGCGTCTAAAGTGAAAGCCGCCAGTTCACTTAGAAACTGGGCCTTAGATTATGGTGTCACTTACACCATAATCTATTGATGTACCAAAAAAACATTTCAAAATTTGAATAAAACCAGAAATCCATAGGCCCAGGAATTCCAGAAAACCAAAAGCTGGTTAAATACAAAGACAATGTCACCTAGGTATATTATTTTGAAAGCCCAGAATATAAAGCCTTAAAAGCAGCCCGAGAAAAGAGGGCATGTTCGTTATAGGAGAACAATGATAAGAATAGGAATGATTACTCATCAGAAACAATGAAGGCCAGAAGACATTGAAAGATACCTTCAAAGGGCTGAAACAGATTGCCTTGTTAGAAGTCTATACCCAGTGAAAATAATTTTTAAATATTAAGGTAAAATAAAAGTATCTTCAGATAAAGAAAGCTGACAAAATTTGTGGCCAGCAGAACCACACTAACATGCTAAAGGAAGTCCTTCAAACTTACGGAAATGATTGAATCGATGGAAAGAATGAACACTGGAAACATTAAATATGTGAGTATATATAAGAGACTGGTTTCACTTAAATTCTTTAAAAGTCAATCAACTCTTTAAAAAATATAGTAATGTATTATGCAATTTATAACATATATAGAAATAAAATATGTGGCAAAAATATCACTGAAGATGGGAAGAGGTAAATGCAGTAATAATTTTAAGTTTCTTACATGTCATGGGCATTGGTATAATAAGCCTTCTTGATGGACTATGTTAAATGAAGGATGTATTTTGTAATCCCTGGAATAACCACAAAAAATATTACAAAGAGCTAAAAAGTTAAAGGTAGAATAAAATATTAAAAAACAAAAGCAAAGACAAACCAATTAATCCAAAAGAAGCCAAAGGAGGAATAAAGGAACAAAGAAGATAAATAGAAAATAATTGAAAATGGCAGACTTCAACTGTATCAATAACTGAAGTAAATGTAATGGACCAACTACTCCAACTGAAAGGCAGAGATTGTCAGACTGGATATAAAAGCAAGGTCCAATTATATAAAATATATTTTATATATAAATACATAAAGTTATTGAACTCAATTTTCTTACTATAAAATTATAGTAGCTACTTAGAACTGGTGCAAAGATTAAGTGAAGTGTTGAACATTTAGCATAGTGTTGGGAGATAGTACATTTTCTAAACATAAGTCAGTACACACATATACCAAATGTTCTATCAATCAGATTTTTTATTAATTCAGACTGACCTCTTTCAATTCATTATTTTAAAAGAGTGTGTTCAGTATATATCCACTTGTTCCTTTTGGGGGCTTTAATCTGATAGTTTCTTTGTAGTTTGATGTAGGTGATTGACACATAAAACACACTGCCTTGTGGAAACTATTATCACACATTTGTATAATCACAAATTTTAATAAGTTCTATAGAGGATTCAATGATGGATTCACAAGGAGAATAATGTAGGTGGGGGGTGGGTGGGTAGGATCCAGGGTATGTCTATGTAATATTCAGGAAGAGAAAATAAATAATCAGTAGAGTTAAATGGGCAAAGACTGAGATTAAAGAACTTGGTAGACACAGGCAAAAGCATTTGAAGGTCTTCAGATGGGGAAGATCTTGGACTGTCCAAGGAATTAAAGAACACAGGTTCACAGGAATGGAGTGAGATGAGGAGACAGATGTGGGCAGGGGCCAGCTGCAGTCCTGGGCCTGGAAGTTTCCTTTGAAAACCATGGATTTATCTTAAGAGCAAAATCACTCTGGCTATTGTGCAGAAATGAATTAGAGGGGTCCCAAACAGGCAAGATTAGTTAAGCTATGAAATTACTGCATCCCAAGCAAGAAATTATGATGGCTTGAGCAAGGGTCATGGCAGTGGAGAGTAAAGGATATACTTTTTATATATTAGAGTAGTAGAATTAACAGTATGTGGTGAAGGATTAGAGGGGGGTGATGAGGAAAGAAGGTATAGTGATACCCCTCAGGTGTCTGGAATTTGCAATAAGATGAATGGAAGTGCCATGTACTGCCTCAGCAAATACCGTAGGAGTGGTGGATTTTGGAGGAAGAGGTAGATTTCATTTGGGACATTTAAGGAGTGACATACATGTGAGACATCTGAGAGGAGATGTCAAGGAGACCAAAGGGTAAATGGCCCAAGAATAAAAAGAGAGGCCTGGACCAGTTATGTCAATCTGAGAATAGTTGGATAAGGTCACATGGGGGAGAATCACAGAGTAAGAAGAGAAGAAGACACAGCACTTGGCCACGTGGAACTCCAGTGTTTAAAAGTGTGGAAGTATAACGAACCAGGAAAGGAGAATGAGAAAGACTTACCAGCATGGTAGAGGATGACCAGGAGTGTGGAATCACAGAGGCCAAGGCAAGAGGGTTTAGGTAAGAATATAATGAGGGTACCTGGGTGGCTCAGTTGGTTGAGCTCCTGACTCTTGATTTTGGCTCAAGTCACGACCCAGGGTGATGGGATCGAGACCCACATTGGGCTCTACATTGAACATGGAGCCTGCTTGAGATTCTCTCTCTCTCTCCCTCCCTCCTCCTCTCCCCCTCTCCCTCTCTCTCTGCCCCTCTCCTTCGCTTCTTCTCTCTCAAATAAAATAAAAAAGAATGGTCCACTGTTTTGAATCCTGTGTATAGCTAAGATGTAATTTAGCATAACGTTAGCACAGGGTTAAACGTAACTATTTGTTGAATGAATAGGTAGCTTTTTATCTTTGGAATGCCAGATCTAGGTCACCAACAATTTTAGTGCATATTTTCTAGCAATTCCTACCACAGAGTACAGTCTAAGCATGAACTGGGAAGTGAGCTCAGAGGAGTAATGTAGTGCATTAGCAGAGACATTGGAAAAAGTAGTGAAGGGACGTTTAGAAGTGGGAATGATGGGCTATGAGTCCTTCCATACAGCCTATTTACCAAATCACACAGCGGAAAGGGAGCAAGAGGGCAGCTGAGGAAAGACATCCATGAAACAGAGTAACATTATGTTCTTTAACTGCTAATGTTCTTACTGAGGCCTTTCGGTAAGTGTTGACAATATGCACTGACATTTGCCATCTACACTTCAGTATCTATATTGTAGCAAATCCAACTTGATGAAGGGCTCTGTTTCCTAAATAAATCAGAGGGCTTCAGTTCTCTGCTCAAGAGTCCTAGGGAGGTTTGGCTGATGGTGCTATGCTGTTTATAGATGAAACAAATCATTCTTTATTGATATCTTAAAAACAATTTTTTTAATGTTTATTTATATTTGAGAGAGACAGAGTGTGAGCGGGGGAGGGGCAGAGACAGAGGGACACAGAATCTGAAGCAGGCCCTGGGCTCTGTGCTGTTAGCCCAGAGGCCCATGCAGGGCTCAGATTCAGAAGTGGTGAGGTCATGACCTGAGCCCAAGTCCGCTGTTTAACCTACTGAGCCACCCAGGCGCCCCTCTGTATTGATATTTTGTTTCATGCTTTCCTGTCTATCTCAATTCTTTGAGGGAGGGAGAGGGATTCTTTAGCTCTGTTTTTCTCATGCAAGTAGTATAATGCTTTGTTTATAGTCATTTCTTAATAAATAATTACAAACTAAAGGCATTAAGCATTTGGGTGTAGGAGCCCAAAAGTCTTCACTATCCTTTTCCTTTGTGCCAACGAAAATCATTTGCAGATATGTATTAGGCAGATCTGGAGAAAGGCAAGATGCGTTATTCTCCTATTTTCTAAGATGTCAGACTCTTAATACCTCATATACGTAAGAGAGGTATCCTTTTAAAAATCCATTTCTGAACTCATCCTCCTTTTAGTTTTTGTATTTAATAGTTTTCTTTCTTCCTCAAAGTTAACACTTTCCCTCAGAGGGAGAAAATGGATATTTCTAAGAGAAATGTTAACTACTAGAATCTTTATGAGGAAAAGGCCACAATAAAAACAAAACAGTTGCTTTTTTTTTTTATTTATTTTTTTTTTTTTAAATTTTTTTTTTTTCAACATTTTTTATTTATTTTTGGGACAGAGAGAGACAGAGCATGAACGGGGGAGGGGCAGAGAGAGAGGGAGACACAGAATCGGAAACAGGCTCCAGGCTCCGAGCCATCGGCCCAGAGCCTGACGCGGGGCTCGAACTCACGGACCGCGAGATCGTGACCTGGCTGAAGTCGGACGCTTAACCGACTGCGCCACCCAGGCGCCCCAAAACAGTTGCTTTTAAGAGCTGCAGGATGTATATGGAGCTTTGTCACAAATTAATTTCTTTGATTTTTTTTGGAGAGGGGTGGAGAATCAAAATGGTATAATAAGGGAGCGTTATATTTGGAGTCTGGAGATTTGGTTTTGAATTTAAGCCGTTGTTCTTACTGACCTAGATTCTCAGTTCTCTTGGATATTGTACTTTCTTTAGTTTCAATTTGCTGTTCCTTTGTAAATTTCTTGTGATAGATACGTAAAATATGTAATTTATCGTCAGCCTTCATTTTTAATCTGTCTTTTTAAAGCCGTACATTTTCTTTAACTATGACTTTAACTACATCTTATGGGTTTTGATTTGTCATATTTTTATTGTCACTTAAGTTAAAATTGCTTCCTAGTGTCTACTGTGATTTCTTCTTTGACCCATGGTTATTTACAAGTGCATTTTTTATTAGTCAGAGAACATACTTGGTTTTATTTTTTTGTAAGCTATTGAGACTTGCTTTCATGGCTCTGCATATGGTCAATTTAAAAAAAAAATTTTTTTTTTAATTAAGTAAACTCTACACCCAATGTGGAGCTTGAACTTAAGACCCCTAAGATAAAGAGCCACATGCTCCACCAACTGAGCCACACAGGCACCCCTGCATGTGCTCAATTTGAATAAATATTACATGTGTCCTTGAAAAGAAAGAATATGTACTCTGCAATTGTTGGGTACAATATTTTATACAAGTCAGTAAGCTTAAGTTTGCAAATGATGTTCTTCAAACCTTATTAATTTCTTATCAGTATTACTTTTTTGGTATACATAGTCTATAAGATAAAACCCTATTAAAACAAATCCCCACTATGATTGTGAGTTATCTATTTTTTTTTTCAGTTCTATACATTTCTGCTTTTACATGGTTTGAAGCTATGCTCTTACAGATATTCAAACTTAGAATCATTATATCTGTCTATAGTAATTCTTTTTATCATAATAAAATTTCCCTTTTTATATATAGGAAGACTTCATGGTCAATATGTATTGGTATATTTATATCAATTTTCTCTTAGTTATTGTTTGCATGTTAATATTTTTATCCTTACACTTTCAGTCTTTTTATATCATTGTGTTTAAAGTATGTCCCTTGTAAGCAGCATACTATTGAATTTTTTGTTTTATTAACCTATCTGGCAA
Organism: Neofelis nebulosa; assembly: GCF_028018385.1. Lineage (NCBI taxonomy): Eukaryota > Metazoa > Chordata > Mammalia > Carnivora > Felidae > Neofelis > Neofelis nebulosa. The sequence continues at coordinate 126,505,754 of NC_080788.1, read as the reverse complement.
TCTTTGTATTTTAACTACAATAGTAAGTCCTTTTACATTTAACACAGTTAATATAAATATTACTTGGGGTTAAATCTATTTGTTGCAGAAGTTCTTTATTCTAATTTTTTGCTCTTTTTTGTATTATTTTTATTATTCTGTTCCTCACTACTATTAGCTTGTTAGTTATCCATTCTTTTACAATTATTTTAGTTGTTGCCCTATGGATTAAAACATGTATTCATTATTTATAAAAGTCTTACACAAGGGGTGCCTGGGTGGCTCAGTTGGTCAAGCATCTGACGTCGGCTCAGGTCATGATCTTGCAGTTCGTGGGTTAGAGCCCCACGACAGGCTTTGTGCTGACAGGTCTGAGTCTGGAGCCTGCTTCGGATTCTGTGTCTCCCTCTCTCTCTGCTCCTCTCCTGCTCATGCTCTTTCTCTCTCCTTCAAAAATAAATAAAAACATTAAAAAAAAAGTCTAATACAAGTTAGTACTGTTACCATTTCTCAGACAATTCAAGGACCTTAGAACAATTAAAATTTTTTTTTAATGTTTATTTATTTTTGAGAGAGAGAGACAGAGCATGAGCGGGGGAGGGGAGAGAGAGAGAGAGAGAGAGAGAGAGAGAGAGAGAGAGAGAGAGAGAGAATCTGAAACAGGCTCCAGGCTGTCAGCACAGAGCCCCACACAGGGCTTGAACTCATGAACCGTGAGATCATAATCTGAGCTGAAGTCGGACGCTTAACCGACTGAGGCGCCCAGGTGTCCTGGACCTTAGAACAATTTATAACCCTCCCATTCCTTATTTGCTATTGTGTATTTTAATTCTGTGGATATAGTTAGTCCTTGCTTTGCATGGTTGCAATATGCATAATATTAAGTTACCATTATTTAGTTAAATTTAAATAATATCTGGTCCTGACCACATGGTTCAAATATATTGTGTGAATAATTGCACAAAACTTTGCTGCCAGCTCTTCAGTCTGTGCATCACTATGTACATAACAGATCTGTATCATGATAGGTGACCAGTTACACTTCTTTCAAAGTCATTGGTCAGCAGTCACTGAGCATCTGTTATCCACTTCATCTATAAACAGTAACACTGTGCAGCTGTATTGGCTCCTTGCCTTCCAGTGGTAAACCCATACGGCACTTTGCAAAAGTGGATAATTGAAAGAGGGAACTGACCGGCAGAGTCAGTGCAGCAGAGAAACAAAATGTGATAATGCTGGAAGTAAAATTTGAATTGAGTGTAAATGGAGTCATAGAAGAAATAGCTGAGCGTGTGAATGTTGATACATTCACTATTTGAGAGACTCTAGATATTCAATCACAGGAAATTTGTGAGGGCAAATTATTGACATTACTGAGCAAAATGGTTGCGAATGAAAGGATAAAAATGCCCCAAAAGAAAAGATGCTGATTAAAAAAACAAAATTCAATTAAAAGAACGGTAAGAAATATTTTATGACATTGAAAGAGCAGAGAATTAAATATTGGAAACTGATCCAGACCTAGAAAGAAGAATGACAATTTGCCAAGACATTGACGTGATGTTCTAGTAAGTTACACAGCAAAGAGAAAAAGGCATGTACTGTTCAAACTACTCTTGATTTTTTTTTACAAAGAAATAAAACATTTTAATTGTAAACTTTAATTTTAAAGTTTAAAATTACAGTGTGCTAAATAAGTATCAGTGTACTATTTTTCCTTCCCCTATACATTTATAACCAACAGTAAAGGAGATTTTACTGTTTTGATAAACACTTGTAAAAGTCACAAAACAATCCTAATTTTTTCATTGATTATTAAGATCACTTTGCATAGTTTCAGCATGCAGTTTTACGATCCTACACCCATCATGCAGCACAAGAATTGCCTGTGTTTTTAAATTTATTTATTATTTATTTATTTTATTTATTGAAAATTTTTCTAATGTTTATTTATTTTTGAGAGAGAGAGAGAGAGAGAGAGACAGAGTGCGAGCATGGGAGGGGCAGAGAGAGAGAGGGAGACGCAGAATCTGAAGCAGGCTCCAGGCTCTGAGCTGTCAGCACAGAGCCTGATGTGGGGCTTGAACTCACAAACTGTGAGATCATGACCTGAGCTGAAGTTGGACACTTAACTGACTGAGCCACCCAGGCACCCCTAAATTTTTTTAAATGTTTACTTATTTTTGAGAGAGAGAGACAGAGACAGAATGTGAGCAGGGAAGGGGCAGAGAGAGGGGGAGACACAGAGTCTGAAGCAGGCTCCAGGCTCTGACCTGTCAGCACAGAGCCCGATGCAGGGCTCGAACCCACAAACTGTGAGATCATGACCTGAGCTGGTCAGATGCTTAACCTACTGAGCCCCAAGAATTGCCTGTATTTTAAACCCAGAAAAATATTTTTTGTTTAGTTTTGTGCAGTCCAGTGTCATTTATATTTACCTATTGTATTGCTTGCTTTTCATTTCCTTCTGTACTTCTGGGCAACTATTTGGCATTATTTTCCTTTAACCTTAAAATTCCCTTTAGTAGGTTCTTCATATGAAGAACTTTTGTTTGCTTGAAATGTCTTTCTTTTGCCTTCAATTTCGAAGAAATTGGCAGATATTTATTATTGCTAATTTTGTTGTTATCCTCATCGTAGGTATCTTTCTATTGCTTTTATAGATTGTATCATTTCTGTTGAATGAATGATCAACTATCAATCCTGTTTCTACTTATTTTAAAGTGTATATGTGTTTTTCCCCCTTTGGCTGCTTTTAGTGATTTTCACATCATCTTTGGTTTTTAATACCTTTACCATGACGTGCCTTGATGTGTTTTCTTTGTATTTATCCTATTGGGGTTTGTGCTAATTATATCTGTGACTTGACATCCTTTATGAATTTTAGAAAATTCTCTTTAAATATTGCTTCTCTCCTTCTTTCTCTTTTCTTTTTTGGGACCCAATTACAGGTATTCCAGACTTTTTACTGTGCCATATATTTTTTATTTTCTTTTTCTCTCCATGCTTCAGCCTGGATAAATACAAATATAAATATATTTAAAGTTTATTTCTTTATTTTGAGACAGAGACAGCACAAGTGGGGGTGGGGCAGAGGCAGAGAGAGAGGGAGACAGAGAATCCAAAGCAGGCTCTGCACTGTCATTGTGGAGCCTGATGTAGGACTCAGTCCCATGGAACCATGAGATCATGACCTGAGCTGAAACCAACAGTTGGATGCTTAACTGACTAAGCCACCCAGGCGCTGTGGTTGGATATATTTTTCTGACTTAATCTTCCAGGTTATGGATTCTCTTTTGAGCTGTGTCTAATTTGTTGTTAAACTCGTGCTTGGATTTTATTTCAGTTATTGAATTTTTAAGTTCTTGTTTCTATTTGATCCTTTTTATAGTTTCCAATTCTATTTTGAAATTCTCTAGTCTTTAAAATTTTGAATATATTAATTATAGTTATTAATTAAAGATCTGTGCCTAATAACTCCAAAACTCTAACATTTGAATTTCCTCTCGTTTTCTTTTGTTTGTTTTCTTCTCCTGCTTTTTTTCCCCCATATGTTCTTGTTTTGTTTTTTTCTATGCCTTGTTATTTTTTGTTGATTCAAAGCCAGGCATTAGTCTTTGTGAGAGTTGATCTATTTTCCATACTTCTGTGATGAAGCTGTTTAGGGATCCCAGCTAAAATCTTGGGATGTTAGTTTACTGAGGAGTCCTCCTCCTTCATAAGTCCTGAACTCCAATATTTGATTCAGTAGCCCTATGGTATTGCCTAATCCTCTGTTCAGTCAGAGCCTCTCAGTTGTTGATTACAATTCACAGAACACCTCAAGAGGAAAACAATCGAATGTTGTTTTGAGGATTTGCTTCTCTAGTTACTTTCAGAGTAATGATTGATCTGATGGAAGCTTGCCTACCATAGCTAAAAGCAACATTCTGAGCCTCAGTGTTCTTGAAGGCAGCAAAATGCAGTGCATAGGGAAAGAATTTTCCAGTAAGATATTTATGGTGTAAAGATTCTGCTCTGATCCTTTAGTAACTGAGTGACTAAGGAAAACATATTTATCCTTTATGAATTTATGTTTTCCTTATATAAATAATAAAAAAATAATATCTACTTAATAAGGTTGTTTTTTTGAGCCTTAAATATAGAACATAGAACGTTTATCATAATGTCTAGAACATAGTAGGTATTTATAGAAAACAGGTATTTTTGTTTCTTCAAGGAAATAGTTAATATTTCATAGTATTTCATAAAATTAAGTGGCTGCTTAGAAGGATGTAATGTGATTATTTACAACTTTTAATCAATTGTAATGGACTAGAGAAATAAAAGCAGAATAATTATTGACGAAATGTGCTGCCTGGTTTTAACGTGGTAGGCATGGTGCTTAATGCTTACATGCATTATATCGTTCAATATTTATGCTCACCATATGAAGTTAAAACTCTTATTAGCTTTATTTTACAAATAAGGAATGTGAGGCTAGGAAAGATTACATGATTGTGCAAGGTTAGACAGTGGGTGGACAGAGAAGCCAGGGTTCCAACCCAATTATAATCAACTCTAGGGCCAGAGTTTGTACCCTGACTCCTGTTCTAATCTCATGAAGCTACATTTCTCTTCTATGTTTTCCTAACTGAGGAAAAATGTTAGATCTACAGAATCTTGCACAGGCCTGGAATCCAGTTAGTAGTCAGTAAATATGTATTGACTCACTGACATCCACACCAATGAAATCTGCTGACATACTAGTAATAGAATGAAATGACAATTTGAGAAGAGAACTTCTAGTTTTGACTTTACCTTTCAACCATGGAAATGGGATTTTGGATGGATTAACAAACTGTGAGAACAAGTCAAGAATTTAATCAGACACAGAAATTTTGAACCATGGTTGAACACCCAGCTGTTAACAGCCATTTGGAGCCCAGAATTATCAGTCAAGACTGGCTATGGTGGGGTCTGTGCTGCACTTTTCATTGTACTTACATGTGAGTCATTTTACTCAAATTGTAGAAGGAATGTGATTCCAGTCGCTGCAGAGTTGCATCTATTGACAAATAGCTGAATATCATAAAAATATAATGCAAAGTAGAAAGTTAGTAGGGTTGTGAATGCCAAACATACTTCAAACATATTGATTTTGTTAAAACTTCTTTGTCAGGGGCTTCCCAGATCAGACAACATGTATAACCTCCATGATTTCTCCCTAATTATGCTCCAATTAGTTATACTTTTTTCAAATCCTGTGATACCTGAAAGCTTCCCGATTCATTAGGTCCTATTCATCCCTAAGGTTTCATTTAAATGACACTTCCTTCAGAAGCTTTTCCTGAATTTCCCGATCAGGTAAAATTTCCCTTAAGTATCCCTCATTGCATCAAGAACTTCTCCTTTCATTAATTATCACAGTACAACTTTCTAATTGTTTGGATATTGTCTGATTAGGCTGTACATTCTCTGAAATGGAGAACAGTGTCTGCTTTGTGTGGCCTTTGAATTTTGAGTGTCTTTCATGGTGCCTGGCATGTAGTAGACCCTCAGTGAATATGTGTTAAGGTAATGAATAAACGGTGAATTACTCAAAATAGCAGAAAATGAAAGAAATTAGAAAAGAACACAATAATAAAAAAAGAGGCATTTTTAACAGTGTACCTGCATGGGATTAGAAATAGAGTCTCAAAGAAGATGAGAAATTTACAATTCTCTAGCAGAACATTCCATAGGGTAGTGACTACATGTCTACTCAAGACTTCTTTATTTTGATTAATCTGAAAATTCAAGACTTTTCTGGAACTTTGTAAGCAAAGGATAACTCAAATAAAGGCTTTAATTATTATAAAAGAGAAAAGAGAAACTTCTAAGTACAACTTGTCAAGAATACCTAAGGAATACTGTTTCAAGTAGCCTCCACAAATTCCATCTTGTTATAAGAATGACTAACGCAGCCAAACTCAGTGACTGCTTTTTTTGAGAGGTATCTCTATATTTGGGAAAATTAAATATTAATAGATGGTGTCCACCTGTTGTCATAACAGAGATTCTCAACCCTGGCCATTAAGTTAAACTACCTGGGAGGCTCTTAAAAGATACATATGTCTAAGACTCAATCCAGGATAACTAAATCAGAGTTTATGAGGGATGATGTGCAAATACTTTTATTTAAAAAAATATCTATCTTTAAATTTTGAATTAAATCTGCCAGTAAAATGTTTTCATTAATACAATGTTTATAAAAGGAACTCTGTTCTATTTGAGTTTTTATCACGTCATTGGGAATGTTCTAATGGTCCTGTACTTTCTTATCTATTCTCTAAATAATTATCCTTTGATTTATCAGGTCACCCAAGCCATTGCCACTTGTAGATAACATTACATAAATTATTTTAATCCAAATATATTTTTAATATGGAAGGAGCAATGGAAGACATTGAAAAGATTATTTTTTGTGTGTGTATGTGTGTGTAGAGATCTGCAGAGATTTATAATGGATGAAGCTGTGCCATTTGAAGGAAAAGATGAATTTTGAAAGCTACAAACTTGTTTTCCTAACTTTATATCATACCTATTGCTCTGAATTTTCTCCTGAATTTCTTAGTTTAGAAGTGTGAAGCTTTCTCAAAGGGTTACTAGAATGGTCATTCTGTCCACGTCATAAGAAGTTCCAGTTTCTCCAACTGAATGATACATCCTTAAAGGGCTCTTATGGCTCAATTTGGAAGACAAGACGTAGGAACCATTTATTCACTGGGATGAAAGATGTGATTCTCTGCTTGCTTATCCCTTTTTTATAAACAGGAAAAATCAGATCCCATCTCTTCCTCAAATTTCTTCTTAGCATGTAAGTCTTATGTAATCACTAGGGTGACCATATCATTTATCATCCAAACTAGGATATTTTTGTGAGTTACACAGGGTGCTATTAATAATTATGCATGAATAATAGGTGGAAATTTATACTGAACCAGTACAAACCTATCCAGGATTGCCCAAATGTTTTCTCTCTTGCCCCCTAAGCAGACAAGAACTTTAACTATTATTTATGTATCTCTGCATGTTTTCATTCAACAAATATCTATTGAATATTTACTCTGTGTCAGTAAGTGGGCATTGACAAAACAGACCTGTTCCCCAGCTTCAAGGAACTCATAGTAATGGGTGATATAGGCACGTAAACGAGATTAGCATATACAGTGATAAGTGCTCTGATGTGCTTCAGGAAACATTTAACCCAGACTAGAGAATTCAGCATATTCTCCACGGAGGAAGTCTTAACAGGACCTTCAGATCTGCCTGGATGTCCTGTATATCTTAGCCAACCCTCCCTCTTTTATTGTCCATCACTTTTATTTCAAACCTTCTCAAATTTCTAACTCTCCTAACTTCACCCTCAATAATTAGCAGATAATCTTTTAATAATTTGTAGAAAAGATTGAAAGCTTGAGATGAGAATTTCTTGAATTCTCCACCAATAAGCCTATTAATCACCTGCATGGCTTCATCTCTTACTACTACTTTCTTGTTACAGTGTAAAAGATGACAATTTTCTTGTACCAAGTCAATCCCTTTATTTGGATCCCATCTGTTCTTGCCTTCTCAGGGACCCCCAAATTGTTTGTTCTTCATTCTCTTTAGCCTATCCCTCTCCAATGATTCCCCTTCACTGGTCCCAATTACATCTGCCTGGAATGAAGGAAAAATCATGTTTATGTCCTGATTACCTGCTGGACCCATAGCTTGCTTGATGCCTCAAAGGTAACTCAAATGCCATATGCCCCAAGCGAACTCCTGTCTCCTCGATTCTCCACAGCAAATTCACACAAAACTTCTCTCTCTCAGCAAATATGCTCATCAACCACACAGGTGTCCTGGTCAGACACTTGGATGAAATTCTCCATCTCTTCCCACCTCCAAATCAATCAACTTTTGAGTTTGTTAGTTCTCTTATTTATTTCTCAAATCTGGCCACTTTTTCTTTATTTCCCCTCAACCATTAGCATTCAGTTCACCATCCCCTCTGCCCCAGGGACACTGCAACAACATCCTCACAAGTTTCCTGTCTCCAGTCTTACTCCATTTGACTCCCTTTCCACAGAACAAGCGAATGTTTCTAACACACCTGATCTGCCACTTCCATCCTGATAACCATTTAGTGGCTTGGACCTTAGGGAAGATTTCAAATTCCTTTACGTGGTTCACAAGGCCTTGAACTTGCTTATTCCCCAGTTTCATTTCTCTCTACTGCCCTTCTTCCCACTTAAGCTTCAGCCTCAACAAGTTTATTTTAATTTAACCAACAGCACAGCTTTTCCCTTCTTCTTGGAACTATCTTTCTACTTATTTCCCCCCCAGATCACAAGTTAGGTGTCATTTCCTCTAGGGAGCCCTCTATGACCACACTCTCCATCTAGGTAAGATGCTTCTTATATGAGTTACACAGCACTCTCTAACTGACTACACCATAGTATATCTCTTAGGAAGGAAAGTGGAAACTCCATGAGTTTTGTCAGATGTCATATGTGAAGCATTTAGCAAAGTGCCAGGCACAGAGTAGGGCCCGATAAATATTTGTTGAATGAATGAATAAAGTAATGGTCAAGCTATTGGGACATCCAAGCAGAGACACCAAATAAGCAATTATATAAGAAGATGAGAAGGGTATTTCAAGTTGTTTAACTTTTAGGCCACTAAGCGCTGGTGCTGTTAAACGGAGAAGAAGGAACACTTTAGCAGGAAGATGAGTTTATTTTGGCTATGCTGTTTGAAGTGACTGTGGGACATCAAGATGATCATACTTGGGAAGAAGCTTTAATTCAGGCCTCAATTGTAGCAACAAGTCAGGGCTAGAGATACTCATTTAGGAATTAACTGTATTGGGTAACAGTGAAGCCAAAGGAATGGGAGTGTCCATTCAAGGAGAAGAGGGTATGAAGGAACTGGGACAAAAGAAAGAATGAACTGATATTTAAGGAACTGAATGAAATGAAATAGGAAGTTAGGAAAGGAGAGTGAGGATGAGGAAGAGTAGCTCAGGTAAGATGTTAAAAAGAAGGATGAGAGAACAATATCAAGGAAATCAAAGGAGACAAGAATTTGAAAATAGAAGGGCTGTTCAGGAAATCAAAGACTGCAGAGATACATAGCTGGAATGGTTTCTCAGCCTCAGCCCTGTTGACATTTTGGACTAGAAAATTCTTTGTTGTGGGAGGATATCCTGTGCCTTGTCGGGTGTTCAGCAGATCCTTTGCCTCATCCATTCAATGCCAGTAGCACCCTCCTTTCTAGTTGTATCAACTAAAAATGTCAAATGCCCCTGAAATGACACAACAGACACTCGATAAATGGTCATGAAATGAATCAAAACCGACACAGGTTGCTCCTGGTTGTATTGTCATTTGGTGTACCTGAATTATCTTTGTGGCTTGTCAGAATCCATTAAACGAAATAAGGCCCTGGTTTATTTCATATACAGTTATACTCTTTGTCAACTCAACATGGAAGTCCTTTTTATCCTTACTCTTGAGTGCATAACAATTCAGTTTTCTAAGGTTTAGAATTATTTTTGTGGGTTTTTTTTGTTTGTTTGTTTTTTTAATGAGAGAAGTCTGAAATCATTAGCTACATTTCTGACAAAATGTAAACACTTGTCCTGGTAAAAAGTGAATCAAGAATCTGTAACTAGGAGAGATGGACTAGACAGTGTGTGTATGGGAGAGATTCCCAGCTAACACTTTGTCGCATCCCAAGATACATTAAAATACGTTGAGAATTATTAAATTGTCAAGATCAAATGAATTTAATTTTGCAGTAGGTTTAAGAAATTAGGAATTCGGGATTGGAGATGTAGCAAAATCAAATAAACATCTTTTACATAAACTTTTCAAGTACATTGGAAATGCAAATATCATTGTTTTATGCAGATACAATGTATAACAAGTATTTTTCTTGATAGAACACATTTAGAAAATAACATGGCTGGCACAGTTGCACACTTCTCTTTATATTAAAAAAGTGACTTACATCCTGGAAATATTGGGCAGATTTGAAAATGCACGACTGGGAATGGTTTTCAGATGAGTCTCTATAAACTTCCTATGAAGATAACAGTTACACAATTAGAGTTTTAATCATTGGACTTTTCTAATAAGTCACCTTAATTATGAGCAATACATTATGAGAGGTATCCTGGTCCTTATGACATCCATTTTATCATACATAATCAACAAAAATAATACTCAAGGAAAAACAAACATACATTTTTCCCCCAGCAAACCAAGAACTGAGAGTGAGAGTCAAATGCAGAAAATAAAACTTCAAATGTCATCTTTGAATTTGTGGTAAATTCGTATACCTTGTGTGACATCATATTCAAATTATTAACTGGAGGGCAATATACCATACTCATGTTCTGTACGACTACTGAATTCATGTCAGGCACATGTCAATGGAAATATCTTGGAATGCCATTGGAACATATATTAAGAACACATTAAGAGGATTAAATCTACTTGATATATCTTAAAGATGAAAAATAGTGGCATGGTTACAATCTTTTTGCCCAACCAAAATCTCTTCAACCATTACCTTGATCTTATCATCTACTTGCTGAAGTTTGGAAATAACTGGCTGACAAGGAGCTAATTCTCAGGGTTGTAGCATCTTTGTTGCATATGCAAGTTAAAGGTTATGACTTTTCTTACAGTTTGCTTTTTTGGACACTTTTCAGAAGGCCAAGGTTTTTTCCTTATATCAGTAATAAGACATCTTAATGTATTTCAGTATGTCCGCTCACCAAGGTGTTCGTTCCATTTTTTACTTCCTTTTTTTGCTACAGCAACTTCTTGATAGAATCCTGTATGGAAGAAGGTGTCCTAACTCGCTTTATAAAAAGACAACACCTCATCACACTTACCATCTTATCCATGGGTCTGTTTTTGCCATATAAATATTCATAATTACACATCATCCATTTACTTCCTTACTTAAAGAAATAAGACTAAAATTGTGTGTTTCCCTCCTAGGCTGCAGGGTTTTATTTCTCAGCAATCTATTTCCTTGGTCTCTGCATTTTTTGAACTACTAATTTTTGCAGTGATTGAAATGCATTTGAAACTTCTGGTTTCTGGTTCAGCATGTCAGGAGCCTGGAGAAGAGAAGACATTGGGCAAACCACTGTTGGCAAGATTGTAGAGACAGACAGGCAAATAAAGGGAGTCCCAGACTCCCAGAGTGGAGACTGATGTGTGGAAACCACAGAGAGAACGAGTGTCAGGATAGGAAACCTGAATTGGGATTGGTGAATCCTGGAGGCACGGTGCTGATAGATCTCCATGGGGACACAGTCACAGGGGGACTTCCACAGTTTTGTGAGATTTACCTCCAGGCTCAACCATGTCCTAATAGTAAACAGTAGAAAAAATAGCCCCTTGTGCTTCTGGCAAAGAGAAGAGAAAACCACTTGGAAATACATCAGAGCACTTTGTTCTTCTTAACAAGGCCTGCCCCCCTCCCCCCACACCCAGGGGAAACTATTAACCCGGTCCTAACTGACTGGGGAAGGGAAATACCCAACTCTAGGTCACTCTAGCCATCCTATTCTATCTAAGGAGAGAGGAAAAAAAACGTGAAACACTTGTGAAGTTCACAGTGAGGCACAGTCTCACTAAAAGACTAAGACCTAATCACAGGACTATAGAATGTTTCCCTTCCCCCCAGCACTTCACCATCACATTACTAATGGCCTCTTTACAGCAATTCCTTTCATCTAGTACATCATGCCTGTCTATCAAGACATAATATCTGCAGTTTGTTCAATCAGTGCATCAGTGGGGCCAAATTAGTTTATAAAAGGATCTATTAACTTAGAAGAGGGGAGGTGATGTGAATGACAAAAGGGTAGGTTGTCAGCTCTTTACAACCCTGGATGTTTCAGCATAAAGCCGAGTGTTGCCTTAATATGGTTTCACAAATTTAGGTCTCATAAATGATCCATCCTTTCTCATAGGTCTCTCACTTACATTCCCTTAATTGCATTGATTAAAACCTATTGGTCCAGATCCAAGATTCTGAATTTAAAAATAAAAGCATAACAACTTATTCAATTAAAATCTCCCAGTAAAAGTGGGCCATGCCAAAGGAAAACAAAGGATCAGGTACACACCTGTTGGGTATCACCCAAGGAGATTGAGTTTCTCAAGCTCAAAGATCGTCCTGCATATAGAACCTGCTCTAAGGGCATGGATCTTGAGGACACACTTATTGTAAAATTGCACACACTGCTTATAGATAATGTGGACTTAATTTGTAACTTCACTGTCTAAAAATTTGGGTGTTCAAAAGTAAATGACCTATTAAGAAAATTAGAGTAAGTTTACAATGGTATGTAAGAAATTTGACTTGGAACAGAAATACCATCTAAATGTAATTTAATAGATTTTGGGTAAAAGATTCAAATAATGTTTATATTCTTTCACAATGCATGAATTTCTGAAATATATAATTCATGTTTCTTGAATTCTCTCTTTCTCTGTCACACACATAAACACATACACACTTTAAGTGAGAACAAAGACCTTTTTCCTACTACTGATTTAGTTGTAGTTGATGGAGTTCAGGACATGCTATCCCAAAACATGGCAATTTAGCATGTTGAACATTTTAAGCTGGAGGAATCTGAGACACAACAGGTGCATTAAGGACTCTGATCTCCTTCTCTGAAGCAAGTCATAAGACTCTCATGTGGGGGGTGCCCTGCCTATATCCTTATCTCAGAAAACACCAAGGGAATCTGAATGAACAATGAATAAGCTCCCTTCAGTTTTCTACCCTTTTGTTCTACCACATTTTCCCATGACTTTACATTCCTCGTCAAAACAGCATAAAAACACTCAGGTTTAATCAACTCTTTGGGTCTTCATTTCTTTATGAAGGCTTCCATGACACATAAACATTTTCCATTAAATAAATTTGTATGTTCTTCTCTTGTTAATCCATCTTCTGTTACAAAGCCACAGCTGAGGAACTAGAAGGGTAGAAGGAAAAACATACTATTTTCCTCCTCTACAGTTTCTGGTGATGAGGATTGGATAGTAAAAGGCTGGGATACTCCATCACCTTGGAGACTGCAGCTAAGGTCTGGGACAACTGGCAGAAAGCCAGCAGAATGTAAGAATTCTTAACGTATCAGTTTTCAGGATCTTTATCTTCGTTGAGAGAGGAAGGTAAACACTTCTCCTTGCCCTTTCCTTTCCAAATTCAGGTTAGCAGGAAAAAATATTTGTATTTGTCAAATCTTTGGATAGTGACCCTTTTGAGTTTAGTGTTAAGTACCCATTGTTTATTGATCCTTTCCCTCCCAGAGTCAACTATTTTCTTCCTGTTTAGGTTTTTGTTTTGTTTTGTTTTTGTGTTTTGAGAACCTTGCTTGGCTTTTTACCTGCCAGGCTATGCAGATCTTCAGTTGCCTTTTAAGAAATTTGCCTAGGAAACAAAGATTCTGTGTTTTATCAAACTAATTTCCTGTGCTTCATGTTGTCTTTATAAGGTCTTCTGATTACTTACTTATTAAGGTGTCTAATATTAAAAGAGTGGAGGGTTTTGTTCACAACTATGTAATGTTGTATATTTGCCTTAAAAATCTTCTATTGTCAAATTTGGTTAAATAGTTGACCAAGACCTTATTTAATCAAGTGTTCAAATCTTTTGATATTCTTGACAAGTTTCCCCAAATCAAATTCTAAATAAAGTCTTTCTGACTTTGAACTAACTTTGAGCTTTTCCGGAGGATTCCTTCAAAGCAGACTTAAAAAGGGCCTGTATTATCAATCAGTTTTCTTGTTGTACTTGTATAAATAATTGGGCCAAGTTTAATCAGACTAGATTTATTTTTGCAAATAAAAATAGTCTTTGATTATCTATGGTAGAAATGGAGGTGACTGTAGAGAAAAATTTTGTTTCAGTTAGAAAGTATTACCTACTCTTGTCAATGTTTGCCGTCTTTGAACTATTTTTCATTTCCTTGTAAATTAGATTTTGCCATTTTGTACATCTTGTCAGTTGTTACCATATCCAATTTTCTCTCACCTTCCTGACTTGTCATCACTAAAAACGAAAACTACCCATTTCTCAAAGTCCTATAAGCCGAAGCTGGATGATGATATAAACTTTTAGGGAATCACCACAACAGATCATGTATGGGTACTCTTTGTACCTATAACTGTGTGGGTCACTCAGAAATTTCACTGGAACATCTAATTCCATCACCAGAGACATTCACACTGCAAACCAAAAACATTTATTGATTGTTACTCCCTGCCCTTGCTACCCTACCTACAGGTGCTTTGAGCCCAACATCTAGAAATCGTGACTGACCACCCTCTGGGTTCAAAAATTGAATTTATAGTTTGTTGGAACCATTAACCTTTGTTTTTCTTTTATTTCCATTGAAATGTATCTCATTCAATGCCTGATTACTAACACCGTTAGAGGCCTAACAGATGGGTGCCCTTGCTCCCGCTCATATCACCACCTTTTGAAATGAAACAACTCTTTAGGATTGACCTATTCCTAGGACTGAGAGCCTGGTTTGCTAGGACAGGGGATGATCGATCTACCCACTAAGTTTCTGGACTGTCAAACTTCTTGGGGAAAATTTCAGATGAGAGAATAATGGGGTTTAAAACATGCTACCCCAAAATATAATATCTTGGCATATTGAATATTTTAAGCTGAAGGGATTGAGAAACAGTAGGTTCAGGAAGAACTCTCTGAGCCCCTTCTCCCCTGAAGCAGGTCATAAAAGACTCTCATATGAGAGGTGCCCTCCCTATACCCAGATAAAAGAGCAATCTTATTTCTGAAGACAGAGGGATGCCTAGGGTAATCTGAACACATAGGCTTTGCTAGATCTCCCCAGTTTACTACCCTTAGCTCATACCCCTTTGTCCAGTGACATTTATCACCACCTTCCATTTTTTACCTAACCTAGTATAAAAATGTCATTTCTTCAAGTCTTCATTTCTTCATAAAGGCTCCCATGTCATGTAAAACTTAAATAAGTATTCTTTTCTCTTGTTAATGTGTCTTTGGTGATAGAGCCCTAGCTGAGAAGTTAGAAGGGTAGGAAAAGATGTTTCTCTTCCTCTACACAGCATAACATGCTTTAAAAGACAGAAAATTTGAAATGCTGACATTTTACTCATTCTTCTCAGCCAGGTTTCTCACCAAAGAAAGTCCACCAATACAAATGGACTAATAAGGATTATGGATTTCAGAACCATGATACAATGATTCTGAGATACAATATGCACAATAAATCCAAACAAAAGTGATGGGGGAATGACAGCAATTCTAGCCCTAGATGAACATTAATTATCAATTATTAGTGGATTAACTTAGTTTATATCATGATGATTATAACATAGCCTGACACAGAAGACTGATTTCAATAATGTTAAACAAATGAATTATCACAATAGAAATTGATCACATAAATTGCCAAGTTCAGTTTAGCAGTTTGTACATTTTACCTGGATATATTCATAGTAATATACACATAATCTGGAAAAATGAACTCATTATTGAGTTAAAACATATTTTTAAACTCTTGGTATTAATTACCTTAGTTGCAACTCTAAAATTTATCACCTATTAGCTTAAGCTTTCCTTCACTTTCTTCTCTAACTTTTTTAAGTTTATTACTTTATTTTGAGAGAGACAGAGTGTGAGCAGGGGGAGGGTCAAAAAGAGGGGGAGAATTTCCAGCACTGACAGCACAGAGCCCAATTTGGCTGGAACTCATGAACCTGTGAGATCATGACCTGAGCTGAAATCAGGAGTTGGATATTCAACCAACTGAGCCACCCAGGTGCCCCTCCTCTCTAACTTTTAAAATGTTATTAGCCTGAACATTATGAAAACATGTAGGAAGAGTTTTCTTCCAAAGTACCTTTTTCTCTTCAAATAAAGAGCAAAAAATAATTGGCTGGAACATGGCGTCTAGCTAATGAAATAATAAAGACAGCATGTTTGTTTACAGAGCCTGTGTTCTATTTTCCCCCAATAGTCTTACTATAAGTTGAGGATTATGGAGAATAAATTATTGTGATACATGGATGCCTTGTAGCTCCCTAGCTAATCCCAGGTGCATGAGCCTTAAAACTCATAGAGGTTTCACGGTTGTTTTGTTAGGCGGTATTTTGTAGCTAGAGCTAACTGATACATGGTTATATTGAGCTATTTCTCTGTGCCTTCACACGGGCAAGCAGCTGCATGTGTTTTCCATTGTCTATGTTTTCAAAAGCAAAATATTTATTTAAAGAATTGTGTAACATTGTGATTACTGCTTTAAAAGCAGATGGTAGAGGAAAAAAAGCAAATGATTGTGATTATTTGGCTAGAATATTTTAATTTACTTTCAGAATAAATTTTGAATATTTGTGGAAAAGGAAAAAGACACATCTAAGTATATATTCTGTTGACAAAAACATTAGCAAAGCTTCAAGGTGTTATACTACTGTCCAAAGAATTAGCATCAAAATAGTATTTATTTTGGATGAAAATATACTAGGTACTGAAGAGACTTAGTTTTTTATGTTTTTGATGGTTCAAAATGAGAAGGCAGTGATTATTCTTGCTATAATGAAAAAAACTCAGAAAATGTGCCTCATACAAATAGCAGTATTTACTATTAATGACTAGGGGCATCACATACAATTCATTAGGGGAAAAAAGCTTATAGTTTTATATCTAAGTGAGGTATATACACTTAGTTGTTAAACAAGTTGGCTTTAGGATATGGAAAGAATAAATATTTAATAATGAACATTTATATTAATAAATTTATTTTATAATAAATAAGAGAGAATAAATATTTAAGTTCATGATGTAATTTAATTTATTTTTCTATGAGTTATGTAACCAAGAATGATCCACAAAGGTATGCCTTAGAATCAAATGTTTCCTTTCAGCCTTGCCAAATGTCTGCATTTAGAAGGTATAATGGTGAAACAGAAATGCATGTGAAGTGCCAGTGATTGACTTGAAGAATTTGCAGAATAGGATCCATTTTTAAGGACTGTCTTTTTTGTTCTTGCAGTAGCAATGCGGGAGGGAAACCTGGTTAATGCTAGTAAAGAGAACAGACAGTTCTCTATGTTCCAACAACAACAATTTGTGCTATTAGATTTTTCACATGATGGTAGGGTCATTTCACTGAAATTTTAGCAACATGCAAATCCAATCAACATTCTAACATTTTGTTATGTGTGACTTCCCTGTAATCATAAATACATAGTTTTTATGTATGTGTGTACACGTTGGTGTGAGGTTTAGTTAATTGATGCTGCGTGAGAAACATCCTATTTATTAAAAAATATAAATTATGAATGGATGAGCATGACTGAATTTTACTGGGTTGAGAAGCATAGTTGATCTTCCTTGCCATGGCTAAGCTTGTGTGTGCCAGAAACACCAACTTCCCATTTAATCTCTTGGCAATCAGGCTGAGAATATTTTGTGATTTTGCATCAAGCTTGTTAAAATATCACCACTTGGATTTCAAAGGCCTCCTTTTGTATTAAATACCTGTATCAATCAATCAACCGATATCTCACTGAGATATGTCAAGTGCATAACATTGAAATAGTCATTGTGACCATAGAAAGTACTAGTAGTAGAAAAAGAAGAAATTGTTACAAATAATGCAGATACTTAAATATTATGAAACTGTGGATTGTAAAATGGGCAATATTAATATGACATTTATCACTTGCCTGCTGTTTTTACTTTGCTGAGAAGATTCTCATTAGTGAATTTAATATATATACATATATATATATATATATATATATATATATATATACATATATACACATACATACATACACACACACACACACACACACACACACACTGTGGTAAGTTATGAGGAATGTAGCAAGTACAGGAATTAAAGTCAGGGATGTAGATCCAGAAGGATCATGCAGCCAAATATTTGGGACTCTTTATATAATATACAGACTATATTTTTAAATATGAAAAAATTATTATTTAAAAATTTTTTAAATGTTTATTTATATTTGAGAGAGGGAGAGAGCGTGAGCACGGGCAAATGGGGGAGGGGCAGAGAGAGACAGAGACAGAATCAGAAGCAGGCTCCAGATTCTGAGCTATCGGCACAGAGCCAGAAGTGGGGCTCCAACCCAAGAGCCCTGAGATCATGACCTAAGCCAAAGTCAGACACTCAACTGACTGAACCACCCAGGTGTCCCTAAATATGAAAAAAATTTTAATCTGTACTATGTGTGTTTTCTGTTTCAGTGGTGGAATGGCATTTTAGTCAATGTTCCTACTGAGTTATTTATAAGTAACACAAAAATACCAGGTGATACCTACAATTCAAGGTACTATATTGCAACCCACCACCAGATTCCAAATGGAGATGTGAATCATCATTTTGGGACAGTTAATTTCTGTTTGAGCTTTAACTTTTGTGATCTTGGACTTAGAAATACAAGCAATGTCTTGACAAGTTTGGCTGTATGGAAATTGTCTAGCTTAGGCCATCTGGGATAGTTTTCTATACACAACAAATAATTTGGCTTAGTTCTCCAGATTAAAAAAATATATACATAATTTGGTTTTATTTCATTATTTAGGACACTCTGTGTATTAAAACTTAAAATATTTTTAAGTTTATTTATTACTTTTTGAGAGAGAGAGAGTAAGAGAGTGTACAAGTGGGAGAGAGGCAGAGAGGGAGAGAGCAAAAATCCCAAAAAGGCTCTAGCATGGAGCCCAACATGAGGGTCAAACTCATGAACCGTGAGATCATGACCTGAGCTGAAATCAAGTGTTGGATGCTTAACTGAGCCACCCAGGCACCACTGTATTAAAAGTTTTTAATACAAATTTAACGTATAATTTACAGCCAGTAAGATGCATAAATCTTAAATGTATAATTATATACTTAAGTGTATACAAGTATGTATGTGTACTTATACTTTCCATATGTACACATCTATTCTCATGACCAGGACTTGGATCAAAATATAGACTATTCCCCCTGCCATGCACCTTTTCTGACCAAACACTTTGAAACTAGGTGTCAACCATAAGAAAAAATCTGGCAAGACCATAAATACATGGAGGTTAAACAACATACTACTAAACAATGAATGGGTCAATGAGGAAATCAAAGAAGAAATTTAAAAATACATGGAAACAAATGAAAATACAAGAGTCCAAAACTTTTGGGATGTACAAAAGTGGTCCTCGGAGGGAAGAGTATGGCAAGATAGGTCTACCTCAAGAAGCATGAAAAATCTCAAATAAACAACCTAATCTTATCATCTAAAGGAGCTAGAAAAAGAACAACTAATGAAGCCCAAAGCCAGTAGAAGAAAGGAAATCATAAAGATTAGAGCAGAAATAAATGATATAGGAACTAAAAAAAAAAAACAAAAACAAAAAACCATAATAGAACAGATCAATGAAACCAGGAGCTGGTTCTTTAAAAAAATTAATAAAATTGATAAACCTCTAGCTAGACTTATTGAAAAGAAAAGAGGAAGTTCTCAAAATCACAAATGAGGGAGGAGAAATAACAACCAACACCACAGATATACAATTATAAGAGAATATTATGAAAATCTATATGCCAACAAAATGGACAACATAGAAGAAATTGAAAACTCCTAGAAACATAAATTACCAAAACTGAAACACAAAGAAATAGAAAACCTAAACAGACTGATAACCAGCAAAGAAATTGAATCAGTAATCAAAAAACTCCCAACAAACACAAGTCCATTACCACAGGTGAGTTCCACCAAACATTTAAAGAGTTAATACCTATTATTTTCAAACTATTCCAAAAAATAGAAAAGGAAAGAAAACTTCCAAAATAATTCTATGAGGCCAGCACTACCCTGATACCAAAACTAGGTAAAGACAGCACTAAAAAATAGAACTACAAGGCCAATATCCCTGATGAACATAGATGCAAAAATTCTCAACAAAATGTTAGCAAACCAAATCCAAACGAATTTAAACAATACGTTTAAAAATTCACCATGATTAAGTGAGATTTATTCCTGAGATGCAAGGGTGGTTTAATATTCACAAATCAACATGATACATCACATTAATATAAGAAAGAATAAGAACCATTTGATCCTATCAATAGATGTAGAAAAAGCATTTGACAAAGTACAATATCAATTCATGATGAAAACCCTCAATGAAGTAGGTTTAGAGAGAACATACCTCAATATAATAAAGGCCATATATAAAAAATGCACAAGTAATATGATCTTCAATGGGGAAAAACTGAGAGCTTTTCCTTTATAGTCAGGAACAAGACAAAGATGTCCACTTTCACCACTTTTATTCAGCATAGTACTGCAAGTCCCAGCCACAATAATCAGACAATAAAAAGCAATAAAAAGCATCCAAATAAGCAAGGAAGAAATCAAACTCTTACTCTTCACAGACTACATGATACTCTGTATAGAAAACTGGAAAGACTCCACCAAAAACTGCTACAACTGATAAATGAATTCAGTAAAGTTGTAGGGTACAAAATCAATGTACAGAATCTGTTGCGTTTCTATACACCAATAATGAAGCAACAGAAAAATTAAGAAATGCAATTCCATTTACAACTACACCAAAAATAATAAGATATCTAGGAATAAACCTAACCAAAGATGTGAAAGACCTATCTATCCTCTGAAAACTGTAAAACAGTGATGAAAGAAATTGAAGACGACACAAAGAAATGGAAAGACATTCCATGCTTATGGATTAGAAGATCCAATATTGTTAAAATGTCTATACACCCCAAAGCAACATACACATTTGATGCAATCCCTATTAAAATACCAAGAGCATTTTTCACAGAGCTAGAACAAATAATCCTAAAATTTGTATGAAACTACAAAAGACCCCAGATAGCCAAAGCAATCTTGAAAAAAAAAGCAAAGCTGGAGGCATCATAATTCTGGACTTGAAGTTATAGTACAAAGCTGTAATAATCAAAACAGTATGCCACTGACACATAAATAGACACACAGATCTATGGAATAGATTAGAAAACCCAGAAATGGACCACAACTGTATGGTCAATTAATCTTCAACAAAGCAGGAAAGAATACCCAATGTGAAAACCAATGTTTCTTCAACAAATGGTGTTGGGAAAACTGGACAGAAACATGCAAAAGAATGAAACCAGACCACTTTCTTATACCATATACAAAAATAAATACAAAATAGATTAAAGATCTAAATGTGATACCTGAAACCAACAAATCCTAGAAGAGAACACAGGCAGTAACTTCTTAGCAACCAGCCATAGCAACTTCTTTCTAGATATGTCTCCTGAAGGTGAGACAGGTGAAGCAAAATAAAAAATAAACTATTGGGACAACATCAAAATAAAAGCTTCTGCACAGTGAAGGGAACAACAAAGCCAAAAGGCAACCTGCAGAATGGGAGAAGATATTTGCAAATGACATATCTGATAATGGGTTAGTATCCAAAATATACAAAGAATTTGTAAACCAACACCCAAAAAATGAATAATCCACCTAAAAATGGGCAGAAAACATGAGTAGTCATTTTTCCAAAGAAGACATACAGATGGCCAACAGATATATGAAAAGGTACTCAACATCACTTATCATTAGGGAAATACAAATCAAAACTACAATGAGATATCACCTCATACCTGTCAGAATGACTAAAATCAACAACACGAGAAAAAATAGGTGTTGGCAAGGATGTGGAGGAAAAGGAACCCTCTCGCACTGTTGGTGGGAATGCAAACTGGAGCGGCCAACTATGGAAAATACTCTGGAAGTTCCTCAAAAACTTAAAAATAGAACTACCCTACAATCTAGCAATTGTACTACTGGGTATTTACTCAAAGATTATAAAAATACTAATTCAAAAGGATACATGCCTCCCGATGTTTATAGCAACTTTTTCTACCATAGCCAAATTATGGAAACAACCGAAGTGTCCATTAACTGATGAATGGATAAAGAAGATGTGGTGTATATATTAAATGGAATATTAGTCATCAAAAATGAAATCTTACCATTTGCAATGACATGGAGAGTATTATGCTATGCCGAGTGAAATAAGTCACTCAGAGGACAAATACCATATGATTTCACTTATATGTGAATTTAAGAAACAAATGGGAAAAAGGAAAAAAGAGGCAAACCAAGAAACACATTCTTAACAAACTGTTACCAGAGGGGAGGTGGGTGGAGGAATGGGTGAAATAGGTGATGGAGATTAAGGAGGGCACTTGTGATGAGTCCTGGGTGATGTATGGAAGTGTTGAATCACTATATTGTGATTGTAATAAACACACAGCACTCACTATGCCAAACACTATAAAAGCACATTACATATATCATTACATCTTCCTAACAGCCGTGTGAATTAGGGTATATTATTATCCCCATTTTATAGGTGATGATCTGAGGTACAGAAAGGTTAAATAATTTGGTAAAAGCTACGCAGCTGCAAGTATGAGAGCCAGCTTTCACTCACAGGGAAAAAAAGACATCAGATTCTTTAGCATATTCTACTGCCATTCTGCAAAGTATAGAATGTGGATAATAATACCTACCACATAGGCTTGCCATGGAGATTTAATAAATTATTATTGGAAACACTTAGAACAACATTGGCATATTATGAACACTAACGTGTTTTTGTTAAAGAAACAAAAACATATAAATCTTTTGGCCAATATATTAATCAATGATGAGAAATACAATGTCCAATGGGCCACAATATTCATGATGACATGCGTATTTTTTTCTTGTGCGCAGACTACTGTAGGGAACTAAGACATGCAGAAGGTTGCTTGAAGGGCATGAAATCAATCAAAACAAGGAGATGAAATGGTTTTTAAATGTTCTCAGGCTAAGAGAGCCTATCAATACCATTTTACAAGGAATGGTTTTGCCTGTAGGGTATGATATCCACTAGTTTAAACATCCACAGATTTAAGTTTCCTTTGTCCAGGACATTGACTAGATGGAAATTTCCACAATTCTTATCTGTGAATCCACTTTTTCTCTGCCTTCAGCTGATCAATCCTCTGCCTGATGGATGTTTTCTTCAACCAGATTACAGAGGGTCATACTATTTCCTTTATAGGATTTCATATGTCTCTATTATGATCCCTTACGTGTTACTTAAGAAATTTACTTTATTTCATTTGTTTCTAGTTTTCTAGTAAGCATTACAGTGCAGCTTCAATATTATTGGCAATATTTTATTATAGACCTATCCTTAGACTCTTGTTTGTGTTGTGTTCCTTTTAAATGAAAAAAAAAAAAAATGTAAGGGCACCTGGGTGGCTCAGTCGGTTGAGCATCTGACTCTTGATTTCCACTCAGGTCATGATCTCATGGTTTGTAACAGTGAGCCTCACATTACCAAGCCTGCTTGGCATTCTCTCTCTTCCTCTCTCTCTGCCCCTCCTCTGCTTGTGTGTGTGGACATGCTCAATCTCTCTCTCTCTCAAAATAAATTAATAAACTTAGAAATAAAAGAAAAAATGGAAATGGTTTCCTTTAATACTCTTCTTCAACAGGTGAGGAAACCTTTAGGTTTTGAGGAGCACAGTTTAGAACCTATGTATTTGTCCAAATCTTGTTATTTTATGGACGAAGTAAGGTCCATACATAATCTGGAGTTCATTTATAATATGAAGAAAGGTTAAGTGACTGAAGTTCATATGATAAAGTGAGAGCAGTCCAGTTTCCTGCAAACTTTTCAGTGTAAAGCATATATAGATAATCTGAAGATTCCTTCCTTTGCTATGAAGCTGACTCAGAGGCACTTCAGGAATCAACATGTATTTAAAAATACTACATATAAGTTGAGTGCCTACCACATTCCAGGCATCACGCATGGTGTGGGGAATGCAGTGGTAAGCAAGGTCAGATGAAGGTCCTGCCTTCATGAAGCTAAAACCAGTGGGGGAATTTGACATTTAAAAAAAAAATTTTTTTTTACATTTATTTATTTTTGAGAGAGAGAGAGAGAGACAGAGCATGAGTGGGGGAGGGGCAGAGAGAGAAGGAGGTACAGAATCTGAAGCAGGCTCCAGGCTCTGAGCTGTCAGCACAGAGTCCGACGTGGGGCTCGAACTCACAAACCATGAGATCATGACCTAAGCCGAAGTCGGAGGCTTAACCGACTGTGCCACCCAGGCGCCCCAACAAGACATTTTTTAAGACCCACTTAAATAACTATATTATTATCATGGTGTTAGTGCTATGAAGGAAGAGTATAGATCTATGTGAGTGTAGAGAAGTCCTCTCTAAGGAACTGATTTAAGCTGAAGGCTGCAGTTGACAACAAATTCTGAAATGAAGTGTCAGTGAAGGAAGCAAGGTGGCGGATTGGGAGTCAGGACTTCATGAACTTCCACCAAAAAAGGGCAATAGCAAGGTGAGGTAGATATCAAAGTGAATTATATATTGCAAAATACTGAATGTCAGAAATTATAATGTTTGAGGTCTTAAAATGATGCCATAAACACAGCTGGCATTCAGTATGTACTTCTAGATAAAGCAGCTTGGTGAACACTTGTCATCTGTCCAGTGTTCTAAAAGTAGTTTTTGTTTTTGTTTTTGTTTTTTACAAATGGCAATGTAGGCTTTGGCAGAGGGTGACATTTTTTTCTGGCTCTGATATGCGAATTGGAAATAAATTCACGGTCTCATTAAAATTTCAAAGTATTGTCTGTGAATTTTATCGAGGGAGAAAAGAATTTATTGGCTTAGGACACTTTCAAATCAGTTCCCAGTTTCAAATTAGGAAAACGAGCTAGATATTCAAGAGATAGTATGTGTATATTTGTCTCTCTATATTCTATTCAGAAATGTTGAATACAAAGGTCAAATGTATTTGGAGGAGGGTGGTTTGTGTGTATGTATGTATACATGTGTTGTATGTATGTTTTTGTTATTACTATTATGGAAAAGAAAAATAATTTTATCTGAAAAATGCAAGTACTTTCCATTCCTAATTTGCATTTCAGGTGTTAACATTGTTTTTTAAGTTTATGTAATTTGAGGGGGGCGGGCAGAGAAAGAGAGAAAATCCGAAGCAGGCTCCATGCTGTCAGTGCAGATCCCAACACAGGGCGCGATCTCACAAACCATAACATCATGACCTGAACTGAAATCAAGAGAGAGACACTTAACTGACTGAGCCATCCAGGCACCCCAGGTGTTGACATTTTTGTATGAGTTAATTCTCCTTTTTGTGTTTGTTTCAACTGTTCTACGTTGATTTGAAACCACATTCTTCCTACCCACCATCTCTGTTGTTCTTCATTCGTTTGTATAGACCCAAATTTCCATTTGGTATTGTTATCTTTCTGTCTAAAGAACTTCCTTTAGTGTGTTATTGCTGCTTTTAGTGCAAGTCTACTGGCAATGACTTTGCTTAATGTTTGTTATCTAAAAAAGTCTTTGTTTTGTCTTCAATATGGAAAAATATTTTCACTGGGCATAAAAATATAGGTTGGCAGTTTTCTTTCAGTAGTTGAAGATGTCATTCTGTTGCATTACAAACTGTGTAGTTTCTCTTTTAAAATATTCTCTACCACTGATTTTCAGCAGTTTGATTATAATGTGCCCTGATGTAATTTTCTCTGTTTGTTCTTCTTGGGGCTCATTAGAGCTTTTTGGAATTGTAGGTTTAGAGTTTTTATCAAATTTGGAAAATTCTGGGTCATTACCACTTCAAATATCTTTTATTCTGTTCCCTTTCTCTCTCATCTCCTTTTGGAGCTCCAATCACATGTATGTTAAATGAGTTAATATTTCCACAAGGTCAGTGATATACTCTTAATTTTTTTTATATCTTGTTTTCTGTCTGTACTCAATTTTGGATAGTTTCTATTGCTGACTTTTCGAGTTCTTAGGTTTTTTTTCCTTCTGTAATGTTTACTGTTATCAAACTCCTTCAGTTAATTTTTCATTGTATATATTTTTACCCATAAAAGTGTCACTTATTTCTTCCTTATATCTTCTTTATGTCATGTTTTTTTTTTAATTTTCTTGAGTTTATTTAGAAGCCGTATAAAAAATATTTTAAAGTAATTGCCTATAATTCCATTATCTCTGTCATTCTAGGTCTACTCCTACTAACTGTTTTTACTCTTTATTGTGGATCATATTTCCTTTTTTTTTTTTTTTTTAATTTTCATTCCTGTTGCCTGGAGAGATAACATAATGTAGAATTTGCTACTGGAAGGGAAAAAAAAAAAGATCTACTGAGGTTCACTGTGGTAGTAAAAGATGGCTACAAATTTCCCTCTCTTTGAATCTGGGCTGGCCTTGGGTGCTTAACCAAAGAATGTGGTAGAAATAATGCTGTTGGATTTTGAGGTTATATTGAAAGTCTTATAGCTTCTGCCTGGGTCTCCTGGAATACTCTCCAGGAGAGCCCTGAATTTTCATGAAAGAAGTATGACTATCTTGAAAATATCACTTAGAGAAGCCACATGTAGAAACTGGAGTCAAAGTCCCACTTGAGACCAGCATTCAGCCATCCCCACCAAGGCAGCAGACATGTGAATGGAGCCAGCTTAGACTCTCCAGCCATACTCATTTGTCATCTGAATACCACTGAGTGAACGCTTATGATGCCATAAGAATGATTCAGCTGTTATCTTACTCTAATTCCTGACATATATCATTAGATATCATAAAATGGGTTTTCTAATTGCTGTATAATTGACATACAATGTTACATTAGTTTCACAGATTGAACATAGTGATTCAACAGCTCTATGCTATGCTCAACACAAATGTAGCTACCACCTGTCACCATACAGCATTATTACAATACTATTGGTTATATTCCCTATGCGGTACATTTTATCCCCCCAATTTGTTAATTCCATAACTGGAAGCTTGGTTATGGTACCTCCTTGGTTAAGGTACCTCCTATTACCTTTCACTCATTTTGCCATAAAATGATTTTTTTAACCTCTAAATTTTAATGCAACAATAGATAACCACAATACCTACTATATGTTAGCTACTGTGCTAGGAATTTTATACATATCACATATTGCTAAGAGTAGCAGAGTAGCTATATCTTAACGTAGTAAACCTCCTCACCCTGAGATAAAATCAGTAGAATTGATAGAATAAACTCCTACAGAATGATAGCAGGTAAGCTTCAGGTCCACTGTTCTCTTTTCCTCTATTATTTCTATTCTGGCTATAAAGTTACTTGAAAACTTGGATAATAATAGGATTTAATAACTTGTAAGAGGCAATCTAGGAAGGAGTCTTCTCCATGTAGCATTGTCAGTATTTATTTTACTACCTGTTTTCCCTCAGTACGATGGAGAAGAGACTTCAGCTGCCTTTTGACTGGACTGGCCTCTCTCAACTCTGCTACTAACTATCACTGTGACTTTAGGTAAGTTATAAACTTTCTGAGCCTCAATGTTTTGTGCATGTGTAGAGAAGAACATTTTTGTTTTGTTTTGTTTTTTTCACTAATCCACAGGGTTGTAATGAGAATCAGGTAAAATAAGCTAATTGAAATTAGATAGAAAATTTTATGATTGTGATTATAAAACTGTTAATAATTATTATAATTAACAAGCATTTAAGTACTTATCTCAAAATATGTACCTCCACCCCACCATCATAGGTAAAGAAGTGGTTTAGAAAGAACAGACATCTCTCATTTTCAAATTGAACTTGGTTCTGATTTAGGAAATACTGGAAGGTAGAGGTTGAACTAAAGGTTCCATGTGGTCTAGGCCCATTGCAATGTCATTTTCAAAGAAATACTGTTAAGTCAATAAAAGGAATTCCTATCTTGTAAAACTTAAAGAACATTGAAGGGAAACCACTCATAATCCTCACAACACATTTTTAAAGGTTCTTTCCTCCACTTCTCCCTCTTTCAAAGCTATAACCTGATAAACTTCTAAAATTCTGTCAAATTTCTTCCTCCCCTTCTCTTTCTACCTCCATCTTTCTTAAAAATGTTGTGATATGCAAACTGATCTAAACTTACTAGTTATTTCTGCCTCCTTTTTGGATATCTTACTCTACCCATTTTCCTGATTTTGTACACAACTCATAAAAAGAAATGGTTTAGAGAGAGCCTTCCTTTGGGGTAAGGAGGGAGGCACAAGCTAGTTACAACAACATTATTAAAAATAATAACATTAAGGTGATTAACATGCTTTCTTATAACAGCCTAAAAATCAGCTACTTTTTATAAGGCTGCAAACTGTTGAAAGTTGCATAAGACCCTCTAAACGTGATATGCTTTTTAATAGTCATTTTCTGAAATCATTTCAGCTGGAGGACATTTAAAATGAGTCACCTAAAAACAGCCAAAACCTCATTTTTCCCCCATGAGATGACTTAAAAGGTTTTATTGTTACTTCAACCTTAGGGACAAGCTTTATTAGTATTATCACTGTATCCAGTATCCAATTAAGCTTTCTGTATCCAGTATCCAATTAAGCAGACTTGAATTTGTGTGTGCACAAGAGAAAGTGCTATTAACATTGTCAAGACATCAACACACCTTGGATGAGATTTTCCTTATTGAAAAGAGTCACTGGATTTCCCCATCTTTTCCACGATGCCATAAGCAGGTCCTGAGGCAAGGATTTGTGTGCAAGTGATTTACTAAGGAAGTGTTCCCAGGAAAAATCACAGAGGGACAGAGGGAAGCAGGGCAGGAAAGAGAAGGCCAAGGCCCAGACTCAGCGGGAAGGAGCTCTGGAATGTCTTAGGGTTTTTCCTAACTCAGAGTGTGGGCTTTCATAGTCCTACTTCAGTCCTCTGTAAACTCTTCAGATCAGCTTCAGGCATTTCTCTAAGGAAGAGGCATGATCTGCCAGAAGTAAAAGCATCCTGAAGTTGGGTAGGGACACGTGGAAATAGTAAGAGGGACCTAAACTGATATGGAGTACCACATGTCTGGGGTTCCCTCTTAGTTATGAGCAGGTAAATAACATAGGAACAGACACTGGCAGCTTACCAGGTGCCTGCTGCTGGGCTAAGTGCTTCACATTCATTATTTTATGTAAACCTCACAACATCCCTATGATATAAGAGTATTCCTATTTGTCAGCTGGGGAAACTAAGGTTCAGTAAGATTGACCTTCTCAAGGTCACACAGCAAATTAATTGACATAGATATGAACCCAGGCCTGCTGAAGCTGTCCTGGGAAAAAGGGAAGAGAAGCCCTTTTGTGAATTAATGAAGCTCTCTATTCCATTACCTTCTGCTTGAAGGGCTGATTACTAAAGACGATGTGAAACAGTTTATGCAAGATCAAGGACTCCTGAGAAAGAAAGCTTTTACCCCTTCCCTTCTGAGCTGAGATGTACTAGAACCTGTCCAAAGGATGGAGACGGCTCTCAGTGAGATCTACTAAAAGGAAAGACACCTAGGGGCCCCCATGATGGAACTCCACTGAATGACGGGGCAGTATAGACTTCTGAACTAGATCCTGCATGAGTTTAAACAGTTAGGGTGCTAATAGGAGTTCTGTGCAGGGTGGGTCTGTGGCTGGGTCATCCCTTTTAATCTGACCATTATGGAAATAATTACTTGTCATGAGAATATAAGCTAGGGCATTGTAATTTGAGGCATCCAAACATGGACTTTGCTTGGCTGAGTGTAAGATTTTCTTTTCTTTGAAGAACCACTTCATCCCAGACAGGGATCTGGAAGAGTATTGGCTTTGTTGCAGCAGTGGACTATTTCTACCTGCTCTTAGGGAGCAAAACTGACTTTGTGAAAAAGGTCTGTTTCTGTGGATTTTTAACAATACAGCAGCAAAATAGAGGATTAAACAAAACTGCCC
The DNA here is from genome assembly GCF_028018385.1 of Neofelis nebulosa. Lineage (NCBI taxonomy): Eukaryota > Metazoa > Chordata > Mammalia > Carnivora > Felidae > Neofelis > Neofelis nebulosa. The sequence continues at coordinate 126,475,882 of NC_080788.1, read as the reverse complement.
TCTTTCTAACACCATAGAAATGAGACACTTGATGTAGATGTTTTGCATTCATGAAATTATCCTTTAGATTTCTAGCTCCCCTAACTATTCAGAAAATGAAATGAGTTTGGATGTATGTTTTCATTGAGAGAATAGTGGTGATGACTCAAAAAACAAATTATAACATGAAAGAGATGGTGTTTACCTGTTTTTATTTTCTTTCAGACTATCTACTTGGAGAAAAAAAACTAATTGTTACTGTTTTCTTTCAATAGCCTAAAAGCATTTAAAATGTACTCAATCTTTCGGGGCGCCTGGGTGGTGCAGTCGGTTAAGCGTCCGACTTCAGCCAGGTCACGATCTCGCGGTCCGTGAGTTCGAGCCCCGCGTCAGGCTCTGGGCTGATGGCTCGGAGCCTGGAGCCTGGAGCCTGCTTCCGATTCTGTGTCTCCCTCTCTCTCTGCCCCTCCCCCGTTCATGCTCTGTCTCTCTCTGTCCCAAAAATAAATAAAAAACGTTGAAAAAAAAATTAAAATAAAATGTACTCAATCTTTAAAGATCTAAAACATGGTATTTCTGATAGTTTCATGTGGATCCTTTATGCATATGATAGTGACCATTTCAAAGTATCTGGACAAATCAACAAACTATTATTTAGGTAGGTGCAATTAGCAACTGACTCACAATTCTTCGGATTACTCGTAAAATTGTTTCTTGCTGCCTCTCTCCAAAGATGAGCAAAATAAATCTAAAGAATAGGCTTGTTTGTGGGGCGCCTGGGTGGCTCAGTCGGTTAAGCGTCTGATTTCAGCTCAGGTCATGATCTCACAGTTCATGGGTTCAAGCCCTGCGTCAAGTTCTATGCTGACAGCTCAGAGCCTGGAGCCTGCTTCAGATTCTGTCTCCCTCTCTCTCTGCCTCTCTCTCTCTCTCTCTCTCTCTCTCACGAATAAACATTAAAAAAAATTAAGAAAAAAAAGAATAGGCTCATCTGTGACAGCAAAAAATATGGATGAATGGATAGATAGATAGATAGATAATTATAGTGTCCAAAGACAAGGGATTGGTTAAATAAGTTATGCTACATCTACTAAATGAAATATTATTCTGCCATTAAAATTTATTTAAAAGTTATATGGGAAGAGCATGAGAAGATATTTAAAATGTACTATTAGGTAAAAAATGAACCAGTTACAAAAGAGCACATGGATTACAAAACGGTTTTATGTAAATTGTATAAGATGTGCAATAAATGTACCACAAAATGTTAGTTGAAGTTTTCAGGGAGCAGGATTAAAGATATTTAAAATTTTCGTTTTGTAATCTGTGCTTTTTAATTTGCCTACCAAAAACATCTATTTCTTATTTTGAAAGTTATTAACCATTTTAAAAAGCGTGAACAGGTGGAACAGGGTTGCATCAAAATTATTCATAAGTATAAGCATGCTTTATAGTTCTAGAAGAGTTATTCCTTCATTAAAAGGTCAAAAGTATGGCGCACCTAGGTGGCTCAGTCGGTTGAGCGTCCGACTTCGGCTTAGGTCATGATCTCGTGGTCTGTGAGTTCGAGCCCCATGTTGGGCTCTGTGCTGACAGCTCAGAGCCTGGAGCCTGCTTCAGATTCTGCATCTCCCTCTCTCTCGCCCTCCCCTGCTCATGCTCTGTCTCACTCTCTGTCAAAAATAAGTAAACATTAAAAAAAATTAAAAAACAAAAGCATGGGGGTTGAGGATCTGGGGTTGGGGGTAGTGGAAAGAGAGGAGTTTTGGTTCCTTCATCCCAATACAGTAGCTGTAACCTCCCTTCATAGAGTAGAGCTGCACTGTCCCATATAGTAATCACAGCCACATGTGGCCACTGAGCCCTTGACGTGCAGCTAGTCTGAACTGAGACGTGCTGGAAGTATAAGATACATAAAAGATTTTGAAAACTTAAGAAAAAGAAGTACAGTATCACATTAATAATATTTTATTTTGATTACATGTTAAAATGATAATTTTTGGATATATGAAGTACATTATTAACATTCATTTCACCTGTTTATTTTGTTTTGTTTAATGTGGCCAGTAGAAAATTGTAACTTACATATGTGACTTGCATTATACTTCTCTTGGACAGCACTGGAGGGTAGAGTTCAGCCTTAACATTCTATGTCTTTTTTTTGGACCACAAAGGATTCTTAGGAAGTTGTTCTAAATATACAAGATACTAAAACAATTGAAAGAAAAGAAGCAATTACAGATTAAAAAAAAAAAAAACCTTTTAAAATCTGAGACAAGATACCCTGTTGGTATTCTATAGTGGCAAAGTATAAATAAATAAGAAACAATGTAGATAGAATTGCTCTTAAAATATATTTCTCAACTGAAGCTTGATGTTTTTCCTAAAACCACACACTTGATATAATTACTATAATGCAAATTACTATTAAAAATTAATTAGTGCTATTACTATTCAATTAAAAGTTTTGTTAATAAACAAATTCATCAAAATATTAATGAAGATACTTAGGAGCCCATGCCCACTTTGTCTCCCATGTGTGGAGTTCCTTCAGAGGTATGACTGTAGGAACAAACTGGATGGTGATTTGAGATCAAGAGCAGAGTGGCAAGGTAGGTGGAAACCCATGCTCTTCCAAGTATAAAGCTGTATGTCACTGACAGCTCAGCTTTCCATCTCCCCGTCCTCAGTTGCAAGGGTATGGACAGGTTTGTGAGATCCAGGGCTTATACAGGGTGTACCTGGATACTCAAATCTATGGAAGGAAAAACCTAGGGATTCCCTGGTGGTTTTATTTATCAAGGCAATGGTTCTCCCTCAGCTTTTGCAGACAGGTCTGAAGTTTTATGATGCTATAATTTTATATGAAAAGGAAAGCAAACCATGGTGTATACCGCTGAAAAACTTCCAGTGTCATGATGGAAAACTATTATGACCAAAAAGGCACATTTGCTCCATGCACATTGTATACAGAAATCATTTCCTATTGACAACCCACTTGAGTAAAACAAAAAAGATAGTAACTCCACATACACATCCCCCCCCCACCCCCTCCCGGCAATCCTCTCAACCAAAAAAAAAAAAACAAAAACAAAAAACAAAAAACCCACGTGATTTTCCATTTTGAATGAAACAGCCTAAGTGGATGGGAGATCCACATGCATCTGTATCTGGGAGGTCATATTCAGATAATTCCATTCAGAATGATTAGAAACACTTTTCAGTAAAGTCCTTTCTTGAGTGATGCCATTGTATATAGCAAAGCTGGCTTCACAAAATGAAAAATCTTTGGTAAAAAGAATTTAACATTTATCTCAACATGGTTTTTAAATAGTGCTTCTTCTGTATCTTAATTAATTGATTCTACTTAATTGATTCTACTTTAATTATGATAGGTGATGAAATATTCTGTTATTAATCCAGAAAATAACAGAATTACTAGCAGAATTAATAATTAGAATTAATAACAAATTAATAACAGAATAGAATTAATAACAGAATATTTTAGAATTAAGAAAAGAATTAATAACAGTATTTTATCCCCTATCATAATTAAAGTAGAATTCATTTTCAATAAAATTCAGCACAAAAATTTTAGATTTTTAAAAAAAATGTATTTCAATGTGATAACCTGGAACTTAATCTTTGAGATAAAAAATGAATTTAACCAAAGCAACATAATTTTTTTTTTTCTGGAAATTAAGTGAAAGACCATTTTCTGTAGTCTTTTAGCCAAGATAGAAGGGAAAAAAAAGAATCTGGTCTATTTTGTTTCGACCAGAGAGCAGGCAATTGAAAGCTCCCTGTGGCAGTGAGTTTATTTTTCCTCAAGGGCTCTTGAGGGTTCACACTGGAATGTCAGTGACCTTGTTCTTTCAGAGTTTGTACCAGCCCTTCTCAAATGCCCTCTTTGCTCCAATAAATATACTCCAGTAATTGTAGGTACTAAGTTTCTAGAACCTATCAACACTATTCCCTAAACATCAAGGGGCTGTTCTTTATGACAAAACAGACTTTCTGCAAGACTCTCACTAAATTCAACATAATTCCCACCACACATCCACCTTATATTATAGTTCGAAGTGTAATGTTAAGTAACTACACAATATAAAATCATTTGGAGGCAGTTCTAGGGAATTATTTTTATAGTGCTGAGGTTTGGAAATTCCAGACAATATTGGACAGTTTCAACAAACCATGTGACAGAAAACTGGCAAGGATGCAGTGTCCCTGGTATATTTTTTTTAAAGAAAGACTAAGTTATTATTTCACTCTCTTGTCTTTAGACAAATGGTAAATGTTTTGATCAACTTAAAGGCTACCAGGGAGCCCAACTTAGAAGTGTTTCCCAGAATCGCCTTACTCATTTATACCATTTAGTACAGAAAATTTTTATTTCCATGAAGTAAGCAAGCATGAACAGATTGATTTGACTTGGGATTTTCCTCATCAACACATTTTATTTTATTTTATTTTATTTATTTTTATTTTTTTATTTTTTATTTTATTTATTTTTTTATTTTTTGTTTTTTTTCATCAATACATTTTAAAACCTAAAATCAAGTCACACATTTTTATTTTATCCATTGTAATGATAAATAATAGCTACTATTCATAGAATTCTTCTGGGATCTGTGCTAATACTGTTCCATGTATTTTCTCACTTGACATTTACAATGATGTGTGAGATTTACCGTGATGATCTCTATATTATAGATTAGGAAATTGGAAATGAGAATGGTTAAATAATTTGTCCAAGGACCTTGCTCAAGGATTGCAAGACAACACACTCACATGCAAACAAACACACACACACACACAAACCTTAATCACTTTTTCCTATTGCTTCTCTGAATATATTTTATATTTAATAATATCAGTGACTATTTATGACTATTATCTGTCCAAAGGCTATAAACAGACTGAAGAGGATGTGGATGGAGAACAATAATTCAACTCAGAGCAGTTTTGTCTCCCCCCTCCTTCCATGTCTTTCTCCCTTTTTTCCCTCACTCCTATGCCCCATGTTCTCCTGTCCTATGATTTGCAATATAATTGAGAAGCTAACACATGTAATCCTCAGAAGCAAATCATAAAAGGGTTTTGATAACATTGAGTAAAATAAGACGGAAATAGGTACTCATAATTTTTAAAATCCTTCACACATTCCTATAGAAAAACTAAGGAATGCTTTCTCAAAAAGATGAAAATAAAATTTTAAGTAGAAACAAATGAGTGTGATACCTCTGAAGATATCACAATTTGTCTTTGTTATGGTTTTTAATTTAAGTTTATTGAATGATTCAAAATTTTTATTTCTTCCTGTGTCAGTTTTGGAAAGTTGTATTTTTTTTTTTCTAGAAACATGTCCATTTTATCTAAATTTTCGTGTTTTTAATATCTGTAAATGACATAATGATAATTTTTTAAATATCTATATGCTCTGTAATGACATATACCTTTTCATTTCTGGTTCTTTTTTCTTTATTAGCCTCATCAGAGGCTTATCAATTTTATTAGTCTCTTTCAAGAATAAATTTTAGGTTTTTTAAAAAATTTCTCTCTCGGGGCGCCTGGGTGGCTCAGTCGGTTAAGCGTCCGACTTCAGCTCAGGTCATGATCTTGCGGTCTGTGAGTTCGAGCCCCGCGTCGGGCTCTGTGCTGACCGCTCAGAGCCTGGAGCCCGTTTCGGATTCTGTGTCTCCCTCTCTCTCTGACCCTCTCCCATTCATGCTCTGTCTCTCTCTGTCTCAAAAATAAATAAACGTTAAAAAAAAATTAAAAAAAAATTTCTGTCTCAAAAATTTTAAAGTTGTGCCTATAATTCACTATCTGAACTTCTGTGCACCCATTTCTATTGCTGTTTTTTCTTTTGATTTTTAAAATTACATTATCTTCTCTTCTTATTTGTCTTTTTTTTCTTTTTACGTTTATTTATTTTGAGAGAGAGATAGAAAGAGCACAAGTGGGGTAGGGGCAAAGAGAGAGGGAGAGAGACTTCTGAGCAGGATCCACACTGTCAGCACAGAACCTGAGGTGGAGATTGAACTCACAAACTGAGAAATCAAGACTTGGTTGCTTAACCAACTGAGCCATTTAGGCACCCTTGTCTGCTTATTTTTATTGTGTGCAAGACATTGTACAGTACATGAAAAAAAGCGTTGACATAATCTGAGTCCTAGAATTATTTTCCTTCAAAGAGGATTTACATTTGCCTTTGGCAGGTGGTCAGGGGCACCAGCAATCTTAAATCATTTTAATCCAATTATAGGGACTGAGATAATTTGAAACTACATCAGTCCCAGGTTTTCCCAGTACTCCTTACTCTTAGGTGGAGCCCTTTGAGATCTTAATTCAGTGTGTAGAGATTTAGCAGAGATCCCTTCTTGACAGACTTAGATTAGATTTTTTTAAACCATTTAACCTTATGGGGCTGCCAAAACCTCTGTTCAGTTTTTCCCTTAACCTCTTCTAGAATCATCAGCCACTCCTATGAGTCACTGCTCTGGGTTTCTTTATCCTCCTCTTTGCTTCACAATTTTTTCCTACCTTGATTTGTGACATCAAAAAAAAAAACATTTTATCATGCTTTGTCAATTTTCTCATTAGGAGTGGTTTATGTTATGTGTGTGCTTTGTGCGTATTATTTTGATATTCTTGAAGCAGAAGTCCTTTATACTTTGTTGTTTTTTTTTTTAATTTTTTTTTCAACATTTATTTATTTTTGGGACAGAGAGAGACAGAGCATGAACGGGCGAGGGGCAGAGAGAGAGGGAGACACAGAATCGGAAACAGGCTCCAGGCTCTGAGCCATCAGTCCAGAGCCTGACGCGGGGCTCGAACTCACGGACCGCGAGATCGTGACCTGGCTGAAGTCGGACGCCCAACCGACTGCGCCACCCAGGCGCCCCTATACTTTGTTTTTAATTTTTACCATTGATCTGTGATTTCTTATGTCCATTTTACATGTGTACGTATTTCTTTTTCATAATGTGTAAGATTTATGGTCCAATTTTAGTTCTTCAGGTAATTTTCTTGTTGCTTAAAATACAATTTTATATAATATAGTAAGTTCTCTCTTTCTTTAACCAATCTATTAATTCCCCACACTGAATGATAATGTTTTTTAGAATGATTTGCTTCTTTTACCTCCTTGTTATACTTTTCTGCTACACTTTCGTTTGGTTATGTACTTGATTTTAGATCAGTCTTAAACAATACATGTTGAAGATGAGAAAACCAGTATACTTAAACTACCTCCCATCTTCTTCTCTCTCTTATTCATACAGGTGCCCTGTGATAGTAGAAAGATTTTTCAGTTTACAACAAGGTCCAAAGTAAGACAAGGGTTTCAGTCTCTCCCTGTCTCCCTCTCTCTCGCTGTGGGTGTTGTGTGTATGTATGCATATATAAGTATGTCAATGGGGTGACCTAACCATAACCTCTCTTCACCTATCCATCTATCTTACAAATATTTATTATGCACTCGCTCCACGTCAGGTGCAGCTTTAGGTTTCGGGAATACAGCAATAAATAAAACAGAGGGAAAAAAGGCCTGACTCCATGGAGTTTGTATTCTGTAGATGATAAAGATTGATAGTCTCAGGCTGCTTATTATTTACAGTTTCTTATCTAATCTGCTGAAAGAAAGATAACTTCTTGAAGAGTTAGCTTGTCTACAAATGCCCTCATCAATGATCACATCCTCTGCCTCTGCAGGGTATCTTGTGGGATTTTGGGAGCTCCTTGAGCTCACCTGCTTTGTTCTGTGCATGCCTTGCCGCTTGATATGATATGTGCCACCTGCTTCAGAGAACTCTGCCTTCTCAGCCTATGATCTCCAGTATCCCCCTCATTTCAGTCTACTCCCTTCCTCTCCTCTGATTTTCACTGATCTGACAAATGTTCTTCATGTATATTACAGTACAAGTTAATGAAGATTTTCTAATAATCACAAATGGGAGTGTCTGCTCCTAATTTTTCTTGTTGATTTTGGTTGGTTTCCAGAGAGCAGTCTTTGCTCTTGTAAAAGAGAGCAGTCTTTTACATCCAGTAAAGTCTGGATGTCTTTACTATACTGAAACTAAATATCTCATCTTTTTTGCTTTTAAAGTGAGGGGTCTTGAGCCTAGAATGGTTCAGTGATTTGGTCAAGGTCTCATATATAATTTGTAGTAAGAATCCAATCCTAGAACTCAAGCATCTGGGCTCCCAGTTCACTGTCCTTTCCACCATTATATTTTATTTTACATTTATTTAATAAATATTAAGTAAACAAATTAATATCCATAAAAACAGCTTCAGATTTGTCCAAACCTAACTTCCTACCTCTTCTCACATTAAAAACACAAGTACATATTCCTACTGATTTACTCAGAATTTTCCATATAAGCAGAACCAACAGGATGCATACACACACACACACACGCGCGCGCATATATATATATATATATATGCGCGCGCGCGTGTGTGTGTGTGTATAAGGAATTGCCTTGTGCAGTTGTAGAGGCTGAGAAGTCCCAAGATCTGCAGTGGGCAAGCTAGAGCCCCAGGAGAGTTGATGGTGGTAGTTCTAGTATAAGTCCAAAGACCTGAGAACCAGGAAAGTTGATGCTCTAGGTTCTAGTCCAAGTTGGGGCTCAAGACCGAAGAAGAGCCAATGTTTTAGTTTGAGTCCAAAGATAGGAAAAAGGCTAATATTCCAGGTCAGCAGTCAGGCAATAGGAATTTTCTTTTACTAAAAGAGGATCAGGACAGCTCTTTTTTCCTTTCAGGCCTTCAGAGAATTTGGATGAGGCCCACCCACACCAGAGAGAGCAATCTGCTTTATTCAGCCTACTTGTTCAAATGTTAATCTCATCCCAAAATAGAATAATGTTTGATCAAATATCTTGGCAGTCTGTGGCCCACTCAAGTTGACACATAAAATTAACCAGCACACCCATACTATTAACTGTGATTTTAAAGTCCAGTTTTGGATCAGTGAATGCAATATACTAGCTGTTGAGTAGCATCAGTCATTGAGAAAATGAGGTTGTCAACTTAGAAAAATATAAAAGTAGATCATAACTGAAAGTGCAGCCATATATTTACTGATATTGTTATCTAGAAAATGTCTTCTTTATCATGAGTCAGATTATATATTTCATATACTTAAAAGTGGCTAAGTGGTTTCAGTAAGCTGCAAATATATATATATATATATATATATGTGTGTGTGTGTGTGTGTGTGTATATGTGTGTATATATATATATATATATATATATATATATATATATATAAGACTTGATCCAAAGCATTGTAAAATTACAGATTTATTCCCAGAGTGGTAGAGCAATTCATGTCATTTAATAATGCTTACTGTTAGAAGGTAGAATTGAGGTTTTGATTTTCTAACAACCAGGCTACCGGATCTCTCATCCACCATAGATTCCTTAGATGCAGGGAACATGGTTTATTTCACTCCCCCCAACCTTTCTCCCCTGGAACTGTCCTCTCTTCCTTACTCTCCCCTTTCTCTTTCCCTTTCCCCTTTCTCTTACTATGTGGTCAGTAGATTTAGGGAAAACAAAGACGGGAAAAAAACACAGAATCTTTTTGCTCTTATCCTAGTGAGAAAGATAAGCAGGCAGAACAACTAACCTAGGTGAATGGCATGAGGTCTCCAGTGCAATAGTGATTCATCATGCTGTTAGTAGACCTTCCGGGGGAGGGGACACTTCAGTGGGGCCTCAGGAATTCATCAGCAAAGAGACACATTCCAGAGGACATTATTAATTAAATGATACGAGTAATCTCATAGTCTTTTAGTACCTTTTTTCTTAAGGCATCTAAGCTTACTTCATGTGACTTGCAACCAAATTACTCAAGTTATGACCTCCACCATTTCCTGTCCTCCCCATCCAGCTCTTTGATTCCATGGATTCTGACTCCAGCTTCCTGTATCTTTCTAACCCTTATTATTTGGACAGCTTGTTTGGATATTTCTTCTCCATCTTCTTGTCCTCACCTCCCTTTATATTTACTTGGCCCTCTGCTTGCATATTCTTGTTAGCCAAAAGAGTAGCAACTCAATTGAACATTTGTCAATATTCAGATTAGTACTTACTAATTAGTACTTATTTATGTTTAATATGTTATATTTTGGGGGAGTTATTAGCAATTGGATAATTTTAAAACTATGACTGGTTACAATTTGTAGAATTACTGGCAATGGAGAGATTGTGGATATTACTAGGAAAATTCTTTCTCATTCATTACCTCTGTTTCTGTATGCCAACATGTCTCTATTGGCCACTGACATTATATCAGGTACGTGAAAAGGGTAGACTTATATACCACAAGTACTACTGAAGCACTGCAGGTGGAATATAATGTGCAAATTAGGTACTGGCCTTTGGAGCCAGATTGCCTGATTTTGCAACTCAGCTTTGCCACATATTAGCCATATGACCTTGGATAAGTTACTTGCCTCATACCCGTCTCATGGGAATTAATACACATAAAGTGCCCAGAACAGTGCTTGGCACATAGTAAGTTCTCAATGAGGATTGGCAGTTAATTGTATTCCATATTTATTATTGAGATAACATTAAAGGTAGTAGGTTTTGCATACACCTGTCATTTTTAAAGTGTGGTTTCTGAATTAGAAGCATCAGCATCACCTGGGAACTTGAAAGGAATGCAGATTCTTGGGCCTTTACTCTGGGGTTGAGAGTCCAATGTGTATCTTAACAAGCCCTGTAACAGGTGATTCTGATTCATGCTCAAGTTTGACTAGGATAAAGAGCTGTACATAGAAATCAAGAAACCCAGGTTCCCAACTTAGCCTTCTAACTTATAAGTTGCATGACTTTGGGATATGTTTAATATTTCTGAGCATGACTCTGAGATCAAGGATGTTGGGCTGATGCAAATTATGATCAACATAGCTAAACAGTATAAATTCTGGATGACTCTGCTTATTTACATAAACTCATTCAGTGGTTACTCACACTCATTTAGAAAGTTCCTATTGTTGGGGCACCTGGGTGGCTCAGTCAGTTAAGCATCCAACTTTGGCCCAGGTCATGATCTCACGGTTCATGAGTTTGAACCCCGTGTTGGGCTCTGTGCTGAAAGCTCAGAGCCTGGAGCCTGCTTTGGATTCTGTGTCCCCCCGCCCCCACTCTGTCCCTCCCCCATTTGCGTGTTCTCTCTCTCTCTCTCTCAAAAATAAATAAACATTTAAAAAATTTAAAAAAAAAAGAAAGTTCCTATTGTTGCCCATGTATTTTGGTGACATCAGCTTCAGATTATTATGGAATCTTCTTCAAGAAGTTCTACCTTTCCTGCTCTTTTGTATTATAGGAGCTAAACCTCATGTGTGTACCTGTCTGATCTTGTCTTTACAAATATAAACAGATTAATCATCTGCATCTGCTGGTATGGGGATCTGATTTGGCCTTGAGATCTTCAGGTAGGCCCATGCGTACCTTCACTTCCAATCTTTGTCTTCAGAAGATAGTAATCTGAGATAGTTTTCTGGTCATTGAAACCAAAGGGGTCTGAATTTGATTGCTCTCATCCATAATGTTGTAGTTGACTTTACCATATTAAACAACAAGGAATTGTGCAAAATAGTGTAAAGGAAAGGAATTTGAATGTAAATATGATAATGTTTTGAGTGCTCATCTTCATCTCTTTCCTTCTTTAGGAACTGATCGTTTCTGTGGTTTCTAGTCCATTGCTTCAGACTTCATCTGAGTCTCAATCACAGTTCACAAACACATACGCGCATGCACTCACATACCACCACCACCACCACCATAACCACACATACATGTCTCTTCTTTTACCCTTTGCTTTCCTAAAGTGAATGTGGTAGCTATGGTTCTTGTCTGCCCTTCATTACTGTTTTCTAGTTACAGAAGCCCAATTTTTCATACATCCATTGCATGTGGTTCAAGTGGATCCCTACAATCTGTTCCCCACCCACAATTTTCTATGTGAGGAAGTGGTCTTCTCATTGGGATCATTAGCAATGAGGACAGTGTAAGCCTAGAGCTATTGTTGCCCATCTTTGCCACCATAAAGGCAAGGTTATCTGGGAATAAACCTATGCAGAGTGTTAGTTTTACAGCTGGGTGGGGCTGTGAGGAGAATGAAAGGATCTGGGTGAGACTATTGTTTTCAGCTTTAAAATGAGTTTGGTTTGGTCCACAGTATTGCCAATATGTACCATATGTTGAAATCTTACTATATGTTAGTCATTTTGCTAAATACTTTCTACGCATTAATTTCCTTTAATACACATGGAAAATCTATGATGCATAAATTTCTATCCTTCTTTGATCCACATCACTGAGAAAACTGAGTCCCATAAGAGCCATCCCATGTCGATTAATAAGTTTTGCTCACCATTTTAAGTTGGCTTCTATTAATATCTGGCTTAATGGTAAAATCTGAAAAACAACTTGTCAAATAAATAGATAAATCAAGATCTCTTTGACCTTAAAGTCCATGTCCATAATCATCATCAATAAATTGAAACATTTATTGACTTGACTAGCTAAACTCACTGAGTGAGTACCTGAATTTGTTTCTAGGTCTAACAATCTATGTTTCTAAGAAATTTGAAATGGCTAAAAATAGAAATAAACATATACTTCCTTCAGAGTCAGCAGGAAAATACCCACCCACCGATCCATCTGTCCATCCATCTATCTAGTCAGAATTGATCTGAAGTTGTTCCCTGACATGAGTATCAGAGATTCCTTTTATGGTAACTTTTTTAAAAAGTAATTTCTATACCCAGTGTGGGGCTTAAACTCATGACCCTGAGATCAAGAGTTGTACGCTCTACTGACAGCCAGCCAAGAGCCCCTGAGATTCTTTTTATTTATATCAGAGATCTCATGGTGCTTTTCCAGAATTTTAGGTCAAACCATATGAAACCCATATGAAACAGCTGATATTAAACTATTTTTCACCCCAAAAAGTGGCAATTCCACATATTTCAACCTAATAAAAAGATTAGAAAGGTATGTATGTGTGTGTACATCTGTAGATTAAAGAAGTTGTTTTGATTATAAGTAGATTTTCAAAAGAATTTACATACTTTAAAGTGATCAGTTAAGTATATTCAGCTGAATTATTATACAAGCTTCCTCTGAAACATAATGACTACTTAATTTAAGTAATATCCACACTCTTGAGTCCTTTTAGTTAGCATAAAGTTGACAGGAAGAAAACAGCTCTGTTAGGCAATTAATTCCATTACAAAGAACAGTTCTTTTTTTTTAAAGTAGGCTCCAATTCAGTGTGGAGCCCAATGGGGTGCCTGAACTTATGGCCCTGAGATCGAGACCTGAGCTGAGATCAAAAGTCAGACGCTTAACCTACTAAGCCAACCAGGCACCTCAGAACAGATTTACTCTTACTTCATAAATGGCTTTTAAAAAGTAAACATTGCCATGAATATTAAGACTTTCATGGTTAATGCTGCATATTTTTAGCAGAATTCTAGCTTTGGGTTAAAGTTTTAGACTACAGATGACATCAGTTTTCTTTGTTTCGATATAACTTATTGAGTTCACAGGTGAACTGAGCTTAATTATATCTCTGTATTTTCTAAAATCATTATATCATCTCTGTCAATCCACCCCAATTCCAAACTTGCCTTTTCTCTAGTTTTCCTCGTCTCAATAAAAATCCCTGTGAGTTGTTCAAGCCAGAAACTTGGCAAAATGTAGGAGTATTTACAACTTTGTCATCAAGAAGTGACTTGCTGCCATTTGCTGTCTACATTCATAACTGAAGAAAATTCTGAATTGGTTAAATATCTGTGAAAATAAAGATATAATTGTTTCCCATTCAAGTTCATGGACCCCAGCTATAAAACCCTAAAAATCTACTTGTAGGGATCCAGTGTCCCAAAGGAGAAATGTATACAGCAGGTGCCTTTGGGTGCAGGGAGGGAGAAGAGGAATGAATCCCTCATGCAAGAGAAAGATTAAAAGGTTTTGGTTCTGACAGACGGGACCTGAGCTCCCCTGTGCCAGAATCTCTGGGGGAGCGGGTTGAAATGCAGATGCCGGGGTCTCACCTCCAGGAGCTCATTCAGCAGAAAGTGTTGGGGACTGCTGAGAATATGGCAGCGTAGGAGGACGCTGGGCTCACCGTGCATCCTGCTGATCACTTAGATTCCACCTAAACCCACCTAACTAACCCAGAAAACCACCAGAAGACTAGCAGAACGGAGTCTCCGGAGCCAAGTGCAGATGAGAGGCCCACAGAAGAGGGTAGGAAGGGCGGCAAGGTGGTGCGAGCTACACGGACTGGCGGGAGGGAGCCGGGGCGGAGGGGCAGCCCGCCGGCCAAGCAGAGCCCCCGAGTATGGCTGGCAAAAGCGGAGGGGCCGGATGGAGTGTGTTCCGACAGCAAGCGGGACTTAGCATCTGGGAGGTCATAAGTTAACAGCTCTACTCAGAAAGCGGGAGGGCTGGAGGACAACGGGAGGGAGAGTTGTTGAACCCCAGATGACAGAGCTCAGCTCAGCGGGGAACAAAGAGCTTGCCAGCGCCATCTCCCTCGCCCATCCCCAGCCAAAATCCCAAAGAGAACCAGTTCCTGCCAGGGAACTTTCTTGCTCCGCGCAAACACCCACCGCTGTGCTTCTGCGGAGCCACCCCTCCGGCAGTGGGTCTGACTCCCTCCCACTGCCACAGGGCCCCTCCTGAAGTGGATCACCTAAGGAGAAGCGAGCTAAGCCTGCCCCTCCTGCCCCCATGAACCTTGCCTACCCACCCAACTAATATGCCAGATCCCCAGCACCACAAGCCTGGCAGTGTGCAAGTAGCCCAGACGGGCCAGGCCAACCCACAGTGAATCCCGCCCCTAGGAGAGGGGAAGAGAGGGTACACACCAGTCTGACTGTGGCCCCAGCAGTGGGCTGGGGGCAGACATCAGGTCTGACTACAGCCCCGCCCACCAACTCCAGTTATACACCACAGCACAGGGGAAGTACCCTGCAGGTCCGCACCACTCCAGGGACTATCCAAAATGACAAAACGGAAGAATTCCCCTCAAAAGAATCTCCAGGAAATAACAACAGCTAATGAACTGATCAAAAAAGATTTAAATAATATAACAGAAAGTGAATTTAGAATAATAGTCATAAAATTAATCGCTGGGCTTGAAAACAGTATAGAGGACAGCAGAGAATCTCTTGCTACAGAGATCAAGGGACTAAGGAATAGTCAGGAGGAGCTGAAAAACACTTTAAACGAGATGCAAATTAAAATGAAACGTCCACGGCTTGGATTGAAGAGGCAGAGGAGAGAATAGGTGAACTAGAAGATAAAATTATGGAAAAAGAGGGAGCTGAGAAAAAGAGATATAAAAAAATCCAGGAGTATGAGGGGAAAATTAGAGAACTAAGTGATACACTAAAAAGAAATAATATATGCATAATTGGTATCCCAGAGGAGGAAGAGAGAGGGAAAGGTGCTGAAGGGGTACTCGAAGAAATAATAGTTGAGAACTTCCCTGAACTGGAGAAGGAAAAAGGCATTGAAATCCAAGAGGCACAGAGAACTCCCTTCAGACGTAACTTGAATCGATCTTCTGCACGACATATCACAGTGAAACTGGCAAAATACAAGGATAAAGAGAAAATTCTGAAAGCAGCAAGGGATAAACGTGCCCTAACATATAAAGGGAGACCTATAAGACTCGTGACGGATCTCTCTTTTGAAACTTGGCAGGCCAGAAAGGATTGGCAGGAAATCTTCAATGTGTTGAACAGAAAAAAATATGCAGCCGAGAATCCTTTATCCAGCAAGTCTGTCATTTAGAATAGAAGGAGAGATAAAGGTCTTCCCAAACAAACAAAAACCGAAGGAATTTGTCACCACTAAACCAGCCCTACAAGAGATCCTAAGGGGGATCCTGTGAGACAAAGTACCAGAGACATCGCTACAAGCATAAAACATACAGACATCACAATGACACTAAACCCGTATCTTTCTATAATAACACTGAATGTAAATGGATTAAATGCACCAACTAAAAGACATAGGGTATCAGAATGGATAAAAAAACAAGACCCATCTATTTGCTGTCTACAAGAGACTCATTTTAGACCTGAGGACACCTTCAGATTGAGAGTGAGGGGATGGAGATCTATTTATCATGCCACTGGAAGCCAAAAGAAAGCTGGAGTAGCCATACTTATATCAGACAAACTAGACTTTAAATTAAAGGCTGTAACAAGAGATGAAGAAGGGCATTAAATAATAATTACAGGGTCTATCCATTAGGAAGAGCTAACAGTTATAAATGTCTATGCACTGAATACGGGAGCCCCCAAATATATAAAACAATTACTCATAAACATAAGCAACCTTATTGATAAGAATGGGGTCATTGCAGGGGACTTTAACACTCCACTTACAGAAATGGATAGATCATCTAGACACACGGTCAATAAAGAAACAAGGGCCCTGAATGATACATTGGATCAGATGGACTTGACAGATATATTTAGAACTCTGCATCCCAAAGCAACAGAATATACTTTCTTCTCGAGTGCACATGGAACATTCTCCAATATAGATCATATACTGGGTCACAAAACAGCCCTTCATAAGGATACAAGAATTGAAATTATACCATGCATACTTTCAGACCACAATGTCATGAAGTTTGAAATTAACCACAGGAAAAAGTCCGGAAAACCTCCAAAAGCATAGAGGTTAAAGAACACCCTACTAAGGAATGAGTGGGTCAACCAGGCAGTTAGAGAAGAAATTTAAAAATATATGGAAACAAACGAAAATGAAAATACAACAATCCAAACACTTAGGGATGCAGCAAAGGCAGTCCTGAGAGGAAAATACATTGCAATCCAGGCCTATCTCAAGAAACAAGAAAAATCCCAAATACAAAATCTAACAGCACACCTAAAAGAAATAGAAGCAGAACAGCAAAGGCAGCCTAAACCCAGCAGAAGAAGAGAAATAATAAAGATCAGAGCAGAAATAAACAATATAGAATCTAAAAAAACTGTAGAGCAGACCAATGAAACCAAGAGTTGGTTTTTTGAAAAAATAAACAAAATTGACAAACCTCTAGCCAGGCTGCTCAAAAAGAAAAGGGAGATGACCCAAATAGATAAAATCATGAATGAAAATGGAATTATTACAACCAATCCCTCAGAGATACAAACAATTATCAGGGAATACTATGAAAAATTATATGCCAACAAATTGGACAACCTGGAAGAAATGGACAAATTCCTAAACACCCACACTCTTCCAAAACTCAATCAGGAGGAAATAGAAAGCTTGAACAGGCCCATAACCAGCGAAGAAATTGAATCGGTTATCAAAAATCTCCCAACAAATAAGAGTCCAGGACCAGATGGCTTCCCAGGGGAGTTCTACCAGACGTTTAAAGCAGAGATAATACCTATCCTTCTCAAGCTATTCCAAGAAATAGAAAGGGAAGGAAAACTTCCAGACTCATTCTATGAAGCCAGTATTACTTTGATTCCTAAACCAGACAGAGACCCAGTAAAAAAAGAGAACTACAGGCCAATATCCCTGATGAAAATGGATGCAAAATTCTCAATAAGCCACTAGCAAATCGAATTCAACAGCATATAAAAAGAATTATTCACCATGATCAAGTGGGATTCATTCCTGGGATACAGGGCTGGTTCAACATTCGCAAACCAATCAATATGATACATCACATTAATAAAAGAAAAGATAAGAACCATATGATCCTGTCAATCGATGCAGAAAAGGCCTTTGACAAAATCCAGCACCCTTTGAATTGAATAAATATTGTCAAAATGTCAATACTACCCAAAGCTATCTACACATTCAATGCAATCCCAATCAAAATTGAACCAGCATTCTTCTCAAAACTAGAACAAGCAATTCTAAAATTCATATGGAACCACAAAAGGCCCCGAGTAGCCAAAGTAATTTTGAAGAAGAAGACCAAAGCAGGAGGCATCACAATCCCAGACTTTAGCCTCTACTACAAAGCTGTCATCATCAAGACAGCATGGTATTGACACAAAAACAGACACATAGACCAATGGAATAGAATAGAAACCCCAGAACTAGACCCACAAACGTATGGCCAACTCATCTTTGACAAGGCAGGAAAGAACATCCAATGGAAAAAAGACAGTCTCTTTAACAAATGGTGCTGGGAGAACTGGACAGCAACATGCAGAAGGTTGAAACTACACCACTTTCTCACACCATTCACAAAAATAAACTCAAAATGGATAAAGGACCTGAATGTGAGACAGGAAACCATCAAAACCCTAGAGGAGAAAGCAGGAAAAGACCTCTCTGACCTCAGCCGTAGCAATCTCTTACTCGACACATCCCCAAAGGCAAGGAAATTAAAAGCAAAAATGAATTACTGGGACCTTATGAAGATAAAAAGCTTCTGCACAGCAAAGGAAACAACCAACAAAACTAAAAGGCAACCAACGGAATGGGACAAGATATTTGCAAATGACATATCAGACAAAGGGCTAGTATCCAAAATCTATAAAGAGCTTACCAAACTCCACACCTGAAAAACAAATAACCCAGTGAAGAAATGGGCAGAAAACATGAATAGACACTTCTCTAAAGAAGACATCCGGATGACCAACAGACACATGAAAAGATGCTCAACGTCGCTCCTTATCAGGGAAATACAAATCAAAACCACACTCAGATATCACCTCACGCCAGTCAGAGTGGCCAAAATGAACAAGTCAGGAGACTATAGATGCTGGCGAGGATGTGGAGAAACGGGAAGCCTCTTGCACTGTTGGTGGGAATGCAAATTGGTGCAGCCACTATGGAAAACAGTGTGGAGGTTCCTCAGAAAATTAAAAATAGACCTACCTTATGACCCAGCAATAGCACTGCTAGGAATTTACCCAAGGGATACGGGAGTACTGATGCATAGGGGCACTTGTACCCCAATGTTTATAGCAGCACTCTCAACAATAGCCAAACTATGGAAAGAGCCTAAATGTCCAACAACTGATGAATGGATAAAGAAATTGTGGTTTATATACACAATGGAGTACTACATGGCAATGAGAAAGAACGAAATATGGCCCTTTGTAGCAACGTGGATGGAACTGGAGAGTGTGATGCTAAGTGAAATAAGCCATACAGAGAAAGACAGATACCATATGGTTTCACTCTTATGTGGATCCTGAGAAACTTAACAGGGACCCATGGGGGAGGGGAAGGAAAAAAAAAGAGAGAGAGAGAGGTTAGAACGGGAGAGAGCCAAAGTATAAGAGACTCTTAAAAACTGAGAACAAACTGAGGGTTGATGGGGGGTGGGAGGGAGGGGAGGGTGGGTGATGGTTATTGAGGAGGGCACCTTTTGGGATGAGCACTGGGTGTTGTATGGAAACCAATTTGACAATAAATTTCATATATTGAAAAAAAATAAAGTGTTATGCAAACTGCAAATGCAAAAAAAAAAAAAAAAAAATTTGGTTCCTAGAGTAGAATCCTCACCTCTGCCTCTGTTAGTGTCTTGGGTAAGGGCCAAGACCTGGGAAGGAAGGGCTTCTTGGAGTATCTAGGAGGCTCCATCCTAAGTATTGGGACTCCCAGTTTCAGTAAAGCACCTCTGCAGCCCATTTGCCATGGCTTTAACAACAGGTGTTTATTGGTATGGATTGGAGGTTGGAAGAGCCCTCAGAGTGCTCTGCTCTAGGTAGGTATTGGATCCCTCTTCTCATTCTGTGGTTATCAACTAATGGAAAGGAAGCCACAGAGGACCAGGAGAGTCTCAGACTTTAATTAAAAGTTTTTTTTTTCCTGCTGAAAACTGTAATTTTCTTTTTTTTTTTTTAAATTTTACTTCTAGTACAGTTAACATACAATGTTACATTAGTTTCAGGTATACATATGTTATTTCAACAATTCCATACATCACTATAGAGAATAAACTGATGGTTATCAGAGGGGAGGTGGGTGGAGGGATGGGTAAAATCAATGATAGGGATTAAGGAATACACTTGTGATGAGTACTGGGTGATATATTAAGATTCCTTGATTTCTTTTTCTGCTGCTTCATTTTTTTTTTTGCACACCTTTTAATTTCATACCCATTACACATGCTTTACTCCTTTTCTTAATCCGCAAACCCAACCAACTGCCCCTTCTTTTGACCATAACCCATATGCTGGGCTGTCTTTCCCATCACTGTGGCCTAACCTACTATATAGCCCTCTGCTCAGCATTCACTGTTGCCACTCTCAAAAACACTCTTCACTCTTCAACCAGGGATGTTGCATTTCTTTTCAAAACAAATCTCAAACCTGTAAGTGGTTTCCCTTTCCCTTAGAATAAAGTCCCAAATCCTTAACCGTCCTTGAACAGGGCACTGTGTACTTCCTACCTGAATTTTCTCTTGCCTTTCTATAGTTTCTTGATTACATTTACTACATTTCTACATTCCAGGCTATTGCATATACTATTCCATTCTAGTCTTCCCTCCAGGGCCAACTCATATGTGAATGGCACCCCCTTGGGTTGTGCAGTGTACCACCTATACAACTCTACACTGCAACCCTGTCCCCTGCCTTCTCTCCCTTCCACACTTCCATACATATCTTTTGTTTGACCCTCTGGCTTAAATTAAACCCTCTTCCATGTGCTCCACTAGAAACAGTACTTCCTTTTCTACACATGATACTTCTAACTGTCATTCCACTAGACTGTAATGTCCATGAGAACAAATACCATTTGTGCTTAGGATAGTTCATCAGCATCAGTACAATACCTGACACACAATGAATGCTCATTCATTTACTCATTCATTCAATAATATTTATTAAACACCTCTTATGTGCCTAAGTGTAACACACACACACACAGGCTTAATAAACATTTGTTACTGAGTTTTAGAACTGAGATTGGCTTAGACAAAACCATTTACCTTTTTTTTTTTTTTTTTTTTTGTCCTGGTAAGTCTTGCTTGTATTTTGGCACAACTTGAGTCACCCTCTTTTTTTTTGTCCTGGTAAGTCTTGCTTGTATTTTGGCACAACTTGAGTGACCCTCTTTATATATTGATCTTACCACAGGCTCTCTGGAGTTCACCAACACATATGTTTTGTTATGAACACTTATAAAATCATGTGTCTGCTTCAGATTCAGAAAGTTTGATCATTTTGTTACTATTTGTTTAAGAAATGTACTTTTTTCTTTTAGTTTCTCCTGCTCCTCAGACTGCCTCTAGTTTCCATCCCATAAAATGTCTCTTGTTGTGCCTCTAGAGTCCTGACCTTTGTCTTCACAAATATAACATGCTTTTATTACTAAGTTGATCTACAAGAGAAATGTAATCTAGGTCTTGTTCAATTTCTGAGTTGGTTAGATTCCAAAAGTTTGTTTGTAAATCTGTTTCCTGGGAGTTTGAATGCATTTTTCCATAGGATGGTCAAATTTTGAGGCCAGGCTCCCAAAGCCTACTTTATGTATTCAATAGAGTGGAGCTAGGACCAGCTTGAGTTTTGTGTTGAACTATGAGGAGGCCATGGCCATTGCAGGAGAGTTTTATCCTTCCATTCTGAGTGCAGGGTTGTTTCTAGGTAAAATTATGAAATAAGCAGCTTGCTTCCCAACACCCCAACAGATATCCTTTCTCACCTCTCTGTGACCTTCCCTCCTGCCCCCTCATCCTCAGTGTCCTCATATGGGCCTTACTCATTCATTGCATGGCTGTACCCAAAACCAATTTAACCCCAAAAATTCTTTGTCAAAATTACCGTGTCTCCTCTTCCTCATTTGTAGTTCCTCTCCCATCTCTGGAAAACCAAAGGTGGAATTAATTCACCCTATTGGATAGCTGACTGGTTTCATTAATTAAGCCAAAATTCTCAGTTACCCCAAAAGGGATCTTAGGCAAGGAAAACATTTGGCTTGGTTAAGGAATATGTTTTGGAACATCAAGAAATTTGCCATTTACTAATTTAAAGGACATTTCCTGAGCATCTCTCATGAATTAAGCTGTATGTTGTCAAATAAATTGATGAACTGAGCTGTATTTAAGTTTAAGAGATGGCCTGAAGAATATATGAGCTAATGGGAAGGACAAGTAATTCAGTAGAGTGTATTCATTACTATTAGAGAAAATTGTAAACTATGAACTATGGGGTGCTCAGGCTTCCCAGAGGAAGTGACGCTGAGCTACGATATGAGTGACAAATAGAAATCTGTCCTCTGAGTAGGACATTCTAGGAAGAGGAACAACAAACACAAAGGCATGGAGGCAAAGGAAAATATGGTCTATTTGGGGAAATGCAGTCAGCTCGGTATAGATAGACTATAGGTTTCAAGAAGGGAAATGGAGCAACAGGA
Source organism: Neofelis nebulosa (assembly GCF_028018385.1). Classification (NCBI taxonomy): domain Eukaryota; kingdom Metazoa; phylum Chordata; class Mammalia; order Carnivora; family Felidae; genus Neofelis; species Neofelis nebulosa. The sequence continues at coordinate 126,453,514 of NC_080788.1, read as the reverse complement.
AACTGGCTCTGGCCATTCTTTTCCAATAAGTGGCATTTATCTACTTATTTGACATTTTGCAATTCTTCCCTTCTCTTACTTCTATACCAGAGTTTCTCCCAAAATCTACATTTGAAATTTTCTTAATCACTCTGAAAGCAATTGCAGAGGAAATTTTGGACCTAAGGGCTGTGAAGGCCTGAGCACAGCCATTTTTATGCATCGTGTTTGCTAAGTTCCTCTCTAACATAATACTTTCCTACTCTTGACTTATTCTTTGGTGCAGAGGTCAAACATGAATGTGAACTACCTAGGCGTTTTGTTTGAAACTCATATTCTCAGGCCCCAATGCCAGTGTTCTCATTGAACTGATTTGAAGTGTATCTGGAAACTGAGATTTTTAACAGACTCACAGGTAATGTGGATCCAAGCTGTGTTGAGATATAACAGTGTAGTCAGGCAGGGCTGATTTTGGCTTAAAGTATAAAGTGGGAGAGGTGTCCCTTTGTGCGCTCCCTCCCTTTCTTATATACTCCTGATGCCCTTAAGCTGCCCTTGGATTGGTCAGAGCTTTAATGGGGTCCAACCAGCCATTACCCTGATGCCTAGTCCTGTGTCTCCACCATCCAAACTTACCACCTATAAAATCACAAAATATTAGCAGGACATTAGAATTGGCTGACACTTGTAATGTTAGTAAAACCGAATCATTGCTCAAATTCAATTTCCTTCTTAGTTTACCTTTGTAATTCCCAAGTGCCCTTGACATTCCACCAACTTTCAGGGCCTATGCTTGAGTCTTATTTCATTCATGTTCCTCTCTCTTTTGCTATTAAAATTTAAGGAGGTGAAATTCATACACTGGATATCTAGCATCCATCTAACACTAAAACGGTGTTGGAATAAAACAAATTGAAGTTTTTACCAGTCTTGAAAACTGTATGCTAGAAATTTAATATAAATTTTAAATTGAAAATAATTAGTCTCCCCCCTCTTTTTGTTCTCCTTTACCACAAAACAGATTTTTCTATCATTTTCCCATTCAACTATCCAACTTCTTTGCCAGCCTCAGGTTTTCAGAGCTATTTTTTAAAGAAACATTTTAGAGGCAGTGGAGAACTTTATGGCAAGAAAACTCAATGCTCATTTAAAGTTTCTCAAACAAAGGGATTTATGTTGTTTTCAAAGTCCAATTTCTATGCTTCAAAAAATAACACGTGACATAGAGAGGTTTTGAGTTTATATCAAAACACTGATCATGATCCTAATACTCAGAACCAGACCATTTCTGTATTCATACCACATAAACAGGGTTTAAGAACTCTATCTCCAATACTCAGATCACCAGTCTAGGAAATTGAAGTGAAAATTAGGATAAGGTGAAGGTTTATTTTTAAGGAACATTTGATCCCAAACAAAGTTAAACTTAAAGCATAAATTCTGTTCTTCCTGACACTCTAGTTTCTCCCTGTCATTACAGTTGGCCAAAACTATCTGTATGAAGAACCAGGACTTTGGAAAGCATTTAAGAAATAACTTTTTGAGATTGTGTTCCACGAACACACCATGACTAATAGCTGCAGGAACTATGACCAGGTCTCCAAGTCATTTTATGTGTCCTACTTGGTGTGGGAATTCTATGACAAAGTCCGTTAGCCTTATTTTGGTTGCCAACAAAAATGCTTCCATCCAATGAAATTGTGGCAATCGGAGCATGTTAAAGAGTCTTGTGACATTAACTGTAGAGTGCCATTGTTCACTCAGGCCTTTAGAGCTTGCATAGACAAGTCCAGGGGTGTGCCAAGGATGAGATGAAGAGGAGAATGAGGAAAGTAGAGAAGGAATCTATTGAAGACTGTTTTTCAGCCATTCTACCTGGCTTTTCATATACATTATTTCACTCCCCACTTCCTGGACTCTGACACACAACAGAAAGATATTTATTATTTGATATCTTGTGAAGCAGCCAGAAGAACTCTAAAGTCATGAATTATCTGCTGATACACAGCCACTTTCTCTGGTCTAACCCTTAAATTTAGCTCATCTGGTTTCCTCCTGGGGAGACAAACACTTGCATTAAGGCAGACCTCCTAAGGGTTCTGAAGAGGACCATCCCTGACATTGTTTGACTCTTCTTCAAGGCTGCAAGCAAATGAAAAACAGCTCTTTCTCACAAAGGAGCTGAAAAACCTTGATATAGAACAGATCTCCAATTGGCTTTTGGACTGAAGTAACTGAGCCAACAAGATATTTTAGAATGTTTATTGCATTTCTCAAATTCAGATGAATTTTATAGACCCATTTCTCATGGGCATATCCATTTTAATCCTAAATTAAGGTTTGGTACATATTTTTTCCACAAATCACTCTATGAGTAGAAATAATCCCACAAATATCATGACCCATAAGGTTAATACATGAAAATCCTTTCATCAAGAACTAGGATTATACTCTGTCCCAAATTGAGCCAAATAAATATAGATGATGCCAGACCACTAAACAATGTTTCCTCGGACTCTAAAAGGGCAGAGTAAATATCACTCCTTGGGCCATATGTGTGGTCTGGTATGAAGAGTAATTTTTAAGGTCCAGGCCAGTCACTTACTCTTCCCAAAAAACCAGTGCCCAGTGTCATGAGAACTTGGTTAATAAAGGCCTTAACTCGTAACAGTATGGTGGACAATAAAGAATGGCTATAAATTTTCATTAGTTTGAAAACTCTTAGAGGACTGGGTGTGCATGTTTATCTTCGCAGCAACAATGTTTATCATAATAGTGATTGTTTAATCCTATATAAGCATATATTCATTTAAAATTATCTAAATGTCTGTACAATCATTTACATCTGTTAAGATTTCCTCACAAGAACTCCATAGAAAAAAAATATTAATTCATATTTTCCAGGGAACTTTTCAGTGTCATCGAAACAAAAAAGTAACTTCTTGTTAGAAGTTAATACTTATGACTAAAAATTCCAATTACTATTCCTTTTAGGCCATAAATATTGTACCACATTTTTAAAACTTGATAAATGCAATGAACTTGATAAATGAAAAACTTGAGAATGTAAAACCTGATTCTTTGAAAAAAATCTAATGACACAGAAAAACAATTAGCAAGATTAAGCAGGAAAAAGGGGAAAGCACAATACATAACTGTATTAGGAATGTAAAAGAGGCTGTAACTATAAATATTGTACCAATCTATAAAAATAACTTAAAATGGTAGCATTATCTTTGTATAATTTAAAAATTTAATGAAATTGATAAGTCTCTAGAAAAAATGACCAAAAATAGAAATAGAAAAAATTGAATAGACAAATAATGATTAAATTTTATCTCTCCATCTATCCTCATCCCCAAACAAGGCAACAGCCTGAATGAATTTACAATTTATGAAACCTTCAAGAAACTGATACTCTCCTACTTGTATAAATCATTGCAGAAAAAAAGGGAAAAGGGAAAGAAGGAATGAGGGAGGAAGAGAAGAAAACGAGAGAGAGAGAGAAAGAAAGGAAGGTGTTCTGACTGATTTTATAAAGCTCATACAATGTTGACACTAAAACTAGATCTGAATAGTACAAGAAGAAAGAGTCAAACCTAGTCATGCTCAATTCCTACCTTTAGCTAATTGGATGCTCTTATCTGGGCCTTTGAATCTTGAGAGTGACCACAAGATGTAAGAACAGTTGGGAAGTTTTGTTCGGGGTAGCCATGGCAGCGACCATGATAGAACCAGCACTCAGTGCCAAGAAGCAACAATGGCTGTAATGGTGTCCTTGGCAGCATCCTTGGAAGTGGGTTTGTACAACACCAGATGAAGGTGAGTTTCTGTGACTTCTAACCCTAAATCCGGACTGATTCACCTATAACAGGAGTCTACAAAAAAATACAGCAAATTTCATACTTAATAAAGAAACTTTAGTAGCATTGCCTTTAAGGTCGGGAAGAGAAGGTGCTACTACTGGATACTGTAGTGGAGTTCTTTTTTTTTTTTTAATTTATTTTTTTAACGTTTATTTATTTTTGAGACAGAGAGAGACAGAGCATGAACGGGGGAGGGGCAGAGAGAGAGGGAGACACAGAATCGGAAGCAGGCTCCAGGCTCTGAGCCATCGGCCCAGAGCCCGATGTGGGGCTTGAACTCATGGACTGTGAGATCGTGACCTGAGCTGAAGTCGGACGCTTAACCGACTGAGCCACCCACGCGCCCCTGTAGTGGAGTTCTTAATCAATGAACTAAAACAAGAAAAATGTAGTAATTAATACTGGAAAAGAAGAAACAAAATTATTGTATTTATATATCTTTCTGTGGGGAAAATCGAGGGCCAGTAAAATTGGTGCAGACAAGATTAGTAAACAATCACCACTAACATTCTTATATACCCATAAAAATCACTTAAAATGTAATTTTTAAAAAGTCTAATAAAAAAGTGAAAACAAAACTAGTAGATAGTAAAAAAGACCTCAATGGAGAAAATTATTAGATTTGATAGAAAGGAAATTAGAGATATATTCAGCTATATCATAATTAAATTATCTCTATAATAAAAGATGGCATAAAGTTAAATGACCAGAATATAACTCCCTCATCAATACATATATTTAAAGTTAAAAGGCAACTTATGGACAAGGAGAAGACATTTCATAATTGTATACCAAAGCATAATTACCCAGGATATATAAATAACTAAATAATTCACAGAAGTAAAAAGGATGAATCAACATTGAAAATGTTCAATCTCAGTAGTTATCAGGAAAATGAGAGTAAGAATAATATTTATCAGATTGGTAAATATTTAATATCTGAAGATATTATTAGGATATATAGAAATAGGAATTTTTATATGCTACTCTTAGGAGTGAATTCTGCTACAATCATTCTAAAAAGTAATTTGGCAATGTCTGCTAAAATTGAAGTTAACTATATCATACAACCCAACAAATCCTCTTTTTTAGGTATATAGCCCAAATAAAGGTACAAGATGACATATACAAGATTGTACAAGGATATTCACTGAAGCATTCTTCACTAGAGTCAGGAGCAACTTTTAAGCCCATCAATAGGGAAATGGATAAATTCTGATGTAGTTACACAATCAAATACCATTCAGCCATTATAATAAATTAGATTACATGCATCAACATTAATTTCTCTTCAACTCATGTATAGAGTCAAAAAAATAATCTGCAGAATGATGCACAAAGTACAATACCATGTAGATAAAATCTTAAATTATAAAATAGGTATCTATGGATATGACATATATGATGAAACTACAAAACAAAGATGATGTACATCAACTGCAGCAAAGTGAGACCTAGAGAAAGAAGGAAAGTCATGGAAATGGAACCGAGAAACTCAACTGTAACATTGTAATTTTTCAAACACAATTAAAAAAATTTTTTTAATGTTAACTTATTCTTGAGGTGGGGGAGGGGCAGAGAGAGACTGAGACACAGAATCTGAAGCAGGCTTCAGGCTCCGAGCTGTCAGCACAGAGCCTGATTGATGCAGGGCTCAAACTCACAAACTGTGAGATAATGACCTGCGCTGAAGTTGGATGCTTAACTAACTGAGCCACCCAGGCGCCCTTCAAACACAATTGTTAATGATGTTTCTTGGTGATGGGCATTTGTTACAGGACACTGTGTATCTTTATGCATTCGAAATATTCCATAATAAAGAACCTATAATTAATATGTAGAATGTAGCCAGTATATGAATAAATGTGACCTATAAGCTAAATGATGCTATTGAAAAACATTTGGCAACTCAGAAACTTCATCACTCAAAAAATCTTCCCATATCGAAGACAATATCACTTGTTTCCTTTCCCATAAATTATAAGGAGATATGATTATGTTGACATTGTTTTAAAGATCTGAGAACATGGAAGTTATTAATTATAATCACTCTTCTAAATTAACATCATAGATCTCTCCTTTAAAAATGTGGGTATTTTGCCCATGTAATCATGTTTAATGGGGATTAACCTTGATTTAAATTCATTTTTAGGCAACAAAATTATGTTTCCTCTGAGGACTGTTTAAGGAAAATACAATCTCATACTGCATTGGTACACTGCTGTAAGTCATGGATAGATGTACTTTTATAATCATTAAAAAAGGAAATTCTTTTATTTATTTATTTTTATTTTTTTTAAATGTTTTTATTTATTTTTGAGACAGAGAGAGACAGAGCATGAGCAGGGAAGGGGCAGAGAGAGAGGGAGACACAGAATCGGAAGCAGGCTCCAGGCTCTGAGCCATCAGCACAGAGCCCGATGCGTGGCTTGAACTCACAGACTGTGAGATCATGACCTGAGCCGAAGTCGGACACTCAACCGACTGAGCCACCCAGGTGCCCCTCTTTTATTTTTTAAAAAATATGTTGCTTTTAACAGTTATTTGTTCTTGAGAGACAGAGAGAGACAGAGCGTGAGCAGGGGAGGAGCAGAGAGAGAGGGAGGCACAGAATCCTAAGCAGGCTCCCGGCTTCGAGCTGTCAGCACAGAGCCTGACACGGGGCTCGAACTCACAGACTGCGAGATCATGACCTGAGCCAAAGTCGGATGCTCAACCCTACTGAGCCACCCAGGCGCCCCCGAAAAAGGAAATCTTCTTAAAGAACAAATTTATATTCTGATTATTTAAAGAGAAAAATGTCCACTATTCTAGGATAATTTGAGCTTCTAAGAATCTCTTAATGCAAATACCTTTAAAGCTGATGCAGGAAATAGGAAGTTGATGTGAAACAGCAGTTCTTCACATTTTAAGAATAATTCATCTATGATAGAGTAAAGAGTTCAATTTCCATTCAACATTCATTTTGCCTTATTTTACACATGCATGTAATTTCAATGCATGCATCATACACGGAATAAAAAACATAAACTACATAGAGTTTGTATTCAAGATAAAATTTCTAGCACATTTCACTCTTGGTTATAGAAAATGGTACTAAGAGTGTCTTGTGTTTGTCAGATGCAACTATTTAGCAATCAACATGATTATTGAATGCTAATTACTAAAACCAGCGAGTTGTATCCAATTCTCTGTCATCAGTGTCAAGAACAGATGTCCAGAAGCTTTCAGAGTTGAGTCTGAACACCAGGACTAAGTGATGTGTCCAAGTCTGATCAATATTCTTAAGGACAACTTGCAAGGAGGGAGACCATTACATTGCCCTACATTCACAATGGTTATTTTGTTTGTTTGTTTGTTTGTTTGTTTTTTGTAGTCTATCAGTTTAGAGAGCTAAGGAAGTTGAAATGACAAGTTTGAATCTAAGTGATCATGCTCTCCCCCTGTTCTGTGACTATAGACTTCATTTTTAATCACTGATTACAAGGAATAAACTGTAGATTTAGAAGTCAACAACACTGCTGGTTTACAGATAAAAATGTGAAGCTCCATAACTCTTCACTCCTTACGTGTGGGCTGCACATAGTGACTTCCCTTCAAAAAGCACAGTACTGAAGGGAGAAAAATAGTAACTTTACAATACAGAAACCTGAAAAGCCTTACCTTATCCAGGCGATCAAGGTTAATATCAATAATGATAAGTCATGTTGATAGTATGTACCCTTGATATGATTTGATAAGTAGGGCATTTACCTCTGTGTTCTTCGTCCCAAACACCCCAAACCCTAGTCTGATCATGAGAAAAACATCAGAGAAGTCCCAATTGAGGGACAATATACAAAATACCTGACCAGTACTCTTAAAACTGTCAGAGTTGTCAAAAACAAAGAAACTTTGAGAATGTCAGAGTCAAGAGGAGCCTAAGGAGACATGATGAGTGTTGTTGTCTGCTCAGGATGCCATAATGAAATACCATTAAGTGGAGTGGCTTATGCAGACGTTTATTTCTCCCAGTTCTGGAGGCTGGGAAGTCCACTGTCAGGGTGCTGGCAGATTTGGTTCCTGGTGTGGATTCTCCTTCTGGATTGCAGATGGCAGTCTTCTCACTGGGTCCCCACAGGGTAGAAAAAGAGAGGGAACACTCTGAGCTCTCTATCTCTTCTTAGAAGGGCACTAATCCTGCTATGAGGGCCCCACCTTTATGACCTCATCTTAGCCTAGTTACCTTACGAGGGCCTCTCCCCCAAATGCCATCATGTTAGGGGGCAGGATTTTGGTATATGAATTTGTGGTGGGGTGAGTACAATTCAGTCCATACCAATAATAAAATGTACTATGGTCTCCTGGATGGTCATTGGGTAAAAGGTCATTAGGTAAAAACTAAGGATATAGGGATAAAGTATACACTTTAGTTAATAATGTTTCAATATTGGTTTACTGATTATGACAAATGAACCATATTAATATAATAATAGTGCATTGTGGACTGAGTTGTGTGCCTCCCAAATTCATATGTTGAAGTTCTCACTCTCAGTACCTCAGAATATGACTATTAGAAGATAAAGCCTTTAAAGAGGTAACTTAGTTAAAAAAAATAAGGTCATTAGGGTGGACTTTAATCCAGTATAACTGGTGTCCTTGTAAGAAGAGGAGACTATGGGGCACCTGAGTGGCTCAGTCGGTTGAATGTCTGACTCTTGGTTTCAGCTCACATCATGATCTCACGGTTTTGTAAGTTCAAGTCCTGCATCGGGCTCTGTGCTGGCAATGCAGAGCTTGCTTGGGATTCTCTGTCTCCCTCTCTCTTTGTCCTTCCCCTACTTGTGCTATCTCTGTCTCTCTCAGAATAAATAAATAAACTTGAAAAAAAAAGAGGAGTTTAAGACAACACACAGACCAAAGGACAAGCAGCAGAGGACACAGTGAGAAGAGGGGGCCAGCTGCAAGTCAAGGAAAAAGGCCACTGAAGAATCCAACTTAGACTGTACTTTGATCTAGGACTCTAGCTTCCAGAACTGTGCGAAAATAAATGTATTATTTAAGCCACCCAGTCTGTGGTGCTTGTCATGACTGCTCTAGCAAAGTAAAACATTGGGGAAACTGGGGGTGGGGTGTATAGGAACTACCTGGACTATCTTCACGGTTTTTCTGTCAAATAGAAAACCATTTTAGCGCTGCCTGGGTGGCTGAGTCGGTTAAGCGTCTGACTTCAGCTCAGGTCATGATCTCATTTCGTGAGTTCAAGCTCCACATCAGGATCTCTGCTGTCAACACATACAGCTCACTTTGGATCTTCTGTCTCCCTCTCTCTCTGCCCCCTCCCTAGTGCTCTCTCTTTGGGCTTCACTTCCTAAAACAAAATTAAGATATTTAAAATGGTTGGGGTGCCTGGGTGGCTCAGTTGGTTAAGTGTCTGACTTCGGCTCAGTCATGATCTCACAGTTCACGAGTTTGAGCCCCACGTCAGGCTCTGTGCTAACAGCTCAGAGCCTGGAGCCTATTTCACATTCTGTGTCTCCCTCTCTCTCTGCCCCTCCCCCGTTCACATTCTCTCTCTCTCTCTCTCTCTCTCTCTCTCTCTCTCTCCTTCAGAAATAAAATAAACACTATAAAAAGTTTAAAGATATTTAAAATGTTTTTTTTAATGTTTATTTATTTTGAGAGAGAGAGAGAGAGACAGCAAGGCAGTACATGAGTCAGAAATGACACGGGGAAGCCTGTTGTTATACCTCATCAATTCGGAAGGGTTACTTACCCTCTTTAAGCCTGTGCACATTTGTCAAATGAAGGTGGTGGTGTCTGCCCTACTTATTTCACAGGGTTATTATAGACATCAGTGAATCTAATACCTGCAAATGCAATGTAATTAAAAGACTTGTCATTAAATGTTTCACCCAAGTCCCATGGCTATTTTAGGCAGAGGTCAAATTACTTCGAGCTCTTATTAGCTATTAATCTGGTCCTCCTCCTACTACTCCTAACTGACCCCATGCTCAAAAACTTCTGTAGCCCAGCAGTTTCCAGGGCACACTAAGTCATAATCTGTGGCATGTTATAATCCACGTTGGCCATCTCAAACTGCAAATGCTTGCCTTTCATGTTCAAGGTGCCCTGGGGAATGTGACATGGAGACCAACACTGCACCTTGATGAGCAACTCCGTCAACAAATCCTGCTTGTGGATTTATATTGTTTCTGCATATGAAGGAAAACATGTTTTTCTATTAAGTGTGATACTTCACAGGTGGTCTCCAAAGTACAGTGTCCAAGGCAATACTTTGTGGTACAGAAAAAATATTAGAACTTGTGACTTGTGATTTTAAAACTTCATACTCTGAATTTCTGTTTCTGTGTGTTTTATAATTTACGTGGTATATTAATACAATAGTACGTATCTGTAAAACATACACACACATATATTTTAGAATGCTGATTGGGAATGTGCACAAAAAAAGGTTTGGAGACCACTTCATTAGAGGACAGGAGAAATCAGACCATTGGGTGGACAAGTATAAACTGGAGACTTAGTCTTTATTTCTCTTAATACAAAAGCAGAGGCAAGTTATACATTTTCATCTGTAGGGCTATTTTCAAACTATGGACTCTACTACTCATTGGTTATGTGCCTTGCGCAAATTACTCTATCTTTCTGTGCCCCAGCTCTTCTTTCCTTAAAGTGGGGCTCATCCAGTACCTCTGTTGTGTTGGAGAGGGATGAGCAGAAAACTCTGAATTTACTAGAATGGAAACTTTTGATTAGAAAGTCATATGGTGGGGCACCTGGGTGGCTTAGTGTGCTGAGCGTCCCAACTTTGGCTCAGGTCATGATTTCGCAGTTCATGAGTTCAAGCCCCACATCAGGCTCACTGCTGTCAGTGCAGAGCTTGCTTCAGACCCTCTGTCTCCCTCTCTCTGCCCCTCCCCCACTTTCACTCTCTCAAAAGTAAATGAAAACATTGGAAGAAAGAAAGAAAGAAAGCCATGTGGTTGCAAAGCCTGCAGGCCTCACTACTCAGATTTATCTTTCTCCTTGTTCATTAACCAACCTTGAGCCTGACTTCCACTACGTCTGAATCAGAACAAATGAGAACGACATAAGGCCGTCGCACCCAAGTTATATGGGGTGAGCTAGAAGAAATGGCAAGAGCCATTGCTAGAACCACTTTCACCAGGAAACAGAGTAACTGAAGAGGCCCATAGACTAGGCTTGGTACCCCTATTACTGAATTGACTTTCGTAAAGAAATAGATTTTTACATACATTACTAATGGTAGACATTCACCTGCTGAAAGGGAGTATGAAAGGCATTCTAAGCAGGGAGGAGAGGAGATGCAAAGTCATAGAGGTGTGAAAATGCTGGAAGTGTTTAGACCTGTGAGGACTCCAAGTAAACGTAAATATAAAAGCCAAATAAGTGAAGCATGCTTATTGGGTCCACTGCTGTATGCTTTATGTATACAGCCTAATAAGTAGATGCTTAATAAATATTCATTATTGTTTCCATAGCTAAGTAGAACATATGGGAGGTATCAGAACCACCTGTAGGGGGCCATTTTCTTCTTCACATTACAACCTCTGCCCTTGGAGATTCTAAAACACACACAGGAAGTGTTAATGTATAGAGCCACTGTTACAGACATGGGGGTGAGTGGGTAAAGGCCATTATTCTAGGTTAGTGCTTTTGAAACTGCAGGTTGTAGGGGTGCCTGGGTGGCTCAACTGGCTAAGTGTCTGACTCTTAATTTCAACTCAGCTCATGATCTCATGGTTTTGGGGTTCAAGCCCTGCATTGGGCTCTGCACTGGCTGCATAGAGCTTGCTTGGGATTCTCTGTCTCCCTCTCTCTGACCCTTTCCCACTTGCACTGTCGCTGTCTCTTTCAAAATAAATAAATAAACTTAAAAATATATATACATATACATACATACACACACACACACACACACACAAACTGTAGGTTGTAAGCCATTGGTAGATCATGAAATCAATGTATTATATCACAACTATCCTTTTTGAAAAGTGAGTTAAAATAGAACACATACATACATAAATATGTCTGTATCCTAGGGTACGTTGTAAAGTATATTTTTTACTGTGGGTCATGATCTAACATGTGAAGCCACTGGTTTGCATAGTAGTTGGTGGAAGCCTTGACTAAAGCAGTAGGTAGATTCTAGTGATGACTGTGAAAAAAATTGATGGGATTTAGTGACTTACTGAGTATGCAAGGTAAAGCAAAGTGCAGACTCGGAGTTTCAGAACTAGCTTAAGCTAGTTGGTGAAGTGCCATGTCTTTAAAACTGAGATTAAGAATGAGGCAGTCAAATGTTGTGGGATTCTTTGGGGGTTGAGAGTGGAGACTGGGGGCAGGATGTCAGTGAGAAGATAATGAGTTCGGATGAGATGAGTTGAGTTTGAGACTCCAAGTGGACATGTCTATGAAGCAGTAGGAAACATAGTCTGAAGCATAAGGAAGAGTTCAGGGTTAATGACCAAGTCTGTAGTCATTATTATCCAGATGATAGCCGACATGTTAAATTGGATGAGATTTTCTTTCTTTTTAATTTTTCTAATTGGTTTCTCCACCAAAAAGAATTTGTATCACAAAATTCAATTTCATTTATATTTCAGTACTTGAAACACTTCCTTGTGACTCTGTTAGGAAATATTAATTTAGCCCAGAAATAAAGAATAACTTTTTAAAATTCCTTTTAAATATGATTCATTGATGATATGATTAACAGTAAATAGAACCTAACTAAATGAATCAATATAGGTACATTTTATGACACTTAAATTTTAATAAAATTTATATAATTCACTGAAGAACATTAAAAGAACAATGTGAAATTTGAGGCAGTTTGAGAAAGTGGTAAGATAAAAACCTAATGGTCTATATTCCTTTATTAAGATTGTACCAGAATTGACCTTTAAAAGATTAAGTCCATTATGTGCTCATTATGTTACTGAATTGCACAATAATTTGTTCTAATATCATTCAAGAGAAAAATAAGTATCTTGCACAAAAACCATAATATGCTATTCTTTTTCATTTTAAATATGAATATTAGGCATTTTTCCCCAATAACTGCTTTTCCTTGTAGAAAATTCTAAGCAAAACTTACCATATCTAGTTGTCCATTACACAAATGCCAGTTTCTATTCTTTCTCTTAAGTATTAGGTGTTATTTTTATTTTTTGAATTTTAAGCTGTTGTGGTAATAACATTAGAGATCTACGCACTTAAAGTTTTAAGTGTACGATACATTAAGTGTGCAACAAACTATTGTTGCCCATTGGTAAACAATGTACAGCAGATCTCTAGAGCTTATTCACCTTGTTTAATTGAAACTTTATGCCCATTGATTACAATTCCCCATTTACCTCCCCTTTAGCCCTTAGCAACTACCATTCCACTCTTTTGATTCTATGTACTTGACAGTTTTAGTTACCTCATATAAGTGGAGTCATGCAGGATCTTGAGGACATTACACTAACTAAAATAAACCAGACACAGAAAGACAAACACTGGATGAGGTTTTCTAAGGAGACTGGTAGTGTTCAGTAAGGACTACTCCCAAGAATAGAATCCTTGGGAAGGTGAACCTTTAATGAGCAAGTCTCAGGAGAGTTAGAATAGAGGCAAGATAGGAGAAGAGTCTATTCATTACAGAAATATATGTTAGAGAAATATCAAGCAGAATAAAAACTGAACCACAACCTTTATATAGGTGGTTGAGTCATTAAGGATCTCTCGGAGGCAGTTATCGTAAAGTAATGGGACAACTAACCAGTTTTAGCAATTTAAAGAGTAAATGGGAAGTACAAAGTATGATCTCTGAAGAGAAAGTATGGTTTTGCTTTATGACAGAGAATGGAAGGAAGCTGACAGAGGGTTAACTATGGGGAGGCAGGGTAGAATAGGACTTTTATGTGCAGAAATTAGATAACATTTGTAAGTGGTGGTGAAAGATAATATTTGTAGGTAGGATGATGGTAATAGTGAACATAAGGCGCTTACTATGTGCCAAGAATTATTCTAAACACTTTACATAGATCAGCTCATTTTAATCTTCACAACAACACTGAGGTAGGCACTATTATTATCCCCATTTAAATGAGGAAACAGGCAGAGAGGTAAAGCAAATTGAGCAAGTTCACACACAACTATCAGACACAGGATTTGAATCCAGCCTGGGGCACCAGAGTTTATGCTCATAACTTCTACACTTTGCTGGGGAAGACGAAGGTGCAGGAAAATAGGGCATAAATGGCCACAATCCCTTACCCAGAAACTTTTGGGACCAGATGTAATTTAGAATTCAGAAATTTTCAGCTTTTAATATACATATATTTTCTTATAGCCACGTAGGATCTGGGGCTGTACCTTAAACACAGTCACATTGGTAACCGACATCTTTGTAGTAAATGTATCAATTAATAAAGACCAACCTCACATCAATTGGGGCCAAGTTCTTCCAGGGGTTAACAGAAAACTGTCAACGTTCAGAGCTGTTTGAATTTTGGGCTTGCAGATAAGGAACTGTGCTCCTGCAGTAGCCAAGCATATCTCCGAGGGGGAGGCAAAGAAGAATCTGGTAGTGGGATCTTGGAAACGGTTAGGAACACCTGCTCCTTTGTGAAAAGAGAAGCAGGGCAAAAGGAAAAACAGCAAGGTTATGTCCCAACTCCTCGTTCCCATCTCCCACAAAATCCCTGTTTTCCTTTCTTAGTATAAGTCAGATGCTGATGGATGTCACCATTTTCCCTTTAAGGTCTAGAATGGCTTGTCCTTGCTTTTCCTATATTTTACCTGACCCACCAATGGGGTCAAGGTGATTCTACCTCTTCCTTCCAGGTATAGGTGAGACAGAGAAAGGGGAGAGAGGTTGAGGGGCAGAAAATACCACAAGAGAGATTTTTTAATTTTTTTTTTTTTAACGTTTATTTATTTTTGAGACAGAGAGAGACAGAGCATGAACGGGGGAGGGTCACAGAGAGAGGGAGACACAGAATCTGAAACAGGCTCCAGGCTCTGAGCTGTCCGCACAGAGCCCGACGCGGGGCTCGAACTCACGGACCGCGAGATCGTGACCTGAGCCGAAGTCGGACGCTTAACCGACCAAGCCACCCAGGCGCCCCCGAGATTTTTTATAGTACTTGTTTCTTCTTTGTGACTAGCAATAATTCATTAATTCATTCATTTATTCATTCACTCACTTACTCATTTTGCTACCACTGGGGCAAAATCCTTAGAAAACAGCTAAAACCTTGGAGAGTACTTTAGGGACAAGTGAAACAAAACTTAAGAGACTTCATTGTGATGCCCAGGAAGTCAGAGAGAAAGAGAGATTGAGAATGAATAAGACATTGAATCATGGAGTGCCTGGGTGGCTCAGTCGGTTAAGCATCAGACTCTTGATTCTGGCTCAGGGAATGATCTCACAGTTCATGAGATGGAGACCCGTGTCAGGCTCTGTGCTGACAGGACAGAGCCTGTTTGGTATTCTCTCTCTCTTTCTCTCTCTGCCCCTCCCCTGCTTGCTCTCTCTCTCAAAATAAATAAGTAAACTTAAAAAAAAGACACCGAATCAGGCTGACATGGATGAAAAGAACAGGAGCCCAAGTAGAACTAATTAAGATTGAGAAGGTATTATTTTTTTCCAGAAGGTCTGTAGCATCTATCTCTGCAACTCACCTTTCCAGCCACTGCCAGGCCCAGGTTGCAAGAGTCCCTGGGTTATGTGTTTGGCTGGCTGGAGCAGGGAATCCTTAACTCAATTGGATAGGAGAGGGGAAGTATGAAAACATTCCCGGTATTCCCAGTAGTCACTTGGACATATTAATTTAGAAAAATATTGTTAAATGTAGTGTTGGCTACTAAAGTATTCCTGGTGGTCCAGTGCTTAAGGTATAGGTTAAGCCAGAAACTGGAGAATGCATTCTGGTTTGCAGGTTATTTCTGATATGGTATTACAATGTCAGGCATCTCGGGGGTTAAAAAGTCTTTGGTAGGCTAGCCAGGAAATTTAACATGCATGTAAAATACATTCCAAACAACCAACTTTTGGAAAACAACCCTATAAGTTGGGGACTGCCTGTTTTTATATTCCCTTTGCCAAAGCTACTAAAATTTGTAGCAAAATAGAGATTAAAAAATAATATATTCTTGTGACTCAACAGTGTGGCAGCATCTTCAAACTGAGAGTGTAATTTTAGAGTCAATATTATTTTCTTGGGCATTTTCTAGAACCAAAGAGAATCAAGTGGCAAGTCACCACATGTGGCAGTATCAATGGAGAAATTCTGCCTTTACCTTTACAGTTAAAGTAGCTCTTTCAAGTTTAATTGTCAGCATGAATGGGGGCACAGGTCGTATTCTGATCAAACCTGCTGATGTTACAAAACTGAGAGATATAGCAGGTATGTTACCGAAGAGACACAAACATTTTGCTCCTCTCCTATCTCCTCCATTTCCATGATCCAATATGGTAGCAGTTTGGAGGATCATGTTGCATTTGGTATGGAGAAAAAAAAGGGGGTGTTGTGTTTAGGGTAGAAAAGACTTATGGGAGGGAAGAAAATCATTAAATAGAAGTGAGATTCTTTCTGATTTGTTTTATGGGGCTCTAGTGGACACACCTAAGACCATGGTGGTAGATTTTTTTCTAGTATAGGAAAGAATAACAGAATTTCTCAAAAATCAGATAGTAGGTTCCCTTTCTCATGTGTATGCAAAGAATGAATATCATGCATCAAGCTCAGGAGAGTCTTACATTGGGTAGAGGGTCAAAGTAGATGGTCTCCAAGTTCTTCTTCCAATACTAAAACTCCATAAGTCCCATGAAAATTATAACTACTCCCGCTTTCTTCCCCAAGCAATATGATATCTTCAAAGTCAGATGCCAATGGGAAAATTCTAGTTGATGCTAAGCCCCCAGTTGGCCATACAATTGTGCAATCAAATTTTAAGTGTTCCTAATGGAGTCAGCCAACCTGGGACTGCTCATTTCCTTAGTCATGGAGATGTACTTTTGGAAACCAAAATCTGTAGTAGGCAAAAATCAGTCCAAGCCATGTGGCTTTCCAACAGGGTATGATTACAAAAAAAGGCTGAAATTATTATAAGCCAGAAGGGAAAAAGTCAGCAGAATTCATTATCCTCATAAAATACATTCTTTGATCCTTCCTTCTACCATATTGTATGCACTGTTTCCTGGGCTATCTAGTGGTCAGTGAGGTCAAGATAATGTTGTGTATCTCCTGTTTCCTTTATATTGGCCTTACAGAAACTGAGAGCCAAGATTAGCCATTCTAGTTTTTTGTTTTTTTGTTTTTTTGTTTTTTGTTTTTTAGAATAGTTACTATTTAAGAACTTCAAGTTTTTCATTGTTGGAAATCATTTGGAATTCTCTAGCATGTAGCAGTAGCTTCTACTTGATCTTTGTAAGTAAGAACTTCAAGACATTGCAATGTGCTCACAAATAAAGTCATAATGGAAGTCTGTTTTTCTCCTTTGTAACACCAAATGAACTTGTAATTGCTTGATCAATGTTGGCTGTCCATCTGGAATGCAAACTCCTTGAGAGTGTGGACAAGCAATCTGTCTTATTCAGCATTCCATGTCCATTACCTAGAGCAGTATTAACACCCAAAAAATGTTGAATGAATAAATCTAGCAATGAAATGATTACCCGTTCTCTCAAATGCTGCTTGTTATCTTCCACATCACCACACACACACACACACACACACTCCTTTGGAACAATTTCTTAATAGAATAGAAACAGTTTACCTTTTTGTTTCACAAATTGCAGAAAGAAAGCACTACTTTCTTGTTCCCATGTCCTGGATCAGTGCAAAGATTCTCTTTCTTCCTTTCAAACTACTTCATTGATCTTTGTTATCAACTATATCAAATGGGTACTGGGACAGTTCATAGTGGTGTAAGGACAACTCATCCAGCTTTCAAGATTTTCCTCTAAAGTACAACAAAACTGGGGCGCCTGGGTGGCTTGGTCAGTTAAGTGTCTGACTTCAGCTCAGGTCATGATCTCATGGTCCGTGAGTTCGAGCCCCTCATCGGCTCTGTGCTGACAGCTCAGAGCCTGGAGCCTGTTCCAGATTCTGTGTCTCTCTCTCTCTCTGCCCCTCCCCTGTTCATGCTCTGTCTCTCTCTGTCTCAAAAATAAATAAACGTTAAAAAAAATTAAAAAAAAAAAAAGAAAAGAAAAAAAAATAAAGTACAACAGAACTGCTTCTAAGTCCCATACAGAGGGGAACAAGCTGTGGATGGCTTCCCAAGTAGGTAAATACCACCTCACGGGACAGTGGAGACCAGCGGCCTCATCAAAAATTTAGGTGAATATAGAAGATCTCCTGATGCTTATATAACTTTGAATGTCTTTTCAGGCAAAATTCTTTTCTGAGAGGCCGACCAAAGGCAGCTAGAGAGTATGTACTACCTGGGAATTGGGAGGTGGGGAGATGGATACTTCTAAACACTAACTTTCCCTGTCTAGCAATTTTGCCAGAAGCTGGACAATCCAGTTTCTAACCCAGGATAGTCTTTTTTTTTAATGTTTATTTATTTTTGAGAGACAGAGAGACAGAGTATGAGGAGGGGAGGGAGAGGGAGACACAGAATCTGAAACAGCCTCCAGTCTCCAAGCTATCAGCATAGAGCCTGACATGGGGCTCGAACTCACGAACCATGAGATCATGACGTGAGCCAAAGTTGGGCACTTAACCAACTGAGCCACTCAGGCTCTCCGACAGAATAGTCTTAATAATAAAATTATCTTGGTTCGTGTATTATGTACTTGTTCCATAAACACCTATGTATATATTTCATTCAAACACTGTGAGGTAATTATTGTAGGTATTGATTATTATCATTGTTATTCCCATCTATCTTGCATATGAAAAAACCGTAGATTTAGATGACCATTTTAGGGTTAAACTGCTAGTTAGAGGCAAAGCTGGATCTCTCTCTCTAGGTGACAAAGAAGCATGGTGAAGCAATCACAGGATGAAAGCCCATTCAATCCCAACTCTGTTTACTATCTGCATGATCTTAGAAAAATCCTTTGCATTTTCTGAACTTTATTTTCCTTACTGTTTTCAAATGGGGGCTAAAGAGGTATAGAGGTGGCACAAAAACAGACACATAGACCAATGAAATAGAATAGAAACCCCAGAACTAGACCCACAAACGTATGGCCAACTCATCTTTGACAAAGCAGGAAAGAACATCCAATGGAAAAAAGAGAGTCTCTTTAACAAATGGTGCTGGGAGAACTGGACAGCAACATGCAGAAGGTTGAAACTACACCACTTTCTCACACCATTCACAAAAATAAACTCAAAATGGATAAAGGACCTGAATGTGAGACAGGAAACCATCAAAACCCTAGAGGAGAAAGCAGGAAAAGACCTCTCTGACCTCAGCCGTAGCAATCTCTTACTCGACACATCTCCAAAGGCAAGGGAATTAAAAGCAAAAATGAATTACTAGGACCTTATGAAAATAAAAAGCTTCTGTACAGCAAAGGAAACAACCAACAAAACTAAAAGGCAACCAACGGAATGGGAAAAGATATTTGCAAATGACATATCGGACAAAGGGCTAGTATCCAAAATCTATAAAGAGCTCACCAAACTCCACACCCGAAAAACAAATAACCCAGTGAAGAAATGGGCAGAAAACATGAATAGACACTTCTCTAAAGAAGACATCCGGATGGCCGACAGGCACATGAAAAGATGCTCAACGTTGCTCCTTATCAGGGAAATACAAATCAAAACCACACTCAGATATCACCTCATGCCAGTCAGAGTGGCCAAAATGAACAAGTCAGGAGACTATAGATGCTGGCGAGGATGTGGAGAAACGGGAAGCCTCTTGCACTGTTGGTGGGAATGCAAATTGGTGCAGCCACTATGGAAAACAGTGTGGAGGTTCCTCAGAAAATTAAAAATAGACCTACCCTATGACCCAGCAATAGCACTGTTAGGAATTTACCCAAGGGATACGGGAGTACTGATGCATAGGGGCACTTGTACCCCAATGTTTATAGCAGCACTCTCAACAATAGCCAAACTATGGAA
Organism: Neofelis nebulosa; assembly: GCF_028018385.1. Lineage (NCBI taxonomy): Eukaryota > Metazoa > Chordata > Mammalia > Carnivora > Felidae > Neofelis > Neofelis nebulosa. The sequence continues at coordinate 126,433,560 of NC_080788.1, read as the reverse complement.
AGAGCCTAAATGTCCAACAACTGATGAATGGATAAAGAAATTGTGGTTTATATACACAATGGAGTACTATAGGGCAATGAGAAAGAACGAAATATGGCCCTTTGTAGCAACGTGGATGGAACTGGAGAGTGTGATGCTAAGTGAAATAAGCCATACAGAGAAAGACAGATACCATATGGTTTCACTCTTATGTGGATCCTGAGAAACTTGACAGAAACCCATGGGGGAGGGGAAGGAAAAAAAAAAAAAAGAGGTTAGAGTGGGAGAGAGCCAAAGCATGAGAGACTCTTAAAAACTGAGAACAAACTGAGGGTTGATGGGGGGTGGGAGGGAGGGGAGGGTGTGTGATGGGTATTAGGGAGGGCACCTTTTGGGATGAGCACTGGGTGTTGTATGGAAACCATTTTGACAATAAATTTCATATATTGAAAAAAAATAAAATAAAGAAAAGTAAACAGGTATAGAGGGATAGGGAGCAGGTGTTAATTTTGTCCTGTTTACCTCATGGATTTTTTCTCATGGGGACATTAAAGATCAAAGTGCTTTGTAAGGTATAACTGTGAGACTGTATTACTTTCCTAAAGAAGTTTTTATTTTAATTCCAGTTAGATAACATACAGTGTTATATTGGTTCCAGGTGTACAATTTAGTAAATAATCCAATTAAAAAATGGGCAGAAGACATAAACAGACATTTCTCCAAAGAAGACACACAGCTGGCCAAAAGATACACAAAAAGATGTTCATCATCACTTACCATCTGGGAAATGCAAATCAAAACTACAATGAGCTATCACCTCACACCTGTCAGAATGGCTAAAATCAACAACACAAGAAACAAGAGTTGATGGTGATGATGTGGAGAACAGGATTACTCATTCACTGTTAGTGGGAATGCAAACTGGTGTAGCCACTGTGGAAAACAGTATGGAGTTTCCTCAAAATGTTAAAAATAGAACTACCTTGCTATCCAGGATTGCCACTACTGGAAGTTTACCCAAAGAGGTGGTATTACTCATATTCCCAAGAGAGGTGTAGAGCATGGTACTATGGAGTAGGACAAGTTTCATTCAAGGCCCAGGGCCCCCTGCTTTGTACCTATATGACCTTGACTGTGTTCCTGAATCTCACTAAGCCTCAGTTTCCTCATCTGTAAAATGGGAACAATAAAAACTGCCTCATAAGGCTAACATGAAGATTAAGTGAGATTAAGTGCAGAAAACAGAATCACCAAAAGGTAATAGGAGCACCACCCTCATAATGTGTCTTCTTTACAATGGAAGAAATGGACGTTCAGTAGCTGATTGATTTGGTGTCAGGACACCCAAAGAGCAGAGCAGTAAGAGACTCAGTAAACCAGTGTTTTGTCTTGTATTGGCTCTGAGAGAAACAGATTTGGTGAGTGGAAGCTGGACAAGAAGAAACTTTTTTTCTTTTTCCCTCCTTGCTACCACCCCACCCACCTCAGTCTGTAGGCTCTATTTCTTTGGGGTTTGAGAAAACAGGAGTCCCTGGAGGCCCAAGGTGGGACTAGTACCAAAGAGAGTTTTCCTCCTCTGTTGCTACAGGAATCCCAAGAAACCTTAGGCAAGAGATTGGATCTAAGTGGGGCCATTGCTTAACACCCACGTTCTCCTGATTATGACAACACTTCTTCCCAATGAGGACAAGGTCTGAATGTGGGAGTTTTGTGAGCCCCGTAAGTAACTGGAAGTAAACTTTTCAGACGAAACTTGCTTGTCTCTTGCTGTTGCCTCTGCTGGTACATGACAGAGCAACATGATTCACAAATTTTGCAATAAATAAATTGTAGTCACTTACTAAGTCATAGAAGAAAGTTTCTAAGAATAAAGAGGAATCATGGGACTGTGTGGCATCATATTGCATAACAATTCATTTTAAAATAGTTCAAATCTTCCAGGAAAGGGAGGAAATATTGGTAAAGCAGAGAGCATCTAAAAATTCAAACAAGGCTGCTAGGTTTATGTTTAGACTTTGGGATTCGGTTGAAAGTTTGACAGAAAGGAGGAAGAATTAGTGATTCCATTCTGGTTGATGCTATTCACGTGAATTTCTCATCTCAACAGAACACCAGACAGTTGCAATTTTGAAAAATGTATTATATTTATAAGGGAACAACACCTGCTTTTGAGACACAAGATAGAAAAACTGGATCAAAACCATTCAGAAAAAATTGGATCAAAAACATGGATCAAAACCAGGAAACTCATTTTTAAAATTATTTTTTTAAGGCTTACAAGAAACATATACAGATATTCTAAAAAAAATCACTTAACTTTCTTCAAAAAACAGAAGCAAACAAAACAAAACAAAACAAAAACCTGATGTAACTAGTTTTGTCTACATGAGAAAAGGGAAATGGAAAACTTTAAGGTTAATATGTAGGTAATTAACATCAGGAAGGGTCCAAAATATGCAAGTATTTGAGATAGAGGTAAATTGAGCTCCTTAATTGTCCACCAGTGCTTTGCAGAGTGGGTTGGCCACACTGAGTTATTGTGTACAGAAAGAAAATACATTAATATTTCTTTTTCTTTATCCCACACCTTCACCTATATATTATATGTGTCTTATATATATGTACAAAATGTGTGCTGATTAGTATAGTTGTATAGCATGGAATTTAGAAATAAATGTGCATATTAGGAGTACATGTTCAAAAATTTTATTGATGGGAGTACACAGTGAATTAGATATGGAGATCATGACTGAATGATTGGCCCAGTTCTAAATTCTACTGGGCAGAGTAGACATATACTCATAGTTACATATGATTATTTACTTTGGCATCAATCTGTGAAAAACATTTGGGGAATATGGATTGTGTGATGAGCGCCATGCTAGACATAGATAGGAGTACAAGAAATGTCTAAACTATAGGCATTCAGCCTGTGCCTGAATGTCTCTCTGACAGTCTCTCCATCTTGTAGAAGAGTCTGTTCCATTGTTGGAGAGCTGTTATCATTAGTATATTCCTGTTTATACTGCATCTGAATTTGACATGTGACAACCCAATTTGGAAGTACAATTTTTTTGGGTCTAAGTTTTACCTACAAGGGCAACACTGGATAGATTTTATTATTATTATTTTTGTTTTTAATCTTAATTTATTTTTGAGAGAAGAGGAGAACAGAAAGAGAGAGGGAGACACAGAATCTGAAGTAGACTCCAGGCTCTGAGCTGTCAGCACAGAACCCGACACAGGGCTCAAACCCATGAACAGTGAGATCATGACCTGAGCTGAAGTCAGATGCTTAGCCAACTGAGCCACCCAGCACCCTTGGATAGCTTTTAAATATCTGAAGACAGCTCAAGTCTATCTTTTATTTCTCTCTTCCCTTGGACCCTACTTGGGCTCTTTCAACTCTGTAATATACTCTCTTAAATGGCAGGTATGTGAAGTTAGTCTAGTTTGTCAATTCTGTTTTAAAATGTGATTGAAAGAAAATAAAAATAAAATGTGATTCAACTTGTGCTGAATGCATGAGATTATCATTTCTCTTGATTTGGATGCCAAGTACTATTGACAAAATTAATAATTAATATTATTGAAAATTTCATCTGTCTCTTTATGGTTGACTAGGGTTCCCGGAAGTTTTTACTGTGAACTCTGGGCTAGGACTTTACTAGTTTATTTATATAATTACCCCTATAACTGTGCAAGTTATTATTTAGACCTAAATGTAGGGTTTATATTTATCTCAGTTAAATATCATCCTGTGTGCATTTTGATTTGTAGCATGGCTTCCTGGGATTATTTTTTTATCTTGCCTCATTCAACAAATATTTACTAAACCCCCACTAAAAATGCTAATCAGTGTTTTGGGTTGTGGGCTCATCTGAAAAAATAAGTCATAGTCCCTTTTCTTGAGTATCTCACACTGTAATCAGGACACTGGACATAAACTTCTCCATCATGCAACATGTTAAACTCTATAACAGAGGCATGTGTAATGAACATGCAAAGAAGAAAAGCATTTAAATAATTGGTAATATTTTTATATTGATTTAGAATTTGTGATTAACTTGCATATCTTATTTAACTCTCAAAACAATTCTGATGGATGATAGTGTTAGAAAATAGTCATCAATTTACAGAAGCACCAGAGGCTCAGAACAGTTAAATGACCCAGCAAATAAGAACTATCTTTTCCCCCTTTTTTATAGGAAACCAGGACAAAGTGATTTTATTTTTCTGGCTCAATGCTTATTTTCCAAGATTACCCAGAAATTCTACATAGTGCCCTCAGAGATTTATGACCAATTCACTTTGGCACCTAGGGATGTAATCTTTTCAGGTTTGTTGGTAAAAATTCATTTAAAACAACTTCTCTACCTATATGTCAGCTGATCTTGGTCTATAATACACCTTTCAAAGTTTGAAGTCCATGAATAGAACTTTTTTATGCTCCTGTTTGTCATCTGTTGTTATTTGCTAATTTTCCAGTGTCCTCTGGCAGTGGCTGATTCTTTCCTTATTCTTCCTCTACTCTGAACACGGCTTTTGAATACTCCTTTCTGTTGAATTTTCTCTTCAATTGCCAGGTTCCTTTTTCCTCCTCTTCTCCAATGTTTGACAATAAAATATGGAAAGAGCAGTGGTGTTACTGATAAAATGAAGTAAAGTCCTTGTGATGGGGTTTTGGGGTAATGGTGGGGTTTGGAGCTGATGGCCAAGAAGGAATTCTTGAAGGAGTCTTTGGTGCAGAAAGGTGATTTTATTAAAGCATGGGGACAGGACCTGTGGGCAGAAAGAGCTTCACTGGGGCTGTGACAGGTGACTGATTATATACCTTCAGGTTGGGAGGGACTTAGGGACAGTGTAAGTCTCTAAGGAATTTTGGAAACAAGGTTTCCAGGACCTTGAGGGGCTAGCTGTTGTTAGGGAAAATATCATTTATTACTATTTAGTAAAACCTCAGTCATGAGACCCTTCAGATGTATGTCAGGGGCCATATGCTTGGAGCGTAATTGCCAACATACACTTGGGGGTTAAAGATAAAGGAGGTTTACAAAGGAATTTTTATGTGTTTAAGGATACTCACAGGATCCCAGGGAGAGAAGGATAATGTTAAGCCCAGATTCCCTTTTGTCTTATCCAGGCAGCTGAGCTCCTAGAGGGAGATCACTCTGCCTGTTCCAAGGACTTGTCAATGGGCTGTAGGCAGTAAAGGAATTTAATTTTTCATTTGCCTTTGTTTCCTACATCACCATGGCAAGCACTTAAACCCTCTTACATCTTGATGAGGGTAATATTAGGGCTCCAGGGAACGCCCTGGAGTCTATAGGCTTCTGGAAATTAGGGTATGGATAAGATTGCCTTTTTCTTGAAGTTTACTAAGTTATCCATGAACTGAAGGAGACTCCTGTCCTGCATGACTGTGATCTCTATCAGTCAACCATTTTGCTTTCTTTCCTTTCCCCTGTTCTTGGGCAGCCAGGAGTGTCCGAAGAATAGCACACATATCCCACGTGGGGGTGGCGGGGGGAGGTGCTGTGTGCTAGCTTGTGCTTTGCCTCATGCTCCCTCATCACTTGGAACTGTCACCATTAATTGCTTTCAAATTTTGGCCCGTCTTTATGAAATTTGTTTCTTTATTCCCTCTTTGAAAACAAACCTAGGTTATTGAACGTCTGGGCTGGAATTTCTGTTGAAGAAAAATATTCAGAGGCTCTTGGAGGGTGTCCAAGTTCTCAAGTCTTTTTTGTAAGTAGGTAAAACCACTTGTTTGAAAAACAAAATTCTCTCCTCTTAAGTCTTTTTTGTCATGTGCACTGGTGAGCAACTTTCATTGAAATTATGAGTTACATATGAGGACAGAGTGACAGGTTAAAAAGATGAACCCTTTTGCACTATATTGAGTAATTTAATAGGAAGAGGAGTTTGTAGGTCTTTTAATTTTGAATCATAACATCTATGAGAATCAACAATCCCTCTCTAACCATAAAAACTATAGGGCATCAATGATACTGAAGTTATGAGTACACAGATTATAAAGATCTAAATTTTGACTCCTACATAACCCCCACTCAATAATTAAAACCCGGAGAATTGAGACTGCTAAAAGTTGACAATCAAGCAGTACTACCAATAGAAATAACCATTTGTATACTCATCTTATCAGGAGATGTCTGCACTCATGGGCCGTCCCATCCCTGGGTCTATAAACTGACACCATCCCAGACTGACTAAATCAAAGAACCCTAATGAGCACACGACCCAGACTATATTAGTCTGGGCCAATGCTCAGACATTTGAGGCTCAAACCACAGCTTTATACCCATGGTACTTGAATTGGTTCCATTAACATATTTCAAAAAATGATCAGCATGTATACTATAAAGTCATTAACAAGCAAAATAAGCATTAACCTTTAAAGTTAAAGATTGGGAATTTAAATCTCCCCTTAATGATATGCCACAACTAGATACATCAACTTGATTCACCAGTATTATGTCAAAAATTTTTTTTGTTAAAGCAGAAATTTATTAAAATCCATTTTATATAGTGTTTTAGAGATAAAAAACATGGAGAGTCCTCAACATTCAGGCCATCAACTCTATCCTCAGAAGTGCTTCAGGAGAAGACAGATTCCTTTGCCCTTGCCCCCAAAAGATACTTCTATGTATACACCTGAAAATGATGCTTTTATAACCCCACCTCTCAAGACCAATCCTGTTGAGATCCCAAAACCTCTGCCAAGTGAAGCGATATTAGCAGAGAACCTTCTCAGAATAAAAGTGCCTGATTCAGAGGTGTAGTGCAAGAGATACATAACATGATGACTGCTTCAGAGGAGTGTGCCCACTCCCAGTAGGTGGGCCACGAAAGAACCCGAGGGCCTAGCTGAGCAGCCACTAGCTGCGGAGTGTGGCAAGATGGGACTGCATGGCCTCCAGGGCCTCTTCTTCCTTCTCATCTTCTGATGCAGCCATCGCTCCTGAAGGTCTGGGCTCCGGAAAGGCATCGGTCACTTTACTAGGTGCTTTGCCCAAGGCACCTGCTGTGATTTCAAACAGAATTTTGTCAATTTCCATTTCTGCTGCTTCTTCCAATTCTTCCTGATCATCCATGCTTTCAAAAGTATCTTCTAACATTTCTTCTATGATGCCAGCCTTCATCATCTCTTTGGATAGCTCCCTCATGGTGGCCTGGATTTCTGGGATCTTCACAAGGCTCTGCATGGCCTTCATCACTTCTTTGCTCTTCTGCAGGGAACCAGCCACTCGCAAAACCACCAGCTGGTTCTTCATCCCTATGAGCACGGAGTTCACGTGAGCATTGGAAGCATAGAGCTTGCTCACAGCAAGCTAGTTTTTATGAGCTATGTATGCATTTGCCAATTCTTAATTACGATTAAGAGAAAAATCAGGACTTGTTCAATCTGTAAGTCTTCTTATTCATGAACATCACTGTTTACTTGTATAGAACATTTAAAAGTTATTTCTGTTTCAGGCCTCTGTCTGATGAGGGAGCATAAGGCAAGCTGACACCTTGCAAACCTCCTCCCCCCATCATCCCCAGGTGGGATATGTGTGATATTCCTTAGGCACTCCTGGCTGCCCAAGAATAAAGGAAAGAGAAAAATAACTGATAGAGATCACGGTTCTGCAGGGTATGAGTCTCCATCACTTTACCAATGTCTTAGTAAATTACAAAAAAAAAAAAAAAATCTGATCAATAACCTAATCTCCAGAAACCTACAGACTCTGTTTCCTGGAGCCCCAACATTACCCTCCCCTTCATAGTGATGTGGGGAGCAAAAGCAGGAAGAAAATAGCAAATAAAATTAAATTTCTTTGTAACCTGCAGCCCATTGACAAATACTTGAGGCAGGCTGAATATAATATCTCTCCAGGAACTCCCTACTGTCTTAATGTTAATGCCTTACTAGAGGGGGAAAAAACAGCCTTAGCTTGACAATAGCTAGACTTCCCACATCCTGTGAGTCTTCTTTAGCATATGAAAGTCCTTTTGGAAACTTCGCCTTTTCTTTACCTCCCCCAACTCCCAAGTATATAATATCACCCTCATAATCCAGGGGCAGGTCTTTCTGCCCACAGGTCCTGTCCCTGTGCTTTAAAAAAAAAAAAAAAAATCACTTTTTTGTACCAAAGATGTCTCAAGAATTCTTTCTTGGCCGTCAGCTCCGGACCCCTACTACCACTCCAAAACCACATCATGTTTAAAGAAAACTGCCATCAATTTTGTGTTGTGTAGTATCAAAGTGCTTCAAAAACTACCAAAATAGCAGTTGTAATGGGCTGGGGTTTAGGATACTTTGTTGGACTCATCTCATGTACATCTTCTAGTCTGACTCAAATCAGCAGCCTTTCAATAGGGCATGGAATCCAGCTTTCCAAAGAGCCACTGAAGGGCCAAAGGTCAAAACTGAAAGTGTGGGTGGGAATGGGGTGGGGAGGGCAATTCTGATCCGTGGGAAACAGGAAGTGGAGGGAGTATTGCAAACTCCTTCCTATGAACTGCCCTAAAGCATGGTTCTGCCTGTTTCTCCTTTTCCTCATTCTCACATCAGCAAGTAACCTCCGGCTCAGACTGTTTACTGGGAAACCCAGGATAGGATGGCTGTTGGCTAAAAGTATCTGTTAACTAGCACATTAAGCATTCATTTTAATCCAGGATAATTTTGTGAACCTCCTGTATGCAAAGCACTAGTTTAGTAATTATAAGTGAGGCAAAGCTGAACAGAACTCAGTCTTTGACTTTGGGCACTAATATTCTAGAAGAGAAGATAGAAAAATTACATAGGCAGCATAGCTCCAGGGGATTCAGAAGAGTGACTGGCTCTGCCAGTCACTGGCTGACATTTACTTCTGAGTGAGACATTTATTCTCTTTGGGCCTCTGTTCTCTTAGCTGTAAAATACAAGGTTGTGTTAGATAACCTCAAAAGTCCTCTCCACATCTAAAATCCTTTGCTTTTATAAATTTAGTCTAGGAGAAGGATGACTCCAATCAGTTCTGTATGATAGGTGTGTTCTCTGAATCCAAGTGCTGTGGGAACCAGAACTTTAGAGACTTGGGAAGCTTTTATGAAGAAGGAGGTATATGAGCTTGGTGGATTTGTAGGATTTTGATGGGCAGGTAGGGGACAGATGGGCATTTTAAGCATGAGGAAAAACATACTCAAAGGAATATAAAGGTAAAGTATATGTCTCATGCAGGAAGAGCAATGAATAGTTCAGTCTGGTTGAAGGGGTAGATGGGTATCTACATTTAAGAGACTGGTAAAGTAGAAAATGGAAGATCCAAGCTATTGCATTAAGTTTGAGCTTTACCATGTATTCTTCGATTTAGCATGCGTATAGAACACTTACTATGCTCCAGGCAGTGAGTGAGGTGCTGAGAACACAGAAATCAATAAGATGCAGTGCCCTCAACAGGCCTGTGAGCAGTGGGCAAAGGAGTGAAACTAGTGTGCAAAATCCTGTAACATAAATACAACTTAAGTACAGAGAATGAAAGTGTCGAACACCTCAGAGGTATAATAACAATAGACAGGCAGAGAGGGAGTCAAGGGTGATATGACAATAGGAAAGAGAGAAGGATGAGCAGTTTTTTTGATAAGAAAATGAATTTGACGTTGAATTTGAGGCCCTTCCAGACAGCCAGATAGAAATGTGTAAATAGTAGAAGAATATTGGTTTGTGACTAGCTTGAAATGTTGGAACAAGAGATTGAGATATGTGTATATTTTCTAAGTAACTCATAGGTCTGAGAGGGATTGTCAAGGAAGAAAATATAGACAGAAAAAAGACCAAAGGGAACACCTTAGGGAATTCCCATGTTTAGGAGTTAGAAGAAGTAAGTGGCATGAACCAAGAAGAGTTAAGACTATCAGAAATGGTGGGCAACCAGCATAAAGGATGTCAAGGGAAGAAAGAATTTCAAGAAAGATGGGGGTGGGGGGTTGGACAAGATCAAAGGCTCCCCAAGCTTGATGGACCAGCTGCATTAAAATCAGTTGAAACATGTATTAAAACTATGTAATTTGTGTCTAGATGGATCTTCAAGAAACTACTAACAGTAGCTGCCTTGGAGGGAACCTAAGGACTACAAAGCATGAGTAAACTGTATGAACTGATATCCTAGCCCTCCAAGTCAACTACAAAATTACATCACTGTCCCTTCCTTGGCTCATGGCTATGGCTGTATGAATTGTCCCATATGAACAGCTAAAGTTAGAACACAAAAGCCAGAGCTTGGTTAGTGGATCATTTGGTTTGGTATATAGATGTTGGTTAAGTATATCCACCCAAAATGGACATGAGCTGCACATGGAGGGGGCCTTGAAAGACAGCAGCAAGGGAAAATCTTCCCAATGGGTAGATTTCATGGAAAATAGCCAACAGTAAGAATATATATGGACTCAAGAGCAAAAGGATTGGCCAGCTGGTCAGAACCTGGGAAGAGAAAAGCTAGAAGATTGTAAGAAAAAATGTCTGGGCCAGATGCATGAGTATGAATATATGGGTGTGGGCATAAAATGTGAAGATCTTTGTATCAGATATTAATGACCACCAGTAAGCAGTCACCAGAGAATAACAATTGAGTAACTAAGGCAAAATGACTTGATCAGTTAAGAATAGCTAGTCTTTGTCACTGGCCACCCCAGAACTAGCACCACTGGCACATTAACAGAGTGGAGACCACATGTTAATAGCATGGGCCCCCAATAAGCAAGGCTGGTTTCTTTCCACCATTGAAAGTCCAACCAGTTAGCAAGCGAGCTCAATGTGGCACTATTTCTTGAGGATACAACACTGTCACAAATTGATCACAGTGAGGCCTTTCTTCCTGGAAGGAACAGTGGTATGTCATAGTAGTTACACGTATTCTTGGTAACTGTTCACCTTTCCTGCCTCTACAGCCTCAGCCAAGCACCACTATCTGGAAGATTTTAAAGTATCTGATCCAGGTACACAATCTCGTACAACACAGCATCTGACCATGAGACCTATTTCACAGAAAAAGAGATAGGGAGGTAAGCGCGTGGTCATGGGATCCACTGGTCATATCAAGTACCACATAACCCAGAAGTAATTGGTTTTACAAAGCAATGGAATAGCCTGCCAAAGGCATAACTTGTTGGCAATACTCTGCCATGGTGTGGTATCATCATAGCAAATCACAAATTTCTATTTGGATGTTGTGTCCCATTAGGAAGAATGTGTGGGTCTTGAAATCAAGGGGCAAAAGCAGGAGTGGCCTCAGTTGCCTTTATACCCAATGACCCACTTAGGAATTTTGTGTTTCCAATCCCCATAATTCTAGGCTCTGCAGGAACTATAAGCTATGATTGTCACCTGGGAGTTTTGGACTTTTTATGTGCAGGGATCAGTAGACTAAAGGAGGAGTTAATATCTTGGTAGGAGTAACATCCTGATCAGTGCAAAGAGGTAAGTCTGCTGTGACCCAATGACGGTAGGGAGGAATATATGTATATATGTGGAATTCATTTAATCCACTTGAACATGCCTTAGCACTTGCTCAATTATAACTAAAATGAACAATTCCAGCAACTCCTGCCTGAAAGGAGTATAGTTACCATGGGTTCAGACCCCTCAGGAATAAGAGCTTGGATTATACCAGCAGATAAGTCATCAAGGCCAGCAGAGGTTAAAGCTGAGTATGAGGCGAATTTAGAATGGGCAGTGGAGAGAAACGGAAGCACCAATTGTGGTCCTGACATCAACTGCAGCAACAGGGCTGTAGTTCATCCCCATAACCTGTCGTCTAAATTTCCCGCAGGAAGACAGATCCACTGAAATCCTGGATGCTCTGTTTTCCAAATGTGTATGAGGAAGTTGATCACATCACAAGGGTTGCAACAAGCATGGAGGTGAGCACTCTATTCAAGACACACTTCCATTGAATCTGTAGGTTGCTTTGGGTAGTATGGACATTTTAACAATGTTGATTCTTTCGATCTATGAACATGGAATATCTATCCTTTTGTTTGTGTCATCTTCAATTTCTTTCATCAATGTTTTACAGTTTTCAGAGTTCAGGTCCTTTACCTCCTTGGCTAAGTTTATTTCTAGGTATTTTATTCTTTTTAGCATAATTGTAAATGGAATTGTTTTCTTAATTTCTCTTTCTGCTACTTCATTATTAGTACATAGAAATGCTACCAATTTCTGGATATTAACTTTGTAGCCTACAACTTTACTTAATTCAAGAACTATACTCAAATTAAAAAAAATATATATATATATATACATATACACATATATATATTAAAAAAGAACTCACTTGCTGTTAAGAGGGAAGGAGTGCAGCTAGCACTCCTAATTGGCTCATATCTCAGTATCTGCCCCCCTTGTGCAACAGTAGCCCTCCCTTATGTGCTGATCAGAGATGCACTTTATGGCACCAGGCAGTCAGAGTGTGATGTGGGGAAACAAAGGGAAGTGATCATCACTACAAAAGCTACCATTGGTTCAATCCAGAAAAGGATCTAAAAATGTCCACTGGATTTTGCAGCAAAGGTTGTTAGTGACTTTGGCAAGAGCCTTTTCAATTGAGTAATGGGAGCAGAAGCCAGATTGCAGTAAGTTAAAGAATGAATGGAAGTAAAAACGTCAAAAGAACAACTTGAGGAAAGTCTTTATGAATGTTCAGCTGCCAAAGGGAAGGAGGCAGCTAGGGAAGCAGCAGTGGCGGGTGGACTGAGATGTGAGAACTATGGCGGGATTTTGTTTTAGTAGAAAGAGACTGGAGTGTGTTTAGATAACGGTGGGAAGAATATGGGAGAGGAGAGGGGAAAAGTCAAATTAGGGTGAGGAGAGCAGGGAGCATGGATGCAGGTGGAGGATAGTCTGCTTGCATTGTTAGAAGAGTAGAGGGGAAAGGATGGGTGTAGATGCTTTTAAATTGCTTTATTTTGTTGTTTTGTTTGTTTTTAGTCTCATTCTTTTAAAAATCCCTGCATGATAAATCTGTGTTTCTCAAAATATCTGATAAAGCATCACCCCCTCTCGCATATTCTTTTTCTGCTGAATGAGAAAGCTCCCTGAATAAAAAAGATCACCTTGTACACTTGAACAATTACTTCCCTGGTCTTCACAACGGTTCTCCGAAGTAGGACAGAACCATCCTATGGTTTCATTTAACAGATACAAAGATAAGAACACAGAAGGATGAAAAGTACCTTGCTAAAATGTTCATCAGTAATTTCCTTATTCAGTGGGAAACTTCCATCCTGTACTCTTCATGATGACTTCTCTCATTCAAGAGATTTCCCCTCCCTCTTGCTATTGAAAATGAAGATACTGGATATAATGTGAAAAGAAAGAGTAGCCCCTCCAAGCCACTGAGTTTTTTGATCCTGAGATACATACTTTCTATAAAGTAAGTTTCTTATGAGTAAAAGGAGTTCTTCATAAGTACATTAAAACCTCTATTGTCACACAGAACTGAAGCAGACAGAACCTTAATAGAGTGTTTCATGCTTCATAGCACACATTTCAGAGCTTCTGGCTTTGTTGTTTTAGATTCCAGGGATTCGGGATGGTTGTGAAACGGCAACTTGGTTATGCTACATAAGAAGGCCAGCCAAGCATTAAATAGGGGCATCTGGAGAGTCTGGAAACCCTAATAGGCTTGTCAGCCAAATTCTGCCATAGAACAGTTAGATCCTTACAGATTTATGGGCCCTAAGAGGACAGAGAAGCCCCATCCATTGTTAGAATTTCAGTCACTTTACCCTTTACCCTAACAGTAACTCCCCAGGGACAAATATCTCTGGAAGAAAATAAGCAATCTTATAAATATTTAAAATGTGCTTTTTGCACAGTGGACAAGTGTTTGGTCTTAATAAAGCCACACGATCCTCAAGCCCAACAGCTGCTGAATGGTCCCTGTGTGGAAGCATGCCCTCTCCAAATCAATATAATACCCACGCTGAGGGTTAAATCAGACCAGCTCTTACAGGCTCTCAAGCCCACTACTGCATTAGTGATAACAGTTAACTTCGATCAGGCTTTATTCTGGTTTACTAGGTATTTCACATACACACTCATAGCATTACCTCACATGATCCTCATGACTACTCCATGATGTGGGCATAACAGATCTTACTAGTTTGTTCATCCTGTGAGTTGAACAAATAGATTCTTCCACACAGTGAGTTGGTGGAGAGCTAGGATTTGACTACACGTCTTCTGTCTCCAAGTTCCAGAGTGGGGAGGGAAGAAACAGCTGAGAAGTAAGCTCCAGTAAACCTAAGGGAAATAATAATCTACTTCTTTCATTTAACCTTTTTTTATTCTTAGCAAATTTCCTTTATTGGCATATTGGTTACATTTTTTTAATGTTTATTTATTTTTGAGAGAAAGAGAGTGAGGGGGGGGAGGGGCAGAGAGAGAGGGACAGGGATCTGAAGCAGGCTCCACACTGATAGCAGAGAGCTGAAGTGGGGCCGTAACCCACAAACTGCAAGATCACCACCAGAGCCAAAGGTGTACGCTTAACCAACTGAGCCACCCAGGCACCCCTATTGGTTAAATTTTTAAATGGAGATATAAGATAGAAAAGCCAATATTATTCTTTTTTAGTGTTTATTTATTTTGAGGCGGGGGGGGGGGGGGCGGGGAGTGGGAGAGAGAGAATCCCAAGCAGGCTCTGCACTGACAGGGCTCAATCTCACAAATTGTGAGATCAGGACCTGAGTCAAAATCAAGAGTCAGATACTTAACCCACTGAGCCACCCAGGCACCCCCAATATTATTATAATAAATACCATTACAAATGGGACATTGTTTAAGTTCCTTGCCTATAACACAGAAAAACCCTCTGCATAAGTATTGGCTCTCAAAAGGGTATAAGTTACAGATAATGGCTCATGCATTGCTATTAAGTCACCTCTTTCTAGAAGTGTTGACTAAGATTCCATGGGATCCAGAAGGCATAAGCACATGGTGTTGCTCAGCCCGCTGGTTAGAAACACTTTCCTTCACCAAACAGGTACTCTCAAAACCTTTTGATGTGGGAAAGTAGTTTTGTAGCTCTAAGCCTTCGAGAATAACTATGAACATTTTTGGCACTCTAATGATCATCTCTAAGGTGTAAGGCATTGAGACATGGAGTAGGACTGCTCTCTACACTAGGGTGTTAGAAATGAACCTGGCTGAAAAGTCCTGAAATTACATAAAGCTTGGCCTGTTTACACCTGTTTTCCTATCAGGCCACTTGTCTGATGGCCCACACTCTTTCCCTGCAGTGTGGTTGAAACGTAAAAACATTATGCTAAGTTAAAGAAGCCAGGCACAAAGTTCACATGTTGTATGATTGCATTTATATAAAATGTCCAGAATAGGTAAATCCATGGAGACAGAAATCAGATTAGTGGTTGCCAGGGGGTATGAGGAGAGGCAGAATGGGGAGTGACTGGTTAATCAGTAGGGATCTCCTTTAGAGATGATGAAATTAGTTTGGAACTAGAGGTGATGGTTGTACAACACTGTGCATGTACTAAATACCACTGAATGGCACATTATATGAATTTCATGTCAATTGGGGAAGGGGAGGGAAGGGAAGAAACACAAGGGAAAGGAAGAGACCAGATTTAGGAAGATAGCTACTATAGAGAGAGAGCCTTGGATTTGAAGCTAGAGGACCTGAGTTTGAATGCTCTTTCATTTACTGGCTGTGAGATAAAAGATAAGAGAGACCACATTTCTGGGTCTCAGATTCCTCATCTAAAGTGGAGTCAAACAGAGCTGTTGTGAGTCCCAAGTGAGATACCATATGTGAAAACACATAGCATGAGGCTGGACACAGAGTTGACACAGTATGTAATTAAACAAACAAAAAAATAACAATGGCAACAGATTTTTAAGGCAGTGCACAAAACCCATTTAATTCATATTATAGCTCAAGCAGTAATTATGTAATAGAATAACAGATTAATAATTCATAAGAGATAACCATTATGGCAATTTTCAGTAATCCAAATGCTCTAAAGAACTAGATGCTTTTGTAATTATAGCTCAGAGTTTATTTTTCTGGCATCAAGGCATTAACCTAAATCTAAAAATTAATGTTATGGCAAATTCTTCACTCTAGTTCTGTGTTTGCACTACATCAAAAGTAACAATTTCTTCAATTTATGATGCACATTTTTGTATTTATTTATTTATTTATTTATTTTTAACGTTTATTTATTTTTGAGACAGAGAGAGACAGACAGAGCATGAATGGGGGAGGGGCAGAGAGAGAGGGAGACACAGAATTGGAAGCAGGCTCCAGGCTCTGAGCCATCAGCCCAGAGCCCGACGCGGGGCTCGAACTCATGGACCGTGAGATCGTGACCTGAGCTGAAGTCGGACGGTTAACCGACTGAGCCACCCAGGCACCCCTATGATGCACATTTTTAAAAGAAAAACCTTAATATCTCTGAAACCAGAAATCCACTGATTGAAAGGGAGGCTGGATCCCTCGAAGGAAATTTTTTCGGTGTCCCTTCAGAGGTGACTTTCAACAACCAGGTGGGTAGGATGACTCATTCTATGGATGTCATCTACAGTGCTGGTACAGTGGGCGTGAATGAAATGGCCATGGTGGCAGGGATGGAAGCCAAGCATAGGTTCGTTTTCATCAAATCTAGTAAAGATACTGCCTCTTTGAATAACCAAAACTACCAGTAGTAGAACCCTACACTGCACCCTTGATAAGGCAAATTTCCTCCAAAAGAACAGCTAGCCAATTGGTGGTAGTTTGATTACACTGGACCCTTTCTACTCGTCAAAAGTAGTAATTCATTTTAAAAAGAATTGTGACTTTGGCTTCGAGTCTGCCTTCCCTGACCTCACTGCCTCCACTAGGGTCACTATTCGAAGGATTATAGCTTGCCTGATCTACCAGTATGAGGTCCTACAGAGTTCTGCAAGAACCAACTTGTTGCACAACACTACAACAGCACAACACTCAACCAAGAGACCCATTTCATGGGAGAGAAGGTACAGTAAAGGGCACATGACCATCATATCCACTAGTCTGACTATGTCTTTAATCATGCAGAAGCAGATTGCCTAGCAGAATAGTGAAATGACCCATTAAAGGATCAGCTAAGGTTCCAACTTGGGACAAAGCCTGGACGGTTGGGGATCCACCTCAGTGAAGTGTACATGCTGAACCAATAGCCAATATATCCCAGTACCCATGTAGCTAGAATACATGGGTATGAGGACCTAGAGGTGTTGGTAGGATTGACCCTTCTCATCATCACAGTGACCTACATTCAGAATTTGAACTGCCTGTCTCTGTTCCTGCCAGAGGTACTAGTTTTTGGGTGTAAAGACTACTCCCTCCAAGTAAGGGCCTGATGCTATAATGATCACCTGGTTATTTGGGTTCATGATACCAGTAGATGAATGGGCAAACGTAGGAGTTTCTCTCCTGATAGGAATAAAACAACCATGAGAAGCTATGGTTGCTGCTTTACATCAGCAGCAGTGAGGAGTATGTCTAGAACCCAGGGATTTATCTGGGACATGTCTTGGTTCTTCTGTGACCAGTGATAATGGTGAAATAGGGCAAATATAGCTAAGGGTTTAAAACCCTTGGAGTTGAAAGTCTGGGTCCTTCTCCTAGGCAACCACAGGCCAAAGTCTGGGCAGTGCTGAGAGAAATCTAAAATCAGAGTTGAGGAGAGATATGACTATTAATTACAACCTTGGGATCAGCCACAATAGAGGAGACTTTTGCTTATTTCACGAGCCCTCCCGCATCATGTCTTTGCAAAGATTGCATTTTGAAGGGAGCTCTGTGGCAGATTGGACTTGTATCCCCCTCTATCTCAGAAAAGACATAAGGTCATTTTATTTTTACAAAACAGAAGGTCCCATATTTTGGTATGAGAGCCAGACATAATTAAAAGCTTGGGAAGGGGAGCCTGGGTGGCTCAGTCGATTGGTTGGTTGGTTTCGGCTCAGGTCATGATTTCATGGTTCATGAGTTTGAACGATGCATATGGCTCTGTGCTGACAGTGTGGAGCCTGCTTAGGATCCTCTCTCCCTTTCTCTCTACTCCTTCTCGACTCACACTGTCTCTGTCTCTCAAAATAAATGAATAAACTTAAAAAAAAAAAAAAAAGAGGGCCTCCTGGGTGGCCCAGTTGGTTGGGTGTCTGACTTCGGCTCAGGTCATGATCTCTCAGTTTGTGAGTTTGAGCCCCGTGTCGGGCTCTGTGCTAACAGCTCAGAGCTTGAAGCCTGCTTCAGATTCTGTGTCCCCCTCTCTCTCTGCCCCTCCCCTGCTAATACTCTTTCTCTGTCTCTCAATAATAAATAAACGCAAAAAAAAAAAAAAAAAGAAAGAAAAAGAAAGAAAGAAAGGAAGGAAGCAAGCTTGGCAAGATCTGAGTGGTTCATAGGGCGAATTGCATTAAAGACCTCTTAATACATCACTTGAGATCCTCTCAGTCCTACCTGTCCTATTCTAGTCACGCCACAGCCGCCAGATCTATGTGAGTGCTGACTAGCTTCATCCAGGTGCAACCTGACAGAGCTGTACCTCAGCCCTGCCTCTGTTCCCCTCATCTTCCACCCTGGGGCATTTCTGTAAACATCTAGGACTCCATCATTATCCATGCACAAGAAACCTGGAAGGCTGGTGGAGATAACACCCCAATCTACAAGGTGGGGCAGGGGGATAAGAACTCATGGATAAAAGTTTCCCTTTCCTCCCTCCTAGAGCAAGGGTCTGAGATGCATAGCATTCTCAGGTGGCCATATGCGATCAACAACAACTTGCCTCTAGTAGCAGCAAACTCTCCTTGCCTCCTTTCTTCATGTCACCAACTCACCCTTCTGCTCCTTGGAATCACACTCCCCAGTAATAATTCTCCACAGGCTCTGCTTTCTGGAGAATCCAGGCTAAGACATTACCGACTCCTTTCTTTCACTCAGACTCCACACACTCTGTGAGGAAATCCTGTTGACTTTACCTTCATCATAAATCCAGGACTCAACCATTTCTCACCACCTTCCCTGGTATTAAGCCAGTTGGAGCCATGGTCATTTCTCAATTAACAAATTAGTTGATTTGTTGATTAACAAATATAGTAGCCTGGGTGCTCCTAGGAAAATGTAAATCAGTTTATGCAATTTTGGGGGTGGAGCTCAACATCCTTAATAGCTATTTATCTCATTCAGAAAAAAAATATACATGTATGTATTTGTATGCCTTTATATTATTTTATACTTATTTAAGGTATATATTTATATTTACATATTTTTAGTGCCTTATAATGACCTACAAGGTACAACGTGCTCTGTCCCCCATAACTCCTCTGATCTCATTTCCTGCAACCCTCTCTGCTTCAGGCACATTTTTCTGCTTGTCACTTACAAACATACTATGCAAGTTCCTCCCATGTCCCCCCCTGACTCTGGGTCTTTCCATTTATTCAGAATTTTCTCCCCCCCAGCCCCAGATATCAGCCTGGCTTAGTTTTGGGGGCTCCTTCAGGTCTTTACTCAAATGTCACTTTGTCAGTGAGGCCTTCTCTCACCACTTAAAATGCAACCCCCAGCCTTCCTTCTCCCTGTCCCTCCCTTTATTTTTCTGCATTATACTCATCACCATCTGACATACTATGTGTGTTACTTACTAATATTTTTGGCTATTCCCCCCTGCTAGAATGTATGATCAAGGAGGTCATTTATTATATCTCTCCATACCTAGAGTAGTACTTGCAAATATTAAGTAATCAATAAATATTTGTTAAAAAGAAAAAAAGAAGAAAGGAAGGAAGAAACACTAACCACAATAAAATGCCACCTATCTAGAGTAAGATTTCCTATCATCTCAAACTTTGGACCATGGCTATGTACCCCAAAATAACTGGAAAGGGTGTTGAGAGAGAAACAGAGCAGCCACAAAGCTCACTAAAGACTGTCACAGGAGAGCCCCTCATTTGTGCCCTCTCTTGAGATCATTTATTTATCGTCATGTACAGATCCTTTCCCTAAAGTTAGCCTTCTAGTTTCCTAGCTCGTAAAAAGATTGAAATAACAAAATATAAAGTGACAGTAGCTGGCAATAAGAAAAGACAATTTCAGTCCCTCTCTGGAGTTGAGTAATTATGATAATACTCGGGTGTGGGTAAAATTAAGCTAATGCCTGCAAAAATGTTAGCCAAGAGCTTCATGTATCATATAAATAGAGAGATCATGTTTTTGAAAGAAAAACTGGGACACAGGGAGCTCTTTCCAGGTGCAAAAGGGGTGTGGAAAGTATAGCTAAAATGATGAGAAAATATTTGAATTTCTGGAATGTTCTGATGGCAAGATATTTTAAATAGGGCTGTACCAGAAAAACCCAGGGCAGATTTACATGTCAATACATGTAAGAGAACACTTATAAGATGCTTTAAAAATCACAAAGGTCTGCTTTGTAATTCTAAGAAAAGGATTTCCTCTGAAATTTTCTGACATCCTATATATTCTTAAGGATTCATAAAAAAATGAAGAAAGTAAGGAGAGTCTGACATCAAAATGGAACACTGTAGAATCTAATTTGTAGCTCCGAACAAATGGAACCATTTTTACTCATACTTTAAATTTCCTTCAACTATTTCTTAATTGGAGTAATAAAAGGCAAAAGAATAATTAAGCAAGCAGATTCAGTGAGAATGGAAACAGGAGAGGTAGAAAGGATTTAATGTCAGATATAAGGCATTAGACACTTATAAAATCTGTTTTTAAACAGTGACTTGAAGAATAGCTACACTTAGTGAACTTCTGTGAGAAGAGCCTATTCAAAGGATGAGCTAAGTGTGAGGCATTAAAAAATAATCATAGCAATATAGTCAGGAGAAAAAAAATCACACTCAAAGGTCAAGAAGTTTTATTTTTTAAATATATGTTTTAGTGTTCTTTCTAATGCAATAAAAAGATTAAGTCATGGTTAATACCAAATGTATACTGTCACACACAAAAAAGCCAAGTTATTCCAAAATGTAATTTCTTAACTTTTTTGGGTGGGGGTTCAAGGACACCTTTAATAATCTGAGGTAAGTTATAGATTCCCTCAGTCGTGCCCTGATGTACAAATTTTCATTTAATCACAGATTTCCAGGAGGATACACATGGGCTCCTAGGAAGCCCTTGAATCTCTGGTTAATAAACCTTCATCTCTAAAGTAATAATTAACATACTTTGTACCATAAGAAAACATTAAAGTAATCAATAGTTGGATCAATTAAAATTAATGATTTCTCAGTTCTGGAAGGGGGAAAAAACTATTCCAATTAATTGATAAATCCAAATACAATCCACGCATTTAACAACATATGGTAAGTTTTTATGAATTAGTTTTCTCTGTCCACTGCTTCATCAGAGCCAATAGAAGAAAACAGACTCACACTCCAGGATAGCCAGGGTTTGTTCACACAGGTGAAACAGTTAGACATTCTGGATCCAGGCGTCTGAGAATAGGACCTAATGGGCTTGGCCTCTGCAGAGCAGGCCTGGCTGCTGAGGCTGGCTTCTTAAGCACACACAGCACTGCCTCCTAAAGTACTTTACTGGCCTCTTTCAGTGACTGCCATTCTGTACACCATCACTTGAGTCAAATTACTGGGATATTCAAATATAGAGTTGCATTATCCTAAAGGTAGAAGCGAACCCTCTGAAAAGTTACATGTGAAGCCCCACAAAAAACAGCTACATGATGGAAAAGAATTCAAAATTGTCACTCATTTTTTAGAAGCTAAATAAAAAATAACAAACCCAGAGACTTCAAAGAAGTGTCCTGCTTGCTCTGGATTGCTTCAGGTTGTCCCAGATATCCTGGGGCTCTCTTCTACTTTCCTCTTGCTTAGGGGTGCTACATTTGGAAAGCTGAGGAAGCACTGGTAGAGTCAGTTTCTTGGAGGTGGCTGCTCAAAGAAACATCTTTCACATGGTTTTTGTATCGTGAAATAGGGTCAGATGGGTGGTAAGGCATGCGGCGCCCCAGCAGATGTCATTTTAATGTCTAAAAACTAGTGTCTCAGGTGGTCAGGAAAAACATTAAACAAAAGTAGAATTTCATCTACCTTAACAGGGCAATAAACCCAAGGACTCTGAAAAAGAATTAAAGGGTATGAAGAAGCCGGTGGCATGATATTAAGGTGCCTCTGGAGACCTTCATCCATGCATTCATTTATTAAACCAGTATGTAATGACTACCAATCATATGCCAGGCTCTTTCTGGGCACTTGGGATACATAACTGAACAAAGTAAACCACAAAAACAAACCAACACAAAAACCTAGCCCTATGGCGAAAGATATAAATAAGAAACATAGACAAATTATATCGTATATTAGAAGGTGCCAAGCTCTATGGAATTTTTTTTAAAAGCAGGAATGCTAAATATTAAGTAGAGTGATTATGAAAGCCTTATTGAGAAGGTAACATTTGAACAAAAACTGGAAGGAGGTGAGAGGATAAGCCATGGGAACATCTGGGAAAATAAGGTTTGAGACACAGGGAAGAACCTAATGTGGAAAAGCCTGACAAACATGAGGAACAGCAAGGAGGCCAGTGGAGTAAAAGTTGAATTATGAGTACGAGTAATAAAATAGAAAAAGAAAAAAAAAAAAGAAGGTCTGAATCATGTAGGCCCTTTTGGGCCACTGTAAAGACTCTGGTTTTTATCTTGAGATAACTAGGAAGACGAGGAGGGTTGTGAGCAAAGGACGGACGTGACCTGACATTCATTTTAAAAGATGTCTCTGGCTGCTGTGTGAAGGATAGACTGTGGAGGGCAAGGCTGGATGCAGGAGAGCTGTTTGGTGGCTCCTGCAATAAGCCAGAGGGGAAGATACAAGTATCTTAACAGAGCCAAGGAAATGCAAAATTCAGTTGAAGCCACGAAGGAAGTTCACTACCATGTAGGTGGGGGTTGCAGAATTTAGGCAATACCAAGAGACCAACCCTGTTTAAGTTGTTGACTTATAATGTGACAGTTACATGACAATAAACAAGGCTCAGGATGTCCCAGCATGTCCCGTGGGCCTCTGGACTTAATGGTCTATTAGTAAGATCTATTAGTAATTTACCCTCCAAAATCTAATTTGAGAGTCAAGGGAATGCTCTTAATTACACCTGGATAACAGATGTAAGAGGAGGCTCCTTCTAGACAGGGCAACCCTAACCATAAGGAACCTAGGAAGCCAGTGGACGTTTCCATAAGGAACTGGTGTTCTTAACTGGTGGGGGAAGAGCGGGCCCAGCTTGCTTAATGAATAAACATCTTTTAATTTGGGAAAATTTAGAATTAAAAATAGAAATGGGGGGGGGGCGCCTGGGTTGCTCAGTTGGTTAAGGGTCCGACTCTTGGTTTTGGCTCAAGTTGTGATCTCACAGTTTCAGAGTCTGAGCCCCACACTGGGCTCTGCACTGACAGCATGGAGCCTGCTTGGGATTCTGTCTCCCTCTCTCTCTGCCCCTCCCCTGCTTGGTCTCAGTCTTTCTCTCTCTCTCAAGAATAAATAAATAAACATTAGAAAAAATAGAAATGAGGGGTCCCTGAGTGGCTCAGTCAGTTAAGTGTCTGACTATTGATTTTGGCTCAGGCCATGATCTCACAGTTCATAAGACTGAGCCCCACATCGGGCTCTGCGCTGACAGTGTGGAGCCTGCTTGGGATTCTCTTCTCTCATTCTCTCTCTGACCCTACCCCGCTCATGCTCTCTCTCTCAAAATAAATAAACATTAAAAAAAATAGAAATAAAAATCTAAGTCAGACCCATAATATTAATTTGTGTTGAATTTAAGAATACTCAATATAGGGTGCCTGGGTTGCCCAGTTGGTTAAGTGTCTGATTGCAGCTTAGGTCATGATCTGGTTATTCATGGGTTTGGGCCTGGCGTTGGGCTCTGTGCTGACAGCTCAGAGCCTGGAATCTGCTTCGAATTCTGTGTCTCCCTCTCTCTCACTGCCCCTCTCCTGCTCGTGCTCTAACTCTCTCAAAAGTAAATAGACATTAAAAAAATAAAAATAAAAAAAAGAATACTCAATATATATTTGGTATTTTGAGTATTGTGTTATTTAAACTCAGTCTATTGATTGGAATATCTAATAGATTGGCCTTGCAATTTCAATTTAAAATGTATAATTGAATAATTTATATTGACCTGTGATTTAAGTTGAAATGGAAATTATTTTTTACTGAATTTCCTCATAGAGTGTTTACTGGGAGTCAATAAATTAACCGTTCTAAGTGTTCTGTGTGTATTGTAGGGGATATTGTGCTTCACTGGAAAATTTTGCATTGACTAGAGCATATTCTTCCAGGATTCTGAGTCTGATTCAATGGGAGCTCTTTCATAATTGTGTAGATTGTAAATAATTGATAGCAATGCAAAATAATTCTGTCTATAGACATGGCAAATTCTGTCCTTTCTGGTAGAGCTTCAGTTGACTTCCCCCATCCCCTGACTATGAAAGAAGTCTTTTGCCTCCATTAGCACGTCCATTTCAATATTCCTCATCTATAAATCTATTTTGTGGATTTTTAACATAATTGCAACATTTTACCAGTTTCCTCGCTGTAGTGGGTTGAATAGTGTCTCCCCAAAATTCACAACCACCTGAGCTTCAGAATGTGAGCTTATTTGGAGATAGGGTCTCTGTAGGTGTAATTAGTTAAGTATACATCATCTTGGATTAGCGTGCACCCTAAATCCCATGACTGGTTCCTTATAAGAAGGGGTGGAGGACACACAGAGACTTACACAGAGAAGAAGGTCATGACTGAAGAGACAAAGACTGGTGTCAGGCTGCTACAAGCCAAGGAAAACCAAGGATGGCAGGCAGGCATCAGAAGTTAGGAAGCAAGGAAGGATTCTTTCCTTGAGCCTGCCAGGGTAGCATAGCCTTGTCAGTACCTTGATGTCAGACTTTTAGCTTCCAAAAATATGAGAGAATAAATTTCTGGTGTTTTAAGCCATCCAGTTGTGGGTACTCTGTTATGGCAGCCTTAGGAAACTAAAACAGAGTTAAATAAAATCTTTAAGGCGTTCAATTTATTGCTGTAGGAGACTCATGATTTTACCTTTCTTTGAAAATTATCCTTTAACACCATTAACTCATTCATACCTCCCAGCAATCCAACGAGGCCGGTACTATTATTATCCTCATTTTACAGATGAAGAAACTGAGGTACAGAGCAAATACTGATAGTGTTCAGAGCATGCCCTCCCCAAACGTGGCATCTTGGCACTTTGGATATTTTAAACTGGAGAAATCTAAGAAACTGCTAGTGCAGACAGGGCTATCTGACCCTCTCCTACAGCAGGTCATAAGCCCCCTGCTGTGTAGAAGTGCCTTCCCTATACCCAGAGGAAAGGAGTATCCTTTTCTGCAAAGACGAAAGGAAGGCAAGAGGAATCTGAAGGAATAAACTCGCTGTTTCCCCCAGTTTTCTACACTTAGTTCACCCCCTGTTTTTGTCCTATCACATTGTTCCATGACTTCCCACTCTTTATCAAACCCGATGTAAAAACAATCAAGGTTAATGGCTTCTTTGGGTCTTCATTCCTTATTGAGAGTTGAGGAATGCTATTAATTACACCTGGATAACAGGGATAAGTGGAGAATCCTTCTAGATAGGGCAACCCTAACCATAAGGAACCTAGGATGCCAGTGTCCTCACTCCATGTCACATAAAACTTATTTTAAGTAAATATGTGTGCTTTTCTCCTGTTAATCTATTTTCTTTATTGTTGCTACTAGGGGTCCTAGTCAAGGATTTAGAAGAATAGAAGGAAAAATGTTTTTCCCCTCTCTTCATTTCCAAAAGTATGCTGAAGAAATGGTAGAGCAAGGCATTCAACCATGATGATCTCACTCCAGAGAGTGCCCTTAACCATTCTACTCTCCTGCTCCTATAAACAGCACTGGGATGTCTATAAAACTTAGGATTCCTGGTACTAATAAAGCTTAATTTAATAGACTTTCTAGACTTTTCTAAGTATTTGGAAAGCACATTCAAGTGCTTTAAAAGAAAACGTATTATGTTTGTACTCAAACTATTATTTTATTAAATTATTTATTAAAATATTATTAAATTACAAAGTCTTCCATCAAAAAATATGTCTTCCTTAAGGTAATTATTATAATTAAATTTACAAATAAAATAATAAATATATGGAAAACTCAGAAAAGAACTAGTCTTTACATTTATTACTTTAATGAATCAAATATTGTTTTTAAACAGTTACCCCTAAAAAGTCATTTTTTTTGTTGTTGGCACAAAGGCTGCCTCCAGAATTGGAGAATTGGAGGAAAAACTGACATCAGAATTCACCTCGACCTGTACTGTGTCACAAAGAAAGTAGCAACGTATATTGTTGCCCATCAACTCTTTCACTGTTCAGGTTAGAATTCTTCAAAGCTCTTCAAATGAGTAATTCAATCCCCTGGAACACCACTTCCTCACCCTCTACCTCCACACATGCAACTCCTTATGCCTACTAGTTTAGGATCCTACTAGTTTAGGATGTAGCTCATAACATTCCCTGAACCCAAGTTGAAGTCAGTCTCCACCCCCCATTCCCACCAAGTACACTCTCAGCACACTTACACAATTATAATTGCATGCTTATGAGATTATTTGATGGATATTCAGCTCCACCCTAGATTGTAAAGACCCCTGAGGACAGGGACATGTTGATGTTGTTCTCTGCCAAGTCCAGAGCGTTAGCACATGTCTGGAACGTAGCCAGTGCTTAATAAATGTTTGCAGGATGAAGGAAGTGATGAGCAATGGTGAGGGCAGATAGCTCCTCTTTGGTGGAAAATGCCCCATTAATATGTGTACTGTTAGAAGGACCCAGTTCTTCACCTCCTACTATAGACACCAAAAGTGGGGGAAAAGGGACCTCCCTCCCCCTACTCCCCCCAGCAGCTGGGACACAGCAGGTAACCTACGGCAGACGATCAGATGCTTCCATCTAGAATATCCCTTTCTGACTGGTGATTCAAAGTGGCAGGAATGGTTGAGACATTACTGATAGCAGTACACAGACAGCCCAGCAGCTACAGAACTAGGTGCCCAGCACCACAGATGTCCAGTGGCTGTGGTTATGGTGTTGTCTGTGGAGTTGTTCCAACCAGATGGTTGGCTGTGGCTCCAACTCCCTGGCTGCCCCGGGCTCTGGCTTGTTTTAAAAGCCAGGTTCTACAGTGATTCTGTAAATTACATGTTATTGTTTCAGAACATTTCTTCCCTCCTTAAGCTAGACAGACCGGGTTTTCTGTTACTTACCATCAAAGACCTTGAGTCACACACACAGAGGAGAAAAAAGAATAATAAATCATGGAGCCCAGAAGCATGAAGTGACACCATCTTTGTAAGACAGAGTATTTCTGTATTTGGCAAGCATGTGGGTGCTAAAGCAGGGGGCTTCTTTTTAGGTGGGAAATCAAACACTATTCAGGTTATGACCACTGATTGTGACTAAAACAGTTGTGAAATATGGAATAAATGCACAATTCCCTAAGTGTGGAAACCAAGTATGACGTGAGATTATTTTAGGTGGAATGCCCACGTGGCATTAAATAATATTGAATACCAGTGAAAAAGTGATTCCTTTTTCCATGGTTTTTCAATTCTTCTGATACCACCAAGGACAGCATGTTGAATTGGTACCTCTTGAATATTTAACGCTTACACTCTTCCCTTTCTTTAAAATTTAATTTAGGGGCGCCTGGGTGGCGCAGTCGGTTAAGCGTCCGACTTCAGCCAGGTCACGATCTCGCGGTCCGTGAGTTCGAGCCCCGCGTCAGGCTCTGGGCTGATGGCTCGGAGCCTGGAGCCTGTTTCCAATTCTGTGTCTCCCTCTCTCTCTGCCCCTCCCCCGTTCATGCTCTGTCTCTCTCTGTCCCAAAAATAAATAAAAAAACGTTGAAAAAAAAATAAAATTTAATTTAAATTTATCTTTTTTTAATTTAAATTTATTTATTTTGAGAGAGAGAAAGCAGCAAGAGCAGGTGAGAGGCAGAAAAAGAGAGACAGAGAGACAGAGAGAGAGAGAGAGAGAGAGACAGAGAGAGAATTCCAAGCAGGCTCTGCACAGTCAGTGCACGGAGCCTAACCTCATGGACTAGAAGATCATGACCTGAGCCAAAATCAACAGTCAGATACTAAATCAACTGAGCCACCCAGGTGCCCCTATCCCTTTTCACTTTTAACAGCCTCAGGCTTAGAGCATTCACAGGCAATAATCTTGAGCCTAGAATGTAATTATATTTGTGTTTTCAATGTTTTTCGCTTTCTGGGTTACCTCCTAATTACAGCAAGTTACGCTAATTTCCCATTTATAGTCATAATATAAGCTTTCTAAATAAATTTCTTTCAGTTAAAGAAGTGAAATACTTAAAGATACTGAATGTATAATAGCACAGGTGGAACACAGATCTGGCAAAAATCCTGAAGATGTTGAGTGAGTGTCTTCAGTTTCAAAAATAGTGGGCTAGTCCATCAATTAGAGCCACAGATACAGATGCAGAATGCAAATTAGCAATAATGGAAGCAAAATCCAGAACCTGAAAACAGTTGCTATAACAGCTCCTTCAGAAACATTTCTGAAGGGGGTGGTGCCTGGGTGGCTTAGTCAGTTAAGCATTTGGCTCTTGATTTTTGGCTCAGGTCATGATTTCATGGTTTGTGGGTTCAAGTCCCACATAGGGCTCTGCACTGACAGTGCTGAGCCTTCTTGGGATTCTCTCTCTCCTCTCTCTGCCCCTTTGCTGCTCTCGTTCTCTCTCTCTGTTTAAAAATAAATAAATAAGCTTAAAAAATTTAAAAAAGAAACATTTCTGAAGGCACATAAGTGTGTGATAGACAAACCTTCACTCCACTGGAGTTGAAGGAAGTTGGAGGGGGTGAGGTAGTGATTGTCACCATCATGAACCTGAAAGTGGATAGGTCAAAGGACAAGGCAAGGTAAGGTGGCACTTTCTTGCGGAAGAATCCACACAAATCCAAAACGAAAATCAAACCCCACCCTCATTCAGAGAAGGGGTAGTCCTCTTGTGCACACAGGTAGCAAATGGCAATTCTCTGAATGAGAGTAATGGGTCCATCTTGCTATCCTTGGTTCTGAGGTGTTATGATCTATAATTATATGCCAACATTAAAATTTTTCATTTTATTCTGCTGGGTTCATTTAATTTCCCTTAAATCAGTATTCTCAATCAGGAGGAGCAATTTTTTTTCAAACTACCTGCATATCAAAGATTCTAGAATGTTCCACTGGGGAGTAGGAATATCAGCTCTCCCTTACTTCCTACCTAGTTAGAATCACTGTTATAATAAGAGTGAATCATGCTGTCTTAGATGGGGGAAGTAGAGAAGATTCAGAACCACCGTTTCAGTGGAAGTCACAAACAGTGAAACTGTCTCCCATCCATCTAGTGAACCACACGGCAAGTGTATGGGTAATGCAGAAAGGGACAGTCTTGTTTACTTTTCAGCACCATAATACATGGATAGAGATTAAGGCTTAGGAAAAAATGCTCTCAGCACCATAATAATTTGTAAAACAGCCAGCCATGGTTACACAGCATCTAGATTCAGAAAAAAGGTTGCCACCCAGAACAGGCTTTAAGGTCTGTTTTGTTTCAGCAGGAAATGCCTACTATAACACAGATACAGTCTTTCTTTTCCTCCCTCCCTCCCATTCTTTCTTTTTGCTTTCCCTCCTTCTTTCTGTTCCTTTTTCTTCCCCTGCCCAACTCTTACTTTTCTAAGTTCTTACACATTTTTCTCTCCTTTCTATTTTTTTCCAAGACCATATTGGAGAAAAGCTGGCAGGGTTAGACCTGCTTTCATCTAAGGGCAGGGGCTTAAGAGTGCAGCTCGGAGCTATTTCAAATCTTGGCACCACAACTGATTAACTGCATGACATCGAACAAGTGGCCTTGCTTTTTGTGCCTCAGTTTCCCCATCTATAAAACGAGAATAGTAAAATTACCTACTCAGTTGGATTTTGTGAGGAGTCAGTTGGTGAGTTTGTGTAAAGTGCTGAGGACAGGAGTAAGCACAATAAAATGGTTAGCTTTACATATTTGACTTCTCTCATAAGCTTTCCTTTGACAAGAGTTCTACTGCCCCCCCCCCCCCGCCAAGATTTGAAAATCACTTTGCTACTGTTGCAGATGGCTGTGGCCGCTGTCTAAACTGGCATGCCTTTTCACCCACACTCTTCATCACTGTCTCTTCTCAGAATAATTTTGTTCTTCAGCACACCATCCCTCCCCTACCCCTACTCCCATTGTTTTCAAGGTCAGATTCTCCCTGCTACTGTCTTTATCAAGTTCTTACTCTTTGTGATCCAGCGAATCCCCTCACTTGCATCATCAGACATCGGAATGCACCTAACTGACGCCCCTCTTTTACTCAGAGGTAAACTTGGGTCTTCCCAAATAAATGACCTCCCCTATTTTCCCAGCTGGTGAGAGGGGCATGAAGAGAACGGTCTCCTGACTCTTAGTCCCTTGCCTTCCTCCAACATTATCCTTTCTCCTCAACATTTGGTGGAACTGTAAAAAGATGGCTCCAAGTTCCCCTCCACTGTCAGAGCCATGTTTCTCTCCCATGACTTGAAATTCTACCCCCTTCAAAACTGTCTCTAAAGAAGTGGTGGACGGACATCTGAGACCTGCATATTCATTGGTTCACTTACTCAACAAGCTTTTGCTTGTGCACCAGAAGAGTTCCAGGCCATATGCCAGGTGTGGGGAATTCAGAGTTGAAAGACAGGGTCTCTGTGCTAGAGGTCAATTCTTGAGTTGCTATTAGTGTTATTAATATCTGAAGTGAAAGATTCAGCCAGGCCTGGGCAAAGTGAAGAGCAGCTCTTGAGAAAGGGCAGCTCACGCTTGTATCTTGCACCAGGGTTTTAGCTTTTCGCGTGTTTTGAGTAACTAGGATGGCAGCAATCCCAGGTTTGGGCAGTTGCGTTTTTACTCACTGCACACACACACACACACACACACACACACACACACGCAGCCCTTTGGCTTACTCTCACACTCTTTTTGTGCACTTCTGGCCATCTTTGCAGCTGTCCCTGGCCTCTCGATGCTCCCCTCTCCTCTCCCAGGTACTCACAGAGTCTGCGTGCTGGGCGGTAGGCTGGGGATACGGTGAATATCCTTGCAGGTGACTCTGAAGTCATCTTCCTGGTGACACTCGCAGGGCGGAGACGGACACCCTTTCCCCCCCAGGCTCCTGGGCAGGGCGAGAAGTAGCGCCAGCTGCAGCAGGGGCGTCTGCCTCATTTTCCAAGGGTCCCAAGGCTAGTTCTTCATCCTCCACTGACGTCTCGTTCCCGGCCCTCTGCGCCTTGGGCTCCCGCGGTCTGGAGGGCAGACGGAGGCGTGGGAGGAGAGAGGACTCGCTGGAATTGTGACTTCAGCACCCCAGAAGAGGCTGGAGAGGGGAAAGAAGAGGCTCTTAAGTGTTCGGTTTCCCTAGGCAACTCTCCACCCAAACAAACCTAATTGCTTCACTCCCGTCCCCGGAGCTACGCAGCCCGCTCCGTCGGTTCCCCGACACTCAACACCAGTCCGGGCTGTCCCTTCTGCGTTCCAGCCGAGTTCTCTCCAAAGACTAGTTTAGAAGCTGCCTTGTCTCTAAACCCAGTGGGCCGCTTTCCCCATGGGTAGCCTCCCACGGGCACCGCCTGCCGGGTCCAGCGCACGCACTCTAGCCGGAGAAAGTCCCCGCGGCTGGACTGTCCTGGGGCGGACGGGGGTCCTGCAGAACTTCAGATTCTCCCCGCCTAAGATGCCTCTGCGGAGAGTCGGCGGCGGACACGCGTCGGTGGTCACCCGGAGTGCGGCTGCAGCCGGGCGCGACACCCCGGGCAGATCGTCGTTGCCCCCCGACTTCCGCGCAAACCTGGATCGCAGGGCGCGACCCGCCACACGCACCGAAACCTGGGCGCGGAGTCGCCTGGCCGCGCGGGACTCTCCAGGCAGCAGCGCGCTCTGCGAAGCGGGCCAGGAACTGCGCTCGGGGGCCATCTGCCGTGCACAACGGGGAACTGCAGGAACAGTGTCGTGCGTGCTCTGATCCCAACTCCGAATCCAGCTTTGCCATTAGATTTGAAGCTGGCCCGTCAATCCTGGTCTGCTCAGGAATTTTATTGAACCACATTCCGCACCACCACCACCCCCAAGATGGGAAGAAAAAGGATACATAAGTGGCGCGTTATCTTCTACTCATCATTCTTCGCACAGTAGCCAAAACGATAGTTTAAAATATAAATCAGATTGTCCCAATTTCCCTCTTAAAAGCCTTCGCTTGCTTACGTATTCTTCTTGGAGTAAAGAGAATATCAGCTCCTCACATACTGTGTGATTCTATTTATATGTTCTTCTGGGACAAGGACGGGTAATGGAAATCCAAATAACGATTAGAGATTGACTAGGAAAAAAAAATAGGAATGAACTCACAGGGGTTATGGGAATGTTCTATATCTTAATTAGACTGAAGGTTAAAAGGGTGTATACATTTGTTAAAAGTCATTGCACTCTACATTTAAAATATGTGTATTTCAAAGTTTATAGGCTTTTATTAATAATCACCCCAAAATGGAAACACCCCAAAATTCCTTTGACTAGGTAATGGGTGAACAGTGACACATCCGTACCATGGAATACTCATCCACAGAAAGAAAGAAGAAAGAAAGAAAGAAAGAAAGAAAGAAAGATTACTTGTAAATTCTTTAGCCTAACCAATAAGGTCCTACTATAGGGGCTGGCAGGCTTTTCCTATAAAGAACCATATAGTAAATATTTTATCACATTTTCTCCTCCTCTTCTTTTTTCATACAACCCTCTACAAATATAAGAGCCATTCTTAGCTTGTAGACTGTACCAAAGTAGCCTGGGGCAGGCTTTGACCTGAAAGCCAAAGTTTGCTGATCCCTGCCTTTCAAGGTCCACCCCCTACCATCACTTTGCTGGACCTGGGACAAGTTTCTTATCACCTCTGGGATTTGCTGTCGCTGGACCTCTATGCTGGAACATATCCCCAGATCTTCAGAGTATTCAAATCTTGCTTTAAACACCAATGCCTCAGAAAGTTTTCCTCTGAAAATCCTGTCTAAAGTACTGTCTCCCTGATCATATTATCTTGTTTCACTGTCACTTATCATTGGGTGTTGTCATTGATTAGTTCACTCATTTATTGCCTGTCTCTTTCTGCTCTCCCCTCCCCATCAAAATATAAGCTTTCAGTGAACTAATCAGGAAAGAAGCAAAAAAGACACAAATTACCAGTATCAGGTATGAGAGAGTTGATATTAGAACATATTATACAAGCTATGAAGAGGATGATGAGAATGCTATGAACACATTTATGCCAATAATTTTAAATTTATTAATGTTCTCAAAGAAGCATAGATTTGTTTCATAATTCTATATTGTTTTTCTATGTTCCATTTAATTGATAAATGCTCTGATCTTTATTGTTTGTTGTTTTATTTTTTATTTTTTGCATCCACTGGGTTTGATTTTCCTTCTTAGTTTCTTAAGGCTGAAGGCATTGATTTGAGACTTCTTTCTTTGATAATATTATAGATATATTGTGCTATATTTTCCCTGTAAGTACTAATCTCATAAATTTTGATATCTTGTAAATTTATTTTCATTCAGCTTACAATACTTTCTAATTTTCAAAAATTTCTTCTTTGATTCATGGGTTATTTAGAAGTGTGTTAGTTTCCAAATATTTGGTGATTTTCCAGATATTGTTCTGTTACTGATTTCTAAAAATATTCCATTTAGAGAAAAAAATACAGTTTTTATGACTTGAAAATGTTTAAGTTCAGTGACACTTGTATTATGATTCAGAATGTGGTCTATTTTGATAAATGCTCTGTGTACATTTGGGAAAAAAAGTGTATTCTGCTGTTGTTGAGGCATGCATTGTGTAAATATCAATAGGTCATATGGTTGATAATGTTCAAGTCTTATGTATTTTTTATGATTTTTCTACTTATTATATCAACTATGATTTATGGGTACTGAGTATTTTTTACTACATTGGGGATTTTTCTTTTTTTCTATTGTATTTCTGTCAGTTTTTGCTTCATGTATTTTGACATCCTATACATAGATGTTTAGAACTCTTATTTTCTTGGTAAGTTGATGCCCTTACCATTATTAAATGGGCTTCTTTATTTTGGTAATATCCTTTGTTTTTTAATCTACTTATTGATAGACCCAATCCAACTTTCTTTTGATTAGCATTACCACGCTATTGTTTTTCAATATGTTATTTTAACCTCTTTATGTCTTTATATTTAAAGTGCATTTCTTACACATACCACAGTTTGCTCTCAATCTGGCAATCTCTATCTTTTATTTTGGTTGTATAGATCATTTACATTTGATGTCATTATCGATAATAAGTTTAAGTTCATAATCTTGCTACTAGTTTCATATTTGTTTCACCTGGTTTGGGTTTTGTTTTTTTCCCCCTTTTTTGTAAAAACCTTTTTTGGGATTAATTCAGGAAATTTCATCATTCCATTTTATCTTCTTTGTTGACTCGTAGCTATAACTCTTTGTCTAGTCATTATTGTGGTTGTATTAGGGTTTATAATATACATCTTTAAGCTATTATAGTCTGCCTTCAGTTGATATTACACTACTTTAGGTATGATCTAAGTACTTGACTTTCATTTTTTCTCTCCTAGGGCCTTTTTTTGCTTCTGCTGCCAGGAATTTTACTCATGCATAAGTTACAAGCACTACAATACATTGTTATTTGTAAGATAGTCAATTATCTTTTAAAGAAACTTAAATCATAAGACTTGCATTAGCATTTCTGGTAGTACACATCAGTCAGCTATGAATGATTTCAGCTTTTGTGTGCCTGAAAAAGCACTCATTTTGCCTTTATTTTTAAAGTATATCATTGCTATGTATAGAATTGTAGATTGATAGTATTTTTCTCTTTCAGTATTCAAAAACTATTGCTTGATTGTTTTGTTGCTTGCACTGTTTCCAAGGAAAATATTCTGTCATAATTTTCTTTGTTCTTTTGTAACATACTTTTTTTTCCCCCTCCCTCAGGCTGCTTTTAAGACTTTCATTATCACTGGTTGAGAGTAATTTGATTACCATGTGCCTTGATGTATTTTTCTTCATATTACTTCTGTAGTATTTTGAGGTTCTTGGATTTGCATATTTGTGGTTTTCATCAAATTTGAAAAAAATTTAGATATCATTTCTTCATATTTTTCTATCCCCTGTGTCTCTCTGCTCTTTTGAGAGGATTCTGATTATTACACTTCTATTAGGCTGATTAAAGTTGTCTCACAAAGAGGTCAACTGATATTTATTTCATTAGAAATATTTTTTCTCTGTTTTTCTTTTTTTTTTTTTTTATTTTTTTTTATTTTTTAATATATGAAATTTACTGTCAAATTGGTTTCCATACAACACCCAGTGCTCATCCCAAAAGGTGCCCTCCTCAATACCCATCACCCACCCTGCCCTCCCTCCCACCCCCCATCAGCCCTCAGTTTGTTCTCAGTTTTTAACAGTCTCTTATGCTTTGGCTCTCTCCCACTCTAACCTCTTTTTTTTTTTTTTTTCCCTTCCCCTCCCCCATGGGTTTCTGTTACGTTTCTCAGGATCCACATAAGAGTGAAACCATATGGTATCTGTCTTTCTCTGTATGGCTTATTTCACTTAGCATCACACTCTCCAGTTCCATCCACGTTGCTACAAAAGGCCATATTTCATTCTTTCTCATTGCCACGTAGTATTCCATTGTGTATATAAACCACAATTTCTTTATCCATTCATCAGTTGATGGACATTTAGGCTCTTTCCATAATTTGGCGATTGTTGAGAGTGCTGCTATAAACATTGGGGTACAAGTGCCCCTATGCATCAGTACTCCTGTATCCCTTGGATAAATTCCTAGCAGTGCGATTGCTGGGTCATAGGGTAGGTCTATTTTTAATTTTTTGAGGAACCTCCACACTGCTTTCCAGAGCGGCTGCACCAATTTGCATTCCCACCAACAGTGCAAGAGGGTTCCCGTCTCTCCACATCCTCTCCAGCATCTATAGTCTCCTGATTTCTTCATTTTGGCCACTCTGACTGGCGTGAGGTGGTATCTGAGTGTGGTTTTGATTTGTATTTCCCTGATGAGGAGCGACGTTGAACATCTTTTCATGTGCCTGTTGGCCATCCGGATGTCTTCTTTAGAGAAGTGTCTATTCATGTTTTCTGCCCATTTCTTCACTGGGTTATTTGTTTTTCGGGTGTGGAGTTTGATGAGCTCTTTATAGATTTTGGATACTAGCCCTTTGTCCGATGTGTCATTTGCAAATATCTTTTCCCATTCCGTTGGTTGCCTTTTAGTTTTGTTGGTTGTTTCCTTTGCTGTGCAGAAGCTTTTTATCTTCATAAGGTCCCAGTAATTCACTTTTGCTTTTAATTCCCTTGCCTTTGGGGATGTGCCGAGTAAGAGATTGCTACGGCTGAGGTCAGAGAGGTCTTTTCCTGCTTTCTCCTCTAAGGTTTTGATGGTTTCCTGTCTCACATTCAGGTCCTTTATCCATTTTGAGTTTATTTTTGTGAATGGTGTGAGAAAGTGGTCTAGTTTCAACCTTCTGCATGTTGCTGTCCAGTTCTCCCAGCACCATTTGTTAAAGAGACTGTCTTTTTTCCATTGGATGTTCTTTCCTGCTTTGTCAAAAATGAGTTGGCCATACGTTTGTGGGTCTAGTTCTGGGGTTTCTATTCGATTCCATTGGTCTATGTGTCTGTTTTTATGCCAATACCATGCTGTCTTGATGATGACAGCTTTGTAGTAGAGGCTAAAGTCTGGGATTGTGATGCCTCCTGCTTTGGTCTTCTTCTTCAAAATTACTTTGGCTATTCGGGGCCTTTTGTGGTTGCATATGAATTTTAGGATTGCTTGTTCTAGTTTCGAGAAGAATGCTGGTGCAATTTTGATTGGGATTGCATTGAATGTGTAGATAGCTTTGGGTAGTATTGACATTTTGACAATATTTATTCTTCCAATCCATGAGCACAGAATGTCTTTCCATTTCTTTATATCTTCTTCAATTACCTGCATAAGCTTTCTATAGTTTTCAGCATACAGATCTTTTACATCTTTGGTTAGATTTATTCCTAGGTATTTTATGCTTCTTGGTGCAATTGTGAATGGGATCAGTTTCTTTATTTGTCTTTCTGTTGCTTCATTGTTAGTGTATAAGAATGCAACTGATTTCTGTACATTGATTTTGTATCCGGCAACTTTGCTGAATTCATGTATCAGTTCTAGCAGACTTTTGGTGGAGTCTATCGGATTTTCCATGTATAATATCATGTCATCTGCAAAAAGCGAAAGCTTGACTTCATCTTTGCCAATTTGGATGCCTTTGATTTCCTTTTGTTGTCTGATTGCTGATGCTAGAACTTCCAGCACTATATTAAACAGCAGCGGTGAGAGTGGGCATCCCTGTCGTGTTCCTGATCTCAGGGAAAAAGCTCTCAGTTTTTCCCCATTGAGGATGATGTTAGCTGTGGGCTTTTCATAAATGGCTTTTATGATCTTTAAGTATGTTCCTTCTATCCCGACTTTCTCAAGGGTTTTTATTAAGAAAGGGTGCTGGATTTTGTCAAAGGCCTTTTCTGCATCGATTGACAGGATCATATGGTTCTTCTCTTTTTTTTTGTTAATGTGATGTATCACGTTGATCGATTTGCGAATGTTGAACCAGCCCTGCATCCCAGGAATGAATCCCACTTGATCATGGTGAATAATTCTTTTTATATGCTGTTGAATTCGATTTGCTAGTATCTTATTGAGAATTTTTGCATCCATATTCATCAGGGATATTGGCCTGTAGTTCTCTTTTTTTACTGGGTCTCTGTCTGGTTTAGGAATCAAAGTAATACTGGCTTCATAGAATGAGTCTGGAAGTTTTCCTTCCCTTTCTATTTCTTGGAATAGCTTGAGAAGGATAGGTATTATCTCTGCTTTAAACGTCTGGTAGAACTCCCCTGGGAAGCCATCTGGTCCTGGACTCTTATTTGTTGGGAGATTTTTGATAACCGATTCAATTTCTTCGCTGGTTATGGGTCTGTTCAAGCTTTCTATTTCCTCCTGATTGAGTTTTGGAAGAGTGTGGGTGTTTAGGAATTTGTCCATTTCTTCCAGGTTGTCCAATTTGTTGGCATATAATTTTTCATAGTATTCCCTGATAATTGTTTGTATCTCTGAGGGATTGGTTGTAATAATTCCATTTTCATTCATGATTTTATCTATTTGGGTCATCTCCCTTTTCTTTTTGAGCAGCCTGGCTAGAGGTTTGTCAATTTTGTTTATTTTTTCAAAAAACCAACTCTTGGTTTCGTTGATCTGCTCTACAGTTTTTTTAGATTCTATATTGTTTATTTCTGCTCTGATCTTTATGATTTCTCTTCTTCTGCTGGGTTTAGGCTGCCTTTGCTGTTCTGCCTCTATTTCCTTTAGGTGTGCTGTTAGATTTTGTATTTGGGATTTTTCTTGTTTCTTGAGATAGGCCTGGATTGCAATGTATTTTCCTCTCAGGACTGCCTTCGCTGCGTCCCAAAGCGTTTGGATTGTTGTATTTTCATTTTCGTTTGTTTCCATATATTTTTTGATTTCTTCTCTAATTGCCTGGTTGACCCACTCATTCGTTAGTAGGGTGTTCTTTAACCTCCATGCTTTTGGAGGTTTTCCCGACTTTTTCCTGTGGTTGATTTCAAGCTTCATAGCATTGTGGTCTGAAAGTATGCATGGTATAATTTCAATTCTTGTAAACTTATGAAGGGCTGTTTTGTGACCCAGTATATGATCTATCTTGGAGAATGTTCCATGTGCACTCGAGAAGAAAGTATATTCTGTTGCTTTGGGATGCAGAGTTCTAAATATATCTGTCAAGTCCATCTGATCCAATGTATCATTCAGGGCCCTTGTTTCTTTATTGACTGTGTGTCTAGATGATCTATCCATTTCTGTAAGTGGGGTGTTAAAGTCCCCTGCAATGACCACATTCTTATCAATAAGGTTGCTTATGTTTATGAGTAACTGTTTTATATATCTGGGGGCTCCGGTATTTGGCGCATAGACATTTATAATTGTTAGCTCTTCCTGATGGATAGACCCTGTAATTATTATATAATGCCCTTCTTCATCTCTTGTTACAGCCTTTAATTTAAAGTCTAGTTTGTCTGATATAAGTATGGCTACTCCAGCTTTCTTTTGGCTTCCAGTAGCATGATAAATAGTTCTCCATCCCCTCACTCTCAATCTAAAGGTGTCCTCAGACCTAAAATGAGTCTCTTGTAGACAGCAAATAGATGGGTCTTGTTTTTTTATCCATCCTGATACCCTATGTCTTTTGGTTGGCGCATTTAATCCATTTACATTCAGTGTTATTATAGAAAGATACGGGTTTAGAGTCATTGTGATGTCTGTATGTTTTATGCTTGTAGTGATGTCTCTGGTACTTTGTCTCACAGGATCCCCCTTAGGATCTCTTGTAGGGCTGGTTTCGTGGTGACAAATTCCTTCAGTTTTTGTTTGTTTGGGAAGACCTTTATCTCTCCTTCTATTCTAAATGACAGACTTGCTGGATAAAGGATTCTCGGCTGCATATTTTTTCTGTTTAGCACACTGAAGATATCGTGCCAAGCCTTTCTGGCCTGCCAAGTTTCAAAGGAGAGATCAGTCACGAGTCTTATAGGTCTCCCTTTATATGTGAGGGCATGTTTATCCCTTGCTGCTTTCAGAATTTTCTCTTTATCCTTGTATTTTGCCAGTTTCACTATGATATGTCGTGCAGAAGATCGATTCAAGTTACGTCTGAAGGGAGTTCTCTGTGCCTCTTGGATTTCAATGCCTTTTTCCTTCCCCAGTTCAGGGAAGTTCTCAGCTATAATTTCTTCAAGTACCCCTTCAGCACCTTTCCCTCTCTCTTCCTCCTCTGGAATACCAATTATGCGTATATTATTTCTTTTTAGTGTATCACTTAGTTCTCTAATTTTCCCCTCATACTCCTGGATTTTTTTATCTCTCTTTCTTTCAGCTTCCTCTTTCTCCATAACTTTATCTTCTAGTTCACCTATTCTCTCCTCTGCCTCTTCAATCCGAGCCGTCGTGGTTTCCATTTTGTTTTGCATTTCATTTAAAGCGTTTTTCAGCTCCTCGTGACTGTTCCTTAGTCCCTTGATCTCTGTGGCAAGAGATTCTCTGCTGTCCTGTATACTGTTTTCAAGCCCAGCGATTAATTTTATGACTATTATTCTAAATTCACTTTCTGTTATATTATTTAAATCCTTTTTGATCAGTTCATTAGCTGTTGTTATTTCCTGGAGATTCTTCTGAGGGGAATTCTTCCGTTTGGTCATTTTGGACAGTCCCTGGAGTGGTGAGGACCCGCAGGGCACTTCCCCTGTGCTGTGGTGTATAACTGGAGTTGGTGGGCGGGGCCGCAGTCCGACCTGATGTCTGCCCCCAGCCCACCGCTGGGGCCACAGTCAGACTGGTGTGTGCCTTCTCTTCCCCTCTCCTAGGGGCGGGATTCACTGTGGGGTGGCGTGGCCCGTCTGGGCTACTTGCACACTGCCAGGCTTGTGGTGCTGGGGAGCTGGCGTATTAGCTGGGGTGGGTAGGCAAGGTGCACGGGGGCGGGAGGGGCAGGCTTAGCTCGCTTCTCCTTAGGTGATCCACTTCAGGAGGGGCCCTGTGGCAGCGGGAGGGAGTCAGATCCGCTGCCGGAGGTTTGGCTCCGCAGAAGCACAGAGTTGGGTGTTTGCGCGGAGCGAGCAAGTTCCCTGGCAGGAACTGGTTCTCTTTGGGATTTTGGCTGGGGGATGGGCGGGGGAGATGGCGCTGGCGAGCGCCTTTGTTCCCCGCCAAGCTGAGCTCTGCCGTCCGGGGGCTCAGCAGCTCTCCCTCCCTTTGTCCTCCAGCCTTCCCGCTTTCTGAGCAGAGCTGTTAACTTATGACCTCCCAGACGCTAAGTCGCGCTTGCTGTCGGAACACAGTCCGTCCGGCCCCTCCGCTTTTGCCAGCCCGACTCGGGGGCTCTGCTTGGCCGGCGAGCCGCCCCTCCGCCCCGGCTCCCTCCCGCCAGTCCGTGGAGCGCGCACCGCCTCGCCGCCCTTCCTACCCTCTTCCGTGGGCCTCTCGTCTGCGCTTGGCTCCGGAGACTCCGTTCTGCTAATCCTCTGGCGGTTTTCTGGGTTCTTTAGGCAGGTGTAGGTGGAATCTAAGTGATCAGCAGGACGCGTGGTGAGCCCAGCGTCCTCCTACGCCGCCATCTTCCGGACTTTTCTCTGTTTTTCACTTTGGATAGTTTCTTTTGCTATGTCTTCAAATTCAGGATTCTTTTTTATTCCTGAGATAGTTGATCTGCCATTAATCCTATCAGTATATATTTCATCTCAGGTGAAGTTTTCATATCTAGAATTTCAAATTAAGCCTTTTCCATATTTTGCCTATCTCTGTAACTTCTTGAACATAAAAACCACAGTAACTATTTTGATGTCTGTATTTTTTTTAATGCTGTAACAAAGTATCACAAATTCCATGGCTTAAAACAACAGAAAAATACGGGCTCCTGGGTGGCTCAGTCAGTTGAGCGTCAACTCTTGATTTTGCCTCAGGTCATGAACACATGGTTCGTGGGATCAAATCCTGCATAGGGCTCTGTGTTGATAGTGCAGAGCCTGCTTGGGATCTCCTCTCCTCTCTCTCTACCTCTTCCCCACTCATGATCTCTCTCTCCCTCTCTCTTAAAATAAATAAATAAACTTAAAAAACATACAACAACAACAGAAAAATAATTCCCTCATAGTTTTGGAGGGTAGAAGTCCAAAATCAAGGTGTTGTCAAGTACATGTTCTATGTGACGTCTCTAGGGGAGTAAGTTCCTTCCCTTTTGTAGCCTCTGATGGTCACCAACAGTCCCTGATGTCCATTGGCTTCCATCACTCCAATCTCAAGATGTTTTCTGTGTGTGTCTCTATGATCCAAATTCCACCTACATATAAGGGCACCAGTCATTGGACAAGGGTGAGCCCCAATCCAGTATAACCTCAATTTAACTCGAATATATGCAAAGACCCTATTTCTAAATAAGGTCACCTCCACAAGTACCAGGTGTTAAAACGTCAAGATATCTTTCTGGAGGACACAATTCAACCCACAAAAATGTCCTTGTTTGGTAGTTCTAACATTTTTGTTAATTTTGGGTCAGTTTAGAAAGGTTGCATTTTCCTTCTTCTTGGCATGCCTGATAATCTTTGTTTGGATAGCAGATGTGGGAAATTTTACTCCTTTTGGTGCTGGATTATTTGCCTTCATATAATGGTTTTTGATATTTGTTGTCAGGTATGGTTAAATTACTTGGAAACAGCTTGATAGTTTTGGATCTTGCTTTCCAGGTTTGTTACATGGGGCCAGAGTAGCTTTAATCTGTTGCTACATATTCCCCATTCCTGAGCCAAGACTTTTCTGAGTGTCTACCCTAACAGGCTCCACGAGTAATAAAGCATTTCAGCTCCCTGTTGGGAATAGTCACCCATTTCTGGTCCTGTGTGGCAGTCAGGCACTTTCTCCTCCAATCTTGTCAGATGCTCCTTTCTCTAGTTTCTTCATATGCATATGAAAATGCATACTCAGCTGAATACTCCATGGAGACCCTTTGTAGTTCTCTGGAGTTTTCTCTCTGTGTAGTTCTCTTCTCTCCAGTTTCTGTCCTGCAAACTCCAGTTACATTGGGCTTTTCAGATTCTCAGCTTTGTTTCCTTAATTCAGAGCATCCAGCCACTGCCTGGCTTCCTTCTCCTTGGACTATGACCTGGAAATTCAAGGCAGTTAAGTTGTGCAATTGTAAGGCTAACCTTACTTGTTTCCTTTCTCTCAGGGATTATTGCCCTTTTTTGTCTGATATTTACTGTCTTAAAAAACATTGCTGTGGGGTGCCTGGGTGGCTCAGCTGGTTTGGTGTCCAATTCTTGTTTTTGGCTTAGGTCATGATCTCAAGGTTCATGGGTTTGAACCCTGCATCGGGCTCTGCACTGACAGAGCTGAGCCTGCTTGGAATTCTCTCTCTCCCTTTCTCTCTGTCCCTCCCCTGCATCCACAGTACTATCACAGTGTCATTAACTATGTTCTTTATGCTGTCCCTTTTATTCTAGTGACTTATGCATCCATAACTGGAAGCCTCTATCTCCCATTTTTCTCATTCTCCTTCTCCCTCCCCTCTGGCAACCATGGGTGAAATCATATGTTATTTGTCTTCCTCGATCTGACTTTTTTTACTTAGCATAATACCGTCTAAGTCCATCCATGCTGTCACAAATGGCATGATCTTATCATGCCACGTCTTCCTTATCCATTCATCTATTGGTAGACACTTAGGTTGCTTCTATATCTTGGCTATTGTAAATAATGCTGCAATAAACATAGGAATGGGGATGCCTGGTTGGCTTGGTCAGTTAAGTGTCTGA
The DNA here is from genome assembly GCF_028018385.1 of Neofelis nebulosa. Classification (NCBI taxonomy): domain Eukaryota; kingdom Metazoa; phylum Chordata; class Mammalia; order Carnivora; family Felidae; genus Neofelis; species Neofelis nebulosa. Next base: position 126,389,991 of record NC_080788.1, on the reverse strand, counting down.
CTCTTGATTTTGGCTCAGGTCATGATCTTGCAGTTTGTGGGATCAAGCCCTGTGTCAGACTCTGCACTGAGGGCATGAAGCCTGCTTGGAATTCTCTCTCTCCCTCTCTCTGCCCCTCCCCCACTTGCACTTTCTTTCTCTCTTTCGAGATAGATAAACACTTAATGCATAGGAGTGCACATATCTTTTTGAAGTAGTAGTTTTGTTTTCTCTGTGTAAAATATCCAGTAGTAGAATTATTGGACCATATAGCATTTTTTCTTTTAATGTTTTTATTTTATTTTTGAGAGAGCACAAGTGGGTGAGGGGCAGAAAGAAGGGGACAGAGAATCCAACATGGGCTCTGTGCTGACTGACAGCAGTGAACTTGATGTGGGGCTTGAACTCATGAACCGGGAGATCATGACCTGAGCCAAAGTCGGATGCTCAACCGACTGAGCCACTCAGGTGCCCTGGACCACTTGGTATTTATATTTTTAATTTTTGGAGGAACTGCCATACTGTTTCCATAGTGGCTGTACCCAGTTTACATTCCTACCAATAGTACATGAGGGTTCCTTTTTCTCCACATCCTCACCAACACTTGCTATTTCTTGTCTCTTTGATTTTAGCCCTTCTAACAGGTGTAAGGTGATATCTCATTGCGGTTTTGATTTGCATTTCCCTGATGACTTTTTATGTGTCTGTTGAACATCTGTAGATCTTCCTTGGGAAAATGTCCATTCAGATCCTCTGCTCATTTTTTAATTGGGTTGTTTGGGGGTTTTTTTTGGTGGTGAGTTGTGAGTTTTTTGTATATTTTGTTTATTAACCCCTCATCAGATATGTCATTTGCAAATAACTTCTCCCATTCAGTAGATTGCCTTTTGGTTTTGTTGATGGTTTCCTTCACTGTGCAAAAGTTTTTTATTTTGATGTAGTCCCAACAATTTATTTTTGCTTTTGTTTCCCTTGTCTTACAAGACATATCTAGAAATATGTTACAATGGCCAACGCCAGAGAAATGCCTGTGTTCTCTTCCAGGGTATTTATAGTTTCAGGTCTCACATTTAGGTCTTTAATCCATGTTGAGTTTATTTTTGGTGTGGTAGTGGAAAGTGGTTCAGTTTCATTCTTTTGCATGTAGCTGTATGGTTTTCCCAGCAGCATTTATTGAAGAAACTGTCTTCTCTCCGTTGTATATTCTTGCCTCCTTTGTCACAGATATATTGACCATAATCATGGGTTTATTTCTGAACTCTCTATTCTGTTCCATTGGGATCTGGCAATTCCACAGAGCTGTGTTCTTGGTTTAAGGCTCTGCTGACACCATTTTTGACAATCTGAATCGATTTTAAACAGGGCCTGACATTTTCATTTTGCACTTGGACCCACAAGTTATGTGACTATGTGACCAGTCTTACCTGAGGATCTAGATGCCTAATGCTCAAAAGCCAAGAAAAGAATACTTTTTCTTTTTTTTCTCCTCCTCTTCCTTTCCCTTTCTGCTTCCTGTGGTCACATACCTTCTCTGAGGCCATAAGCATAGAATAGCTTAGCTGGCTGAAATGGAGGTTGGAGGAGAACCAAGTGGGAAAAGAAAATACTTGAGGAAATTTTTGGTTAGTATTTCAATTATATTTTCCCATCACATGGAAATAATCAATTTGCTGTTGTTTCACAGTGGTATGAGTTTTCAAGGTATTGGTGAAACAAAACTTCTGCCCCTTTTACTCGAAATAGCACAGCCTCTGTCTGCTGCTCACCAGCTTCTTATGTAATAGTTGTATTCCCTTTCCTATGCTTACTTATTCTAGATGAGTTAGGGTATGATGATCATGTCAGTGCTTTCAGACTAGCCCCATTCCAGAACCTTCTGTTGATTAGGCCGCTTAGATGTTTAATGTTTGGTATGGTTCAGAATCACTTCTGCTAAACCTGCCTAAAAAATTACATGTAATGTTAGGACCTCAGATCTCACAGGCTGGACAATTAGGATTCACCAATGTCATCTTAGTCTAGGGTCTTTGGATTTCAATCAACAGAACTTAAGCTTCAAGAGGGAAATCATCAGCAGGCAACAAGGTATATTCTTTGATCTAAGTACCTAGAAAAAAACAATAAAGTCTCGATGTACATGGAACTAACATTCTGGGAGATCATGTTATATATCAGCCAACATATATCGAGTGCTTACTATGGGCTAGGCCCTGGGTGAAATGCTTCATATACATTAATTTCTTTTATCCTCAAAACAACTTTACTTGTTAGGTACTATTCTTATCATCTCCATGAAGACACAGAGTGATTCAGTATACTTGCTTGAGGTGACATGGCTGATAGGTATTACAGCTAAAATTTGAACCCAAGTGGTCTGAGTCTTGAATCTGGACATTTAACCACCTCCATCTTTCTCTAATGCATCCCAGAACACAAATACATAAAATGTAAGTGGAAATAGCAAGAGATTAAAGCCAGGAACTTGGAAATTGTCAGGAACCAAGATTCTCTCCTCTCAGGCTCATTCCCTCTGGGGCTGCGCGGTTTACTTTTGCTGATTTTCTCATTTCTCTCTTTCTCTGAAGATTAGATTTTTCAGTTTCTCCTTGAACATAGATGAAGATGGTCATCTCACTGAGAAAGCCTCAGTTTGTACCCTCACATCAAGACTATTCAGGCAACCAGTTGAATGCTTGAGTCCCAATTTTAAACCCTCAGAGGATAAAGATCCTGACTGGCCCAAATTGTTTCAGCCACTGACTAAATAGCCATGGTCAGAAAAGGGGCTTCGTATAATATAAACAAGGCTTTGGGGCCCAACACTGTGGGTAGAATCATTCCCAGTTAAGGGGTGATATGGGTGAGGTATGTCAAAAATATCTGCCATATCTACGATTATCAAGGTATGGTGTTGTGGGAAGATCACTGATGACACTAATTGTAAATAGGTAAAATTTTGAGGAGATCATGTGTTATAGGCTGAATCATGTTCCCCTTCCTCCCCAACCCCATACATTGAAGCCCTAACCATCAATATTACCATATTTGAAGATAGTGTCTTTAAGCAGGTAATTAAGGTTTAATGACATTTTAAGGGTGGGGCCCTAATCCAAAATAACTGGTGTCTTTATAAGAAAAGGGAGAGACATCAGGTACTTGCCTGCTTCGGGGAAAGGCCATGTGGGGACAAAGAGATAAGACAGCTACCTGTAAGCCTAGGAAAGAGGCCTGAGGAGAACCTAACGCTATTGATACCTTGCTTTTCGACTTGCAGCTTCCAAAACTGTGAGAAATAAATCTGTTTTTTAAGCCCCCCACTCTGTGGTATTTTACTATAATGGCACTAGGAAACCAATACATCATGTAATCTCTCTATACTTCTATTTGTATTGTTTGCAGAAGATGGCTACTGCTGGTGATAATCTTTGTGTGTTTTTCCAGCTTTAACATCAGGTGATTCAACTTGAGTGTGATTTTGGGGTTGGATAACATGTGCCTGTCATACTGATTAAAAGCAATAAGTGTCATTGGGGAGTTATAAGACACATTTTGTGTAAAATATTTTTTTATTGGCTTTCTTATTTTTGTCTATCTTGTAAAGAAGAAGAAAGATTCTATGATCTGACTTCACTATATTTTTTCTAGATGTCATATCTGTGGGTTGAGAGCACACTATATGACAAAAAGTTGCTGTAATTTAATAGCGTATTTTAAAATATCTTGGTCATAATGAACTCAAATATGATTCTCCACCCATTAGCCCCAGTTGTGTTTTTTGATTTTGCTTTATTTTGGTAATGTCACTTTAAAAATGGGGTCTCCTGAATTGAATTTATTCTCTAAATATGGTTGGACCAGTGAAGAGAGGCTGTGGACAGTTTTTATTAATGCTGACATTAGCTGTTTTGGTGGTCATTCTTCCCCCATTTGATCAGATATCACTTCCTTAAAAAGTTTCTATTTTATGTGTCTGCATTGAAACCTACACAGTACTCTATCACCCAGATTTGTAGAAATTTGTTTAATGGTATGTTTCTTCACTTTGAGCAACATGTTCATCTCCTCATGTTTACTACATTTTGAGTGTCTAATACAATGTTTGGATACTAGAAAGATACGGCATACATTTGCTGAATTAAATGAATGAATGTAATTGTTTTGAAAAATTAAAACATTAACAGGTAAATAATAGAGTTATTATGCTTCTGAATGCATATGGGGAAATTTTATGGCTGTTCTGAATTATCTTAATCTCTGTATCAGGTGGAGTGTATTCTTGAATACAACTGTGAGCAAGCAGCTTGAAGATAGATGAAAATATACAGGTAATTTTTAGAAGAATTATTTTATGTTCAAACTGGTTATGAAATAAACTTTACCCCTCAGTGTTGGCCAGAGAAAATGTTGGAGTTATTGTAACACATCAAATTTATATGCTTATTATTTATGTTTTTGTGTATGACAGGGAGAGAGAGAGAAAGAGATGTGAAGGGAGAGTGGGAAGTGAGGAAGGGCTTAGAAGAGAGGTACTGATTTTAAAAGATTTGGCCCCTGCCTTTGAAGGGCTGAGTCTGATGGAAGAGACCAACAGGGAAATGGATAATTACAGTACAAAATTATTAGAATAGGGAAACTATGCATTTAATGCAATCTAGCTCTTCTTGAAGTAGCCAAGAAAGCTTTCACAGATAAAGTAAATTTTGATTTAAGACTTGAGGAAGTGATCAATGGTCTTTTTGGCAGAGCACGAAGAAATGAGGCTCTACATGACTAATTGATTTTTCACTTCTTAGCTTTTCCAAAGTTGAGTTCTTTGTTGACGTTTTTATTGCCTTCTCTCAGCTGAAACCGACGTCTCTGAGTGGCATACGTCTGTGTCATGTTCTAGAATGACTGTGGAGATGACACTGTAGACTCAATGTAGCAGCAATCATGAAGTGACAGCCTTAAAGACTTTGGTTTGCCATTAATGAGTTAATGTGATCTTGGGTAAGTCACTCACTCTTTCTAGGCCTAAAGGGTTTTATTAGATAATCTTCTCTGTTCCCTTCCAGTTCTAAGAATTTGTGGATCTTAGGAAAAAGACATTGTGCTCTGGTAGTAAGAGGATTTGTACGTTTCACTTATGGAAATGACTCTTCCCTGTCTGAAAGCAGTAAAAGAAACGGAGTCTGTCATTATTGCAACTACTTTGAATTTTTCTTTTCTTTTTTTTCTTAAGCGAATAGTTTGGACTTTTCTGATTAAATTACCGTTAATTCACTCTCAGGTATTTGCTTCCCGTAGAAGTTACTGTCCCTTTAAAAAAAAAAAAAAAAGAACAGGGCAAGAGGGCGAGGCCCAGGGACACAGGTGCCAGCTAATCCGGCTTCTTCCGGGAAAGTGGCCCTTAGGCCAGTCGTATGGCATCCTGGGATTTGAAGTTTCTCCTAGGGCCTCTCTCCCTGGACGACTCCTTGTTTTTGAGGACAAGATGGACTACAACTCCCAGAGTGCCAAGCGGCAACAGCAGCGGGGTCTTGTTCGCTCGCTGTGGCTGGGCGGCTAGTTCAAGTTGCCATAGCTGCGAGTGTGGAGAGAGCAGAGTCGGTTGCGCCGCAGCGTCAGGTCAGTTGCACCTTCTGGGTCGCCGGCGGCCGTGGGAGCCGGGAGGGGCCTCGGCGATGATCCGGCTTTAAGGATTTAGGGTCCTTTTCTATCTCAGGTACCTGCCCCCAAATGCCTACTCGCCCTTTCTTTACTGCTTCCTTATCCTATCGTAGTCGTTTTAGGTCTCACTTCCCCTGGTCCCAGAGGTGGGGACAAAAAAGCTACAAGGAAATCTGGAGTGGGGCCTTGGGTGGGTGGAGTGTTGCCAGGGTAGGGGGAGACAGCGTGCCTGGTATCCCGTCGCCCCTTCTCTCGGCGTGAGTGTTCACAGATTCTGGCCAAGTCATTCAGGGAATTTGAATTCCGTAGGCTTTTTTTTTTTTTTTTTTTTTTTAGCGGTTAGTTTTGTTGCTAGCAGCTGCGAAGCCTGAGCTGTCAAGGATTTGGGCTCATTCTGGTGTTAGCTTGACTGGGATATAACTTGACGTTTTTGTAACTGTTCTATGGTTACAAAAGTTTGCTACCCTTGGGAACACTGTATCAGCGACCTGGCTTTCCCAGGCCATGAAGGAAGTTGCCCCAACATTAGTGTTAACAGTCCCTTATTTGAGTTATTTAGCAGGAACACCTGACATTGAATTCCAGCCTCATCCTTTATTGGTTTGATGAAGCTCAGTCACTTGCACAGACGTCTTTAAAACCACGTTGCAGCTGTTCTCAGTTTTGTGTGGAGTATCTAGCACAGGACCTGACACAGAAATGCTCAGTATTTGTTATTTATTTTATCAATTATGCAGATCTTTGCTGTGTAATAGAAATAAAATGTGAGCCACACACCCGTTTACATTTTCTGGTGCCCACGCTAGACAAGTAAAAACAAACTGGTGAAATTAATTTTAAGAATTTATTTAGCATAGTATGTCCAAAACGTTTTCATTTTAGCATGTAGTCAAATATGAAATTTATTGAGATATTTTATATTCTTAAAACAATTTTTTTTAATGGCATTAAGTCTTCACATTCTTTTATGTATTTTACACTTACAGCACGTGTCATTTCAAACTGGCCAGGTTTTAAGAGCTCACTAGGCCACATGTGGCCAGTCACTACTGTATTGGCAGCACAGATAGAAGATTAAAATTTCAGCCATTTCACATTGGCACAGAGCAGTTTGGTTATTGGTATAACTCACCTGGAGAAGTTTGCTCCCCCCCCCCCTTTTTTTTTTTTAAAGAAGAGTGAATTGTGCATTATACCTGTGTCATCCCAGCCTGTCCTCTCTGTCATTGCATGATCTGGGCCATTTTGAACCGTCTAACAGTTTACTTTAACTTTTCCACAATACTTTTTTTTTTTTTTTGAGACAATGACCAATTATCAGAATAACTAGCTGGGTTTTTGCAGAGTGCTTTGAAAGCAGTCACAAAGAATTGAAAACATTTCTGTCCGTAGCTCTTTCCTACAACCAAAGGCATTTTACTTACTGATTTGCAATACTAAATGTGGGAAGAATTGGGCAGCTTATAAAATGTTGCCTTAGGAGTTCTATCAGATAGTTCCTTACTGGCTTAGAAATACAATTTAGCCGTCAAATTCAGAAGTAACATGTTAATTTCGTTACCTGCCTTAGTTAGTTTACCCACTAATAGATCTGCTCAGGGACACTACTTTTGGCCAGACTTGGGCTACAGTTCACCCTAGCCAGCCCAAGGGGTGACCATGCATGAGTGGAAGTGACCAGTGAAGACTATGCTGGCTGAGAACTTGGATGTAAAGAATTCCTGTGAGTTCACTGGGGCTTTTACATGATCTAAGGATAATTTTCTCTGTTCTCTGATATGCACTAAATTGTGTGTAGTGAGATTGAGCTTATTTTGATCTTTCATTATATAAAAAAATTAAGGTTGTAAGTGTGTTTTACCCCCTTGTTTCATTTGTCTGTAGGTGATTTGGGGAAGGTGTAGGGCAACCAAAGATCGTCTACCTGACTAGGCCTTTTGCCCTGAACCTCATGAAGAAATGATAGGAGGCAGACATATGTGCCAAAGAAGAGCACTGAGCTCAGAGGAGAACAACACGGGGTTTTGGGGGTGTGTTTTGTAAGTATGCTTTCTCCCTGAGTTTCTGAGCTAACAAATTTTTGCGTATGGTGGATAAATATATTTCAACAGATAGAAATATGGGGCGGGGGGTGGGGGGGCAAGAAACTCCTTTCTAATATGTAGTACAAAGATAAAATAGGATGGTTGTGAAAGGGTGTTACAAAAATGCAGATGAACAAAATAGATTTGATGTTACAGAAATTCAGGGGGAACAAACTAGATACCTCAACAAAAGCAACAGTGATGCATCTGTTTCTGTTTGACCAGTATTTGAGAACCTATTTTGTCCCAGGCACTGTATTAGGCACCTTTTGCATTTTATCTCTGTGACACTTTTATTATGCTTATTTTCATTTTACAAATGAAACAGTTGAGGTTAAGATAGAGTTTTTTGACTTTCTTGGTATCTGGAGCCAAAAGAGTGGTCTTTGTCTCCAGATCTGTTGATTCCAAATCCCAGTCCTGTCCACTACAAAGAGGACCCATTGCTGTTTATGACTGCTCTTAAGTCAGATTTGATTTAGAGTTAGCATTTTTAGATTAGGTATACCATATAAGCAATGTTTACTGTTTTTTGTCTCTTTATATATTCAGAGGGTTCTGTTAGCTTTTTCAGTTTTTTTAAGGTATAATGTTCTTTACATTATTGAGGTAAGAGGTAGTTATGATTTGTGATTTCTGTAGAGTATGCATATTCAACATTCAACATGAATTGAAAATCAAGGGTGTAGTGTTAAAAACTCAAGTGTTGCAAAAACAAACAAAACTCAAGTTTTGCAACATAGATTTAAAATTCTGGACACTTTTTAACATTTGCATGTTGCATTTTGATAAAGGCACTTAAACATATAGGGGACACCCATTGAGACCTTGCAGTAACACTGTGTCCAAGATCTGTGTTGTACAAAGTCCTTAGATTTAAAGAATTTTAGAGCTGGAAGGGCCTGCTAGGATAATCTAGCCCAGAAATTCTCAGCTGCAGTCTTGACACATCTGGGAGTAATATGCAAATAATCTAGAGTTTATTGTTATCTATAGAGTATTGTCACTAGGTTGATTTTAGTAGAAAGTGTTTTCAGTATGTTCATAAATATCCCATAGTGTGTTTTTATTTCTTGTTAATATTACAAGTCAGCACATAAAATTCTCCTTGTGGGTTTTAACTGTTACCAGCATCCCAATGACTAGATACATTTACTGTATTTGTTTTTTCTTATTTATTTATTTACTAACATAAATAACTCTGCAATGAAATTATGTGTACACCTACAGGTAAGATGTATACATTTGACTTCTGTTTTCCTGGAATAATATTTATAGATGTAGAATCTAAAAAAAATTTTTTTAACATTTATTCATTTTTGAGAGAAAGAGAAAGAGACAGAGCATGAGCGGGGGAGGGGTAGAGAGAGATTGGGAGACACAGAATCTGAAGCAGGCTCCAGGCTCTGAGCTGTCAGCACAGAGCCTGAAGTGGGGCTCAAACTCATGAATGGTGAGATCATGACCTGAGCCGAAGTTGGATGCTTAACTGACTGAGCCACCTGGGTGCCCCTATAGATGTAGAATCTATATACCTATTAGATAGAATCTAGATGAATATTACTTATTTTTACTTGTCAGTTGTTTTCTAGAAAAGCTATTCTGTTAAGACTCTTACAGTAAGGGGGTACCCATGCCAAAGCTTTTTTTCATTTATACAAAACAGAGAAAGGAGAATCTGATTCTATCATTTTAGTTGGCATTTATTAGTGAAATAAAGTATGTTGTTTGTATGTTAGGGCTATATGTGTTCTGTGAATCGCCTGTTTATGTATCCTTTGCATCCTTTACAACTGCACTATTTTTTAAGTTAATTTTTATTTTTTGAGAGAAGGGGAAAGGGGCAGAAGGAAAGGGAGCGAGAGAATCTTAAGCAGGCTCTATGCTCAGGCAGAGCCAGACATGGGGCTTAATGTCACGATCGTGACCTGAACTGAAATCAAAAGTTGAAGGCTTAATTGACTAAGCCACTCGGCACCCCCTGCTTTAGATTTTTTCTGGTTGTTTCTGGTGTCTTGTTTCTGGTGTCTTGTTATTAATGATTATGAGTGGTCCTAAGAGGCTGATCAGGCTTTTCTCAGATATAACCCCTCTCTGAAATTCTTATAACTCTTTTTCTTTCTTAAGTTTATTTATTTATTTTAAGAGATAGTGAGAGGGAGAAAGAGGATCCCAAGCAGGCTCCATGCTGTCAATGTAGAGCCTGACACAGGGCTCAAACTCACACACTGAGATCATGACCTGAGCCGAAATCAAGAGTCGAATTCTTCTATGACTGAGCCACCCAGGCACCCCTGAAATTTTTATAACTCTTAATGTAGATCTGTACAATGCTGGTGCTTACAGTGTTTGGGAGATGGGTGTATTTGTGGTTACATGAATCCAGTTAGCTGATGAACATTTAGAGTCTACCCTGTGCATAGGAGTTGCCATATAAGTGCTCATGAGTGAATGAATGAGTGCTCATGGGTGAATGGATGAGTGAATTAAAGGTAAACCTAAATTAAGCTTTTCTGAAGAGAGATGTCATTGAAAAAGTGACCTATGATTAGTATTTTAAAGGAAGAAGAGATAGGCAAATTTTATAGATCCTAGAAAGAAGGGAAAAGCTTGTCATGCAAGAGTGAAGGCTTTAAAATGGCAAAAATGGGTGAGTGGCAGCTGGTACATTGAAACAGTACTGAGAATGGACCCAGATGATAAAGAGCATAGGTAATTTGGAGTTTAGAGCTCTGTAGTACAGATAAGTAATAATTGAGGAATGCCGGTGCAAATGACAATCATAAGGTGATTTGTAGTAAGTCAAGGAAATCCTCTAGTTTTTTAATTAAAACAAATTTTTTTTAATGTTTATTTTTGAGAGAGAGACAGAGTACAAGCGGAGGAGGAGCAGAGAGAGAGGGAGACAGAATCTGAAGCAGGATCCAAGCTCTGAGCTGTCAGCACAGAGCCAGATGCAGGGCTCAAACTCACGAACTGCAAGATCATGACCTGAGCTGATGTCCGACAGTGAACCAACTGAGCCACCTGGCGCCCTGGAAACCCTCTAGTTTTGATTCAGTTATAAGTTTTCACGCACGTATTCAAGTCAATTTGAAATGTTTATCCTTATTTACTCTAAATATACATATTATCAAGTATCAAATATTCCTATTGATACTGCTTTTCAGTTAAATCCTTATTGTTTGAAGGCTTAAGATAATTAATCTAAGCCATTTATCACTAGAATTATTTCATGCAACAATTATTAGTACATGCTGTTTGCAAGGGCCTGTACTTTGAAATTTGTCTCTGGATTAATCGGACAGGAGAATAAGGAAAATTTACCTGTAAATTCATTTAAAAATGTTCCAACTACATGCCCAGCACTATGCTAGGTATTGAAATACAACCATGAACAAAGTAAATAGAGTCTCTGTTGAAATTTAGAGTCTACTGAGGGAACAGACAAGTAAACAGCCAGTTTGTCTGTCGGCTGTGACGAGGTCATATTCACTATGGGCGCTTGGCCCGGAGTTGGGTGGAAGCAGTGAAGGAAAGTTTTTTAAGGGGCATTTTCTGTGAACTCAGATTTGAAGGAAAAGGTAAGAGTTAACCAAGGGAAAAAGAGTGAAAATGTTCTAGGCTGTGAATCTGGCAGTGAAGTGAGTCTGACCTATTCAAGGAATTAAAAAAAAAAAAATTTGTGTCACAAATATTTACATTTTATGGGCATGTTTAATGTCTTACTATGATTATAGAGCTATAAGAATGCAGAGGAAGGACAGATCACTTCTGGCTGGACATGAAAGGCATCTGTGAAGTTATATTATCTGTGCTATGCCTGGAATGATGAGTGGACTTGAAATAAGTGGCAATAGTAGACAGCAGAAGGTGTTCTAGACAGAACTAATGACATTAGTGAAGAATGAAGTGGTGGGAGAATCTGGTGTAACAGCAGCTGAATGTGGGCCTTAGGCTTGTTACAGTTCTTTTGTTGGAGAAGGGCTAGCTGAAGGTCTTGAATTCCTGAATTCTTGAATTCAAGAACCTAGACTCAATCTTCCATGGGCAATGAAGTGTCAGTGAAAGTTGGAATGGACAGGAAAAGACTCCTAGTTAGAGAAACTATGTTGGTGGCTAGGAATGAGTCGAGAAGAGTCCTGGATTCTGAGTGGTGCCATTGGTGAAGAGAAGGGATAACTAGGAATCTTGGGCTTTGGAGAAAGGTTCAAGACTCAGCTCTGCCACCTGGTAGCCCTATAACCTTGGACACTTAATACTCAGTTTATTTACGCCTTTTATCATGAGGACAATAATACTTTGTAGGGTTATTGTCATACAGCAATCTGTTATGTGAAAGCACTAGTTATTCAGCATTAATATTGTCTCAACTGTCGTTTTTTGAAGGATTTTGAAATTGAACTTTTTAAAGTGGGGTCTACTTCCATGGAGTCCCAATGATTTAATTTTTAAGTGTAATTGGTTTTAAATGATATTATGTTTAGTTAAATAGTATATAAATGATATTATAGTGCATGTCATTATAATTGGATTCCTTTCTAATCCTGTAGATGATTTTAAAAATTTTAAAAAATGTTTATGTTGAGAGAGAGAATCCCAAGCAGGCTCCATACTGTCAGCGTAGAGCCCAATGTGGGGCTTGAACCCATGAACTTTGAGATCATTACCTGAGCTGAAATCAAGAGTCAGATGCTTAACTGACTAGCCACCCAGGCGCCCCTAATCCTGTAGGTTTAAAATTTTTATTCATACTTTTAAAAACATTCCCAGAAACAGTTCATGGTACAAGTCAAAGTTAAGAACTCCTAATACCTTTTTTTTTTTTTTTTAATTTGTAAGTTATATTCTCCTTCTCTCTCTCTCTCTCTCTCTCTCTCCCTCTCTCCCTCTCTCCCTCTCTCCCTCTCTCCCTCTCTCCCTCTCTCCCTCTCTCTCTCTCTGTGTGTGTATATATATAAAAAATTTTTTTTAAATGTTTATTTATTTTTGAGAGAGAGAGACAATGCAAGTGGGGGAGGCGCAGAGAGAGAGGGAGACACAGAATCCGAAGCAGGCTCCAGGCTCTGAGCTGTCAGCACAGAGCCCAATGCGGGGCTCGAACCCATGAGCTGTGAGATCATGACCTGAGTTGAAGTCAGACGCTCAACTGACTGAGCCACCCAGGTGACCTAAGTTATTTTCTTATACTTTGGAAAGAGTATATAAATCATTCTATTTATCCACTTTTAAAATTAAGAATAAATACCAAACTCTTGAATGAGTATATCAGTAAGTACGGTAAAGATATATTCTAGGTTTTTATTATAGAAGAGTTACAGGAAAGATCTAAAGATGCAAAGTAAAAAAAGAATGGGGCAAGAAAGAAATATGGGGATTGAGAAAGAGTAGCAGAAAAAGAGAAATAGGAAATACATTTACATCATGAAGAGAATGCTTTTTTAAAAAAAATTTAAGGTTTTAGGGTATGGTTTCTGAAAAAATAGATATGCTTTGCTGTCTGAAATGGGTTGTAAATATCCTTTTTAAAATTTTTTAAAGTTTGTTTGAGAGACCGAGAGAGTGCAAGTGGGGGAGGGGCAGAAAGAGAGAGGGGAAGAATGAATCCTAATCAGGCTCCACACTATCAGTGTGGAGCCTGATGCAGGGCTCGATCTCGATCTTGGAGCCTTTGGACTCTTAACTGATTGAGCCACCTAGGTGCTCTAGTTGTAAATATTCTTAACAAGAGAAAGGATTATTTAAAAGACATCTTAAAATAGCTGTAATAAATTGGATTTATGGCAGATGTAAGTATTTAATACTTTATTATGCTCATTATATAAATCTTTAAACAAGCACATATGGAATATTCCAGCCTTAAGTGCATTTCTTGGAGGGGGAGGATGTATCATAAGAAACAGAGTAGGGGAGGACAAAGAAAACATTTGAGTGGGCAGTGTATTTGGAGTTTACATAATTCTTTATGTATAGAATGCAGTGGAGAAAGCAGAGTCACAAGATGTGACTTCCAGTTCTGTTATTGTAACTTTTTAGCAAAGCCATCATGGACAAGTATTTTAGCCGTTTCTCTTCAGCAAAAGTAGAGAGTTGTAATTATACCAACTTCACAGGATTGAAATGGGAGATCAAAAGAGAAAAGACTAACAAATGCTTTGTAAGCCATATAGCAGTATGCAAATTTAAGGTACAATAGGAATAAGAACTATTTTCCTTTCTTAAAATTGTTTGGTTCCCTGGGAAAGTCAAGAGGAGTTTCTGTTTATACTTTAAAAACTAGGAGGAAGAGAACAAATGTGCTTTATAATATACTTAGGAAATTGCTGGTTTCTTTCAAAAAACTTAATGTTATACAGAGAACAAATATCCCCAACTGCTATTTATGATTGTTTAGATTTTTTTTCTCAAAAATTGCTAGCCTGTCACTTGTTTCATCAACTGCTTGGGCTTATTTTGTGCATCCTAATTTGAATCTGTTTTTTTTCTTCCACCAGTAGAAGACAGTCTGAAACCCACCTGTTTTCTGAAGGAGAGTAGGCTTGAGAAGAAACCTCAGGAAATTCACCATCCTCTGAACTAAATCAAATGATTTATTAGTAAACTATATTTTTCAGCTAGATTAGCTCTTGCTGCATAGCAGATCAAAACTGGAGGCGTATGACAATACATGTTTATTGCCTATGCAATGGGTTAGCTAAGCTGCCTGCTTATCATCTGTGGACTCAGTGATTTGTCTGTGTTCATCTGGCTGATCTAAGCTGGAAATTACTGGGCAGCCATGGATCCCACACCTTCCTACACCGTAGCCTGGGCACATCCTGATGATGGAAGCCTTGCAAGAGAGCAAGTTCCAGTGTGTAATCTCATTTCAAGCCCCTGCTTGTGCCATGTCAGCTAAAATCCTATTGGCCAAAGTGAGTCATACAGCTGAGCCCGGTTGCTGGGGCCCGGGCTGGTAACTCCACCTAGAAGTAAGGATAGTGTGTATAGGGAGGGATGAAGATTAAAGCCAAATGATGCAATGTACTGCACTCTTGTTCTGAAAGTACTTACATCAGGGAAATATTCTAAGTAGTTTTGGTCCTTCTGCTCAGGAGTAGTATATCCTTCTGGTTTTATAGTTTATAGGGATGGCTTATAGCAAAGTTGTATTACCCAATTTTCCTTCTCGTCTGTAGAGGAAAGCATTATCTTTTGAACATTTAACCTTGATTCATTCTTCATGATTGAATTGCTTGTTTTTAATTAGGGAATGAGACTGGTAGACTTCCTTTGTCTTGGTTCTTCATCTAAAATAAAGTTGCAAGCCCAACTGCTCAGTGGGGCCAGTGAGGTAACTCACCATGTGAAGCAGGTCCAGTGGGGACTGGGGCAAACAGGAAGGTGCGTGCCTCACTCTAAGGCAACTACGGCGTCCCATGTTGCAATGGGAAAATTCACCCCCAGTGTTGCCAGATCTTTGGATTTTTCAAGAGAAGCTAGAAATTGGAATTTTTATATGCGGTCTCTTTGTTTTCTAATTAAAGCTTTAAAATCACACAGTGAACATTATTTTTAAGTACATGTTGGTTGTCTGTGGTCCTCCAGTGTTCATCCACCCATTTAAGCAAAATGGTGTCAGAAACTTGGGGGTGCTCGTCTCCCTTGGTCCATGCTGATATCTTGCCCAGTCTGAAGCAGTTTGGACAGTTACTAGAAGTTGTCTCTACGCACAGAGGACTTCATTCTTGCCTGCTATTTTGGGAATAGTGTAAGAAATATTTTTTGGCTGGCAAATGCAAGCGTTCAAAACTAGGATTTAATTACAAATAATAAATCCATCTTGGGTTCGTCAGCATCCATTTCTCTTGTAAGTTTTTCTTGAGTTTTCATTTGCTGTTTTTTATCTTGACATGTTTTACTTTTTATTTAATTTTGTAAACTCCCTTGTTGATTTTAGAAGTGTGTGTGGGTGTATATCTAAAATATCTGTATCATTTTGATGGTGAAACAGGGAGGGGATTATTAAGTAACTTTGTTTTCTTTTAAAACTGATACTGATTTTTAGCAACTGGCACATATATAATTATCCGAGCAGCTCCTAGTGTTTTTCT
Source organism: Neofelis nebulosa (assembly GCF_028018385.1). NCBI lineage: Eukaryota > Metazoa > Chordata > Mammalia > Carnivora > Felidae > Neofelis > Neofelis nebulosa. Next base: position 126,374,186 of record NC_080788.1, on the reverse strand, counting down.
CCATGTCCGAGTAATCTGTCCTTTTGTATGGTATATGGCCTTTTCCAGAAATAGCCCTGCTTGGTGGGCACTGGTCCGTGTAACTCTGTTCTTGAACTCAGAGGTACTGGAGTAAAGGGAGCAAAATGCAGCCTAGGAGCTGAGCCTGCCTGGCTTCACCCATGGAATAGAGTGTGGGAGCGTGAGCGGGAGAGAGAGGAAATGCATGGCAGCAACAGGAATAAATGGGACATACAATAAAAAATCAAATTGTGTGTGTGTGTGTGTGTGTGTGTGTGTGTGTATAAATGTTAATTCTCTAAGTTCTTAACTGGAGATGATGATTTAACCAGCGCTTGCGCTCCTTGCCCATGCCCTGGGGACATTGAGCAATATCTAGAGACAGTTTTAAATTTACGCCCTGGTAAAGGAATGTGAGAGCTTTGCTTATTTGTACCTTCTTTAGTTCCTTTGAGACAGATGGGTTTTAACTGGTTCCCATTTCTTTTTCTCATCCATCTGTCAAACTTCTCCTCATCCTTCGAGATGAGTGGAGGGATCCTTACCTGACTCCCCTGGCATTTTGACATATTACTTAGCTCACCACGTGTACTACTTTTATGAGTCTTTTTCTCCCCTCAAAGTCTGTGATTTTTTAATGTACTTTTATCTTCCATTTCTAATGTAGTGATTCAGTAAATGATAAATGCATGAATCTGTTGCCTCTTTGATTCTGTTTCCTTTGTCTTACATTATCTACTAACTGGCTGATGGACTGGACAGTTGATTTTGATCTTCTATTAATTTGCCAAAAGCTTTTGAGGATTTGAAGTTCCAAAGGAGCACTGGCATAAAGAAGACATGTACAATTAATAATTGTACGTGGTACTTTCTGCTGGCTTGTTTACTTTTTGTCTTGAGGGAGAAAATAAAGCTCTCAAGTCCTATAGCTATTGAAACCATGAGAAATGCTTTCTAAAATTTGAACTTAGTGATTAAGCTTAAAAGACACTTCCCACCTCCCCCAGTACTCCCTCCAACACATCGTTACCTTGAACATTGAGGACACTTGCCTTGGACAGGGCCAGCTGAGGAGCCATCACCTACTTAACATGCACTAGTCAGCCTGTGTGAAATATCACCCCCTGAGGCTGGGTGCTTATCTTTTATGGAACAGCTTGCAAATCCTAATTGTTTTAAACTGGCTCTGAGGAAAAGAGACTTGAGGACCAATAAATTATAACTCTCCTACATACAAATGTGCATCATTATAATGAAGACAGTCTGATGGCTCTTTAGGTCAAATAACAAAAGAGGTGGACGTGAGCTTGTAAAGATTCACCACAAGTCCTCTTATAGGGTTGAATGTAGTTTTACTCTCTCTGGTTGGTGTTCAGGTCTGTATATGGACATTTGTTTTTGATAGATCCTTAGTGGGAGTGAATTGATGAGAGTTCATTACTTGCTCTGGTGGCTGTATGTCTTCTTTATAAGGTTCATTAAGACAGAAGCAACAATATTTATGCCTTTAAATACTGATGTGTTGGGAACAGCTAAATAAACTATTCTAAGAATTGTACCATCTGGTTTCAGACTGAGAGTGTTCTCTAAGACTCTGGAGACTTTCACCCAAGGTCACCCCTCTTAGTCCCTTCTAGAGTCTTGGAAAAAGCTCACCATCTAAAAAGCAGACAGCGTGCATATTATCACTTTCTCATCAGTGAGAAATTTTGTTGTACCAGTAGGTGGTAGTAAGCTGCAGAGAACATTTACTGCTTTTTCTTCAGTTGGAAGAAATGCCTTTCTCACCTTTAACCGGGATTTAGGTGATTCCGCTTCTTTAAATTGTTCTTTAAAAATAATTAAGTAAATAAATAACTGGTTCTTGAAAGAGCTCTTCAGTCATTCTTCAATTTTAGCCACTCTTTTTTTTGTCAACAGATGTTATGCTCAAATTTCTTATGACGATGGGAATGGAGTTCTAACCCAATTGAATTTTCTTCTTTTAAATCATTAACCATAATGATAAAGATTTTTCTTGAGCATACATTTATGTTTTTCTACTAGTCTTAATAATTTTTCTTTGGGCTACAAATTGTAACTGCGATGAAAAAAATCGTTCATGAACCAGTTTTAATTTGTTCCCGAAGCAAAATTTGATTGCATAAGCTATCAGTGCATATTAGTATGCCTTCATGTAGTCCTTCAACTTTTAAGTTTATTCTAGTATTTAGTATGTTTCTTTATGAGAGTCCGTTTTTGAGTCTGATGACTGTCAGCAAAATTGCAAAGGTGGAATCATATAATTGAAAAAAAATTATTCTTTTTGCTCCTAAACTCATGATAAATGGTTTCTTTGGTCAGCCAGCATTGTACAGTGTGAAACAGTAGAGACTGGCATTGTGATCCCATCTCTTGAACTCCTTCATTGGTGAAGACTAGTGACATGACCCTACGTAGGCAGATGGTCAAGTAAGTTGCCTGGGAGAAGGAAACAACTACCAAGAACAAGGGAGTTCTGAATACAGCTTTTATTTAAACACCTTTTCCAGGTTGTCCACTTGTTACTAATCTGTTGTATTTATCTTTCTTTTAAGTATACATTATATTTTTCTTTCCACAGTTATTGTGGAAAATTCAGGGAAGATAGGAATGTTTAAAAAAAATAGAAAATGACTGTAACTGCTGGATAGTAAATATACTTTTGGTATATTTTCTTCCCCTTTTAAAGTTGTCTTTTCCTGCTCCTTTAAATTTGTTTACTCACAGTTTATATTCACACACAGACAACATATAATGTATATTACAAAATGGGGACTCATGCTTTTATCCTTAATGTCTCCAGAAATTAAATGTCTCCAGAAACAGACTTTTTAGAATCTGTATACTGTTTCATTGCATGAAAGGTACTGTGTTTTAATCATTGTTTTATAGTTTGAAATTTAAGTTTTTATTTTCCCTCTATTATAACTTCCCAGTAAATATCCACATATATAAATTCTGTACGTATTCCAGATGATTTTGTTAAGGGAAATTTTTGGAAATGTAGTTAGTGGGTTATAGGTACAAACTGCTCTTGATACATACTGCTTGGTTATTTTCAGACAAGTTATGTCAATTTACACATCCCCCTTAGGACAGTAGAGGACTGCTCTTTTCCCTACCAACCTGGCTAACCATAGATATTATTATTTAACAGAAAAAATTTTAATGGGCTAGCAAATCATCTCATTGTTTAATTTACATTTTAGATTAGGTAGAACAGTTTTTTTTTTTGTGTGTGTGTGTTTAAATTAATGGCCATGCATACACTTTAGTTATGTGACCATTCTCAATATGCTTTTATCAGTGTGGAATAAATCTAATGCTCTGGGTACAGTTTGGGGGGAAGATTTTCAGAGGCCTGGTCAATTTTCATTAACACCAGCGATAATAGGATATACAATATTTTTTTAAAAATTAAGTTTTTAATTATAAAATAATACAGTTTCAATGGTGAATAAAGTGTGTAATTGACACTGCTTTGTGGTTTTCTTCTTTAGTCAGCTATATTAAGGGATCTTGGGAATTATTTTAATGGCTCTCCATATATTCCCTGTAGGTTCTGATTATGTGGCTGGCATGACCCTCTTGCCAATACTAGTGGCCACTCCTTTCTCTTTTGTTTCTCCCTCCCTCCGTCAACTCTGTGTCTGGGGAGTCATGGTGTTGGCTGATGAGACATGGGCATCTTTTGATAAGGTTGAATCTCTACCACCACGGCTGCCTTTTGTGTTGTGACACTTAGGGTAGGGGCTCACTCAGTTACTTTTGAGGGTCATGTTTGACCTTGTGAGTTGTCAGTAGTTAAAGAGAGTGCTCAGTTTATATCAACAATGAAAGTAATCTGATTTCTGTTTTTATTACGGATTCTTTAATGCTTCTTCAACATTTATGACACTTATGTATAATTAACATGCTTAGTTGCTGAATGTTTCATATTTCATATAAACAAAAGTCCCGCGGAATTCTCAGATCAATCTCATCTTACATCTTGATATCTCTACAGGAGTTCCATCAGATGCAGGAGTTTGGACATCTTTTATTGCTCAAAGTAATTGAAATTAATAGCTGAAGACTGTGTGTGTGTGTGTTTACCAGTGAAATTCATGCTGGAAAGTGTGATTTTCTCTTATTAAAAAATATGTAATCCCTAGTAGGGGTAAGTGAGTGGTCTTTCTTTTTCTTTTGTATTAAGTGACAGCTACACTTAATTTAGTTCATGTTTTATTTTAAATTCGGATACCCCAGTGTTTTCACTTGTTATACACATACTTTCCAGGTGCATTCAGAATAAAGATCCAGAAAGTCTAGAATATTCTAGATCATTAACAAAAGGTTTCATTACACTGCATTTAATAAACCATAAAAAATGGCCATATAGATTTTAGGAAGATTATAACAATGTTGAAGATTGTTAACCCTCCATTAAGCAAAAAATGAAATTATTGGGATATTCAACAAACTTCCACTTTTGATCAGTTTTCTCTCATTCTTCTCTATCCCAATATTTTTTTTCTTTAAATTCCATAAAAGATTTTCTGAAACTTTTGAGATTGTCATGCATGAAATGATTTTATTTTGCATTAAATCAAAAATTGGGGTAAAGATGGGAAGAAAGCATATTTAGGGAATTTTCTGCTGATGAAACTATACTCAGGATGTTTGGCTTTCTCTTTTGGTGGAGATGTTGGGGATGCCTTCTTCTCACATACTTGTTATTATGGAATTTTTACCTCTGTTAATAGCATTTAATTCTGTATTTTAAATTAAGGCTCATGAGGGGTGCCTGGCTGGCTCAGTCAGTAGAGCATTCGACTCCTTATTTCACGGTTGTGAGTGTGAGCCCAACACTGGGTGTAAAGATAATAAAATCTCTTAAATCTCTAAAATCTCTTAGAGATAATAAAATCTCTTAAAAATAAAATCGTAACAAAAGAAGGTGCATGAGAGTGTTCACTGTACACTGAATGGGGTTTCCTTATTTTAGGTCATTTTGTGACTGTTGTATTTTTGTTTAAAGATAACACATGTTGTTACAACTTTATAGAATGGACGTCAGACTAATATTGAGACCTCTTAAGACCTATTAAGTCTTAGCTGAGAGAGTAACTTTTTGTTTTTTCAATTGTAGAGATGCCAATCTACGAGCACCTTCTACCTTGCAATGTTGTAAGATTACATGAGATACTGTATGTGAAAGTGCTTTTAAAATTTAGAAACATTGCACAAAACTAAGAGAATATTATTATTTGCAGTTGTAAACATGACTAAAATCGTATCTGAGGAATTGTTCATGTGAAGTGGAAAAAATGAAGGAGAGAGAATTACGTGGGGAAGTGACCTGTATTTTCAGGCTACGTGTTTAGAAATTGTGATATGCCACAAAGGACTAATGTAATAAATACTTAAGATCACAATGCAGGTAGTTATTTTAATCTCATATGTCCATGCTCTTTACTATTTGATTGACCTTGACCTGGGTTTGTTTTCAGGATTGTGTACCTCAATGGCAGAATCCTCCAGCGATTCAGAACACTTTCGCTCTCGTGACCGATTGAGTCGATGGACTGCCAGGTCAACATACAGGGAAAGTCTAAGTCGTCCTACAGTAGGCGTCACCGAGAAGGTCAACACTATAACGAGTACTTTACAGGTTAGTTTAACAGTGGTTGCATTTAATAGATTTTCAGTAGTTTAAACTGAGAAATAGTTTTGGTCAGTGTATTAGTTTTTTGCTGCCATAGCAAATTACCACAAACTAATTATATAATTAAATAATGATATATAATTTATAATTGTTTGTAATTAATAAAATTAATTACAATTAATAAAATACCAAAGTTATTTTCTTATAGTTCTGCACATCAAAATACAACACTGGTCTCATTGGACCCAAATCAGGGTTTGGTAGGGCTGCATTCCTTCCTGGAAGCCCATGGGACTCTGTTCCTTTGCCTCTTCCAGCTTTCAGGGGCTGCCTACATTTTTTTGGGATCCTCTTCCTTCATCTTCGAAGCCAGCAAGGGTGGGTTGAGTCCTCACTTCACATTACTCTGACTATTCTTCTGCTTCCCTCTTCTACTTCTAAGGATGCTTGTGATTACATTGGGTTCGCCCAATAATCCAGGATAATATTCCCATCTCTAGGTCCTTCACTTGAGCTGTATATCATATCTACAAAATCTCTGTTGCCATGGGAGGTTACAAATACACAAGTCACAAGGATTAGGACTTGAACGTCTTATTGTGCCTAACACAGTCAGTAAAGATATTTGAAATATGTGATAGGTTGTGGAAGCATTTTGGGATGAGGCAGTATGCCCAAATAAAATGTGTGGGAGTGAAACGAGTAGGAAGTACCACAGTTTAGCTTCTTGTGGTCATGTGCCTTTGAGAGTAATTGCTCATATTTTTACTAGGCACATTATTCATGGATGAACAATATTGAGATGCCATTTTTATTTAGGGGCTAACTTTTGGCAGTTTGAAAGGCAACCTTTTAGAAGTTTGAGTGGAGGCAGTATATATCCTTTATGTAGAAAGGGCTTGGGAAAAGAGGTGGGTGAAGGGTAACAACACAGCCATACCGAGGGTGAGGGGGGGTAGGGGAAGAAAACTCAGAAATAGAGTTTTTTTTTTTCCCCAGCCCCTTAATCTCTTATTTTTGCTTTGCCTGGATAAGCATGGATTTTGGTTTTTAATTGCTTTGGGTTAGTATTTAAAAAAAAAAAAATTTTTTTTAACGTTTATTTTTGAGAGAAAGAGAAACAGAACATGAGCAGGGGAGGGGCAGAGAGAGAGAGAGAGAGAGGGAGAGGGAGAGGGAGACACAGAATCCAAAGCAGGCTCCAGGCTCTGAGCTGTCAGCCCAGAGCCCGATGCGGGGCTCAAACTTGTGATCTGCAAGATCATGACCTGAGCTGAAGTTGGACACTTAATTGACTAAGCCACCCAGGCACCCCTGGGTTAGTATTCCTAATGAGAAGAGGCTAATTTCTGGTGGAGGGGCCATAATTTGATTTAAAACTCACAAGGCACTTTTTAAACTTACATAAACTAGCATAACATTGGATTTTTGGAGTACAAATAAATCCTTGTACTTTCCAACCAATGAGGAGACACATTAGTAAGTGTATCTTTTTTTGAAAGAAATGCCTCCATTAATCTCTGAGGTAACACCTAGCACATTTGGGTGGAAACCATTTTTGTTGAGATTAGAACTAAATTTGTTGTTTATAGCTAAAGGTTAAAGGATACTTTTTCTTCTAATCAAGTTCCACAGTGAAGTAATAATTAAAATAACATCGTTCCTAATGATTTGCTTCTCTTATACACAATCTAAAAGGTTTGTTCTCTCAGGATTCCTTTTCTATGAAGGGGGTGTGAATTAGTTGAGGTGCACAAATTAATAATGAGGAGTCTTTTCAAATTAGGGTTTTGTTCCTGACTTATTGTGGAACATTGGATAAGGATTTAAATTATGTACTTCAGATTTCACACAAGTAAATTGTGGATGGATTTGAGTTTCTCTCTCAGTGGTTTTTATATGATTTATCTGATATTTAAGAAGTACTGTATATTAATATCCAACTTAGGTATGATATAATTGTACCTTTCACAAATGGTTGACTTAGTTGTTTGACATACTACTAAGATTGAGACAAGCATTGTTTGCAACAATTATTAAAATCCATTTTGTTTTTTAAGGACACCAGTCGGAACCTGCGACAAGTAGACCAGATGCTTGGACAGTATCGGGAATATAGTAATGGACAGGCGGGTGCTATAGAACATGTGAGAATGTTTACATATGTTTGTGTTTTTTCTTACCCACCTTTTTGGAAGTGCAGTTGTTGAGAAGTAGGGATCTGAGATAAAGGAGAGAACCACTGTGAACCTTTAGTTTTTAGACTGCTTTACTATTTTGTAGTAGGTTAGCTTGTCAGATGGATTGCCAACCAGCTTATATTGATTAGTCTATTGAATTTGAAAGTTTTAAGTCAAAGGAGGAAGTATTCAGGATGTTAATTAAATTGAGACTCACTAAATTTGGGCTGGGGATACTCCTCATGGGAGTTAAGAATTTTATGGAGGGTTTCTTTTAAAGTAATACATGCTCATTGTTTAAATAAATTATAAAACTATCTCTTAGCTCCTCTCAGTTCTAGTCCAAAGAGGTAACGATCTGACAGTTCCTTGTATATCCTTCCAAGCATGTTCTATGCATGTATACACATAACTACCTTATTAATAATAGGAGTTAATTCTTTGCTTTTTAGTTTATTAGTGAAAACTTAACATTAAGTAGTAGCAGGAACAAACCTACTTTGTCATGTTGAATGTTAGATGCATAATTATGGTAGCAAATTCCCTTTGAATTGAGGAATTGAGAAATGAAATTATGTGTTAGATAAACTTCTGTATAGATAAACATTTAAAACACAAAATGTACTCTTTGGCATTAAGCCTCTGTAGTAGGCCTAGAGCTGAATGATGCTGAACTTTGGGGGTGTGGTTTTATACACAGGAGGTAAATAAACTCAACAAGTATTCCATTTCCATCTGAGTTATTAAGTACATAGAATGCAAAGCTACTCATAAAAATTAAGACACTGGAGAGCAAGAGTCTTTGATTTTGCTTTAGGCCATTCCTTAGTCCAGTTCCCCCAAATTCTTGGTCTGTTAAAACAGTTGGCTCTCAGTGTTTTTTCCCTGCAGCATACAGAGGAGTCTGTCATTCATTGCCTTCTATTAATACTTACTCATGAGAGCGATGATTTTTACCCTGCCACCTGTAACTTACCTGGGGCAATATCTGCCATAATCTGTGGGAATATGTATAATTTGGAAAGAGTATTTCCCATGACAAGTGATTCTGATGGGCTCCTCAATGAAAATTGCTTTCTTAGCATTAAATCGTTTTATTTACTGGTATGGAATAGATCATACCTTAAAAGTGAGGTGGGTTTTTGTTTTGTTTTGTCTTTTTGTTTTTGATTAAGATCCCTTTAGTTCTAATTTATTTTTTAATTTACATCCAAGTTAGTTAACATACAGTGCAATGATGATTTCAGGAGTAACTCCAGTGATTTGTCACCTACGTATAATACCCAGTCCCTATCCCAACAAGTGTCCTCCTTAAAGCCCTTTGCCCAGTTAGCCCATTCCCCCACCCACAACCCCTCCAGCAACCCTGTTTGTTTTCTGTACTTAAGACTATCTTATGGTTTGTCCCCATCCCTGTTTTTATTTTATCTTTGCTTCCCTTCCCTTATGTTCATCTGTTTTGTATCTTAAATTCCACATATGAGTGAAGTCATATGATATTTGTCTTTCTCTGACTAATTTCACTTAGTATAATATCCTCTAGTTCCATCCATGTTGTTGCAAATGGCAAGATTTCATTCTTTTTGATCACCAAGTAATATTCCGTTGTGTGTATACATATATACACACCATGTCTTCTTTATCCATTCATCTGTTGATGGACATTTGGGCTCTTTCCATACTTTGGCTATTGTTGATAGTGCTGCTATAAACATTGGGGTGTATGCACCCCTTTGAAACAGCACTTCTGTATCCTTTGGATAAATGCCTAGTAGTACAATTGTAAATCAATGTGTGTTTTGTTTAGGGAGGGACCCTGGAGAGTAATTTTTTTTTTCTTTTGGAGGCTATGCTGCAACTCCTACAAGTCTTCTTGCTGTAAAACCTGTTTTCTTTCTTTCTTTCTTTCTTTCTTTCTTTCTTTCTTTCTTTCTTTCTTTCTTTCTTTCTTTCTTTCTTTCTCTTTCTTTCTTTCTTTCTTTCTTTCTTTCTTTCTTTCTTTCTTTCTTTCTTTCTTTCTTTCTTTCAAGAGCAAGAGGGAGAGAGAACACATGTGAGTGAGGGAGGGGCAGAGGGAAAGGGAACAAAGAATCTCAAGGAGGCTCTGTGCTCAGCTCAGAGACTCCTGTAGGGCTTGATCTCAGATCATAACCTGAGCTGAAATCGAGAGTTGGAGCTTAACCAACTGAGCCACGCTGGCGCCACCCCCCTTTTTTTAAACTTTTTTTTTTTTTTTTTTTTTTTAGTTAATCCACTATTTAACTGTTAAAAATTTCTCTATGCTAAATATACATTGCCTTGGTGAAATTAGCATTTCTTTTTTGAAATACGAGAGACTTTCTGTAAAGTGAGACCAATTTGCTTGCTATAGGGAAGACAAGAATTTTTATTAACTTAGATTTTATGAATGATTCTGTTGCTCCACCTTATGAAATGGATAAGTCATGTGTTTGTGTATATCTATGCGTATTTAATATTTGTTTTATTGGGTTTTAACTTTGTGAACATAATTTACAGAAGTTGAGAGGAAATCTGAACATTTGATGTAGCATTTCCCTCCTGAGATGATCTTCCCCAACAAGAGAACTGTGAGAATTACTCCTGTTGGTTTGTAAAGCCTAAGGTCAAGAGTCCGGTCACTTTTTTGATGACGTTTACTTGAAATATATACATCAGTTCACTTTTTTACCTTGAATCTTTATAACCTCCAATCCTGTATTTTATTTTTTGCTCCTTAAATGTGAAGGTCTCTCTATGAGGAGTTGAGCAGTGTTAAAGCATCAGCGATGGGTCTGTAGGACCTTCTAGAGAAGCAGCACCTTCCTTTTCTTGGTCTCTTTGGGAATTTCTCCATATGCTTAGTATATCCCAGACACTTTTTGTATATTAACTCATTTAGTTCTCTCAATAATTCCATTAGGTAGGTACTTTGATTATCCTCATTTGCAAGATAAAAACACCGGGGCACAGAATGCTGGCTAACTTGCCCATGGTCTCACAGCTAGTTAGCAACAGACCCATGGATAGGCTGTTATCCCAAAGCTCAGCATCAGGATTCATTTACCTCACTGAGTCATGGTTGCTCACATTTTTGTGATGCTGGAGTTCATATTTCTGAAGATTGGGATTTTGGATTCGAAGTTTGAAGGGCTAAATACTTTATGTTGCTAAACTACATTTTAGAGATTATTTTAACTGACTGAACAGCAGAAACCCACTGTCACACAAGTCATTAATGTTACAGCTGATGCAATGTCCAGAATGAGAGTTAGGTGAGACAAATAGAGAAATAGAATTGGGAAGAAATCTGACACTGAGCTAGAATCGGCATTGACAGATTGTCAGAGTTGGCAGGTCTAGCTGCCACTTAGGCAATATGTGGGTTCTGCAACTTGCCTACATCAGCATCAATTTTTCCCTTCCTCCTAAATAACAACCACTGATTTTTTTTTTTTTTTTTTTTTTTTTTTTTACTAGCCTTTTTTGCAGCCATTCCAAATGAGCCGTATTTAGTTGATAGTATGTCTCAGGGTCTTTGGGCCCAATGAACTTCTTGACTTTACGAAGTGTCAGTTTGCATTATTTCTCATGCTGTAAATTTCTTGGGAGGTCTGGGAACATTTGGGCAAAAGGGGACCTGTGGGGAAGGTTTTATTTGAAAGCTTACTGTGAAGATTTGGAATATATTATACTCCCGTATTAAATAGTGCAATTGATAAGCTTAGTATTTAAAATATTTCTAAAACTGTGCATTCCTATTCATGAGAGAATGGGGTCTGTTTTTGTGTTAATACTGTAAAAATGGAATGCCCTCAAGAAAGAATATTCAACATAAAAAGTTAATACCTTTTGCAGTGGAAATTTGGACTGTAGCTGAGACTCCAGTAGTTAATATTGGTTATAAAAGAAAAATACAATTGTCTTGATTCAAATCAGCAGACTTTTTAAGTTCATATTTTAAAGTAAAGATTGTTGAAAATATCATAATATCAGATTGGTGAAGATATAGTAATATGAAATTAGAACTTAGGAGACTTGCATTCATATGTAATTTCTCTTCTAATTAAGTACTCTGATTAAAATTTCCTTTTGAGAGTAATAGGATGCTACCATCTGGCATGTGGACTTTGGAAATTTGAATGTTAAATAAAAAGTGGAGGTTTTTTTGTTCTATTCAGTGGGTTTCACTTCTCAATATACTTAGTGACATCCCAGAATGATAATGGTAATGGTTGAGGGCCAGGCACAAACCACTTGTAATATCCCAAAGCTAATGGTATCTGCCCTTTTTTTCTGGCTGAGTTTTCGTAATTGTCCTGAAGGTGAGACTTGTTCAGTCTTTTAATAACGTTAAAGTTAAGTAGTAAGAGTCTATGGGTAAGAAATTATAATCAAACAAATTCTGTTATGACTTTTTTATAAATATATTTTGGATCTTAAGAATTAGGTTCTTGGAGTATATTTAAAATTATATTACTAAGTCCTTAATGAAACTGCTGGACAGGAGAATAATTTTTACAGAATTTTGCTTTGAGGGTAATGGAGAAATGTAGACTCTGGAGTCAGACTTGAAATTTAATCCTGATTTTTCCACTAGAAACCATTTCATTGACTTTGGACAAGTTATTAAACTTTTCTAAACTTGAGTTTCATCATCTGAAAAATGAACATAGTTATATATCCCTCATTATAACTAACATTTATTGAAGTGGTCACACAGTCACACTGTTTAGAAACTTGCTAAACATTCATGTTTCTGTTGTTTCTTTAATTCATCTGATAATCCCTACCTTGAAGCATTTGCTGTGTTCTTTTTTTAAAAATTTTTTTTAATGTTTATTTTTGAGAGAGAGAGCGAGTGTGTGCGTGCGCAAGTCAGGGAGGGGCAGAGAGCAAGGAAGACACAGACTCTGAAGCAGGTTCCAGGCTCTGAGCTGTCAGCATAGAGCCCAATGTGGGGCTGTAACTCACGAGCTGTGAGATCATGACCTGAGCTGAAGTCAGATGCTTAACCGACTGAGCCACCCAGGTGCTCCTTGTTTGCTGTGTTCTTAATATAGTACGTGGTACATTCTAGGCACTCAGTATTTTCCTTTCTTTGAATTCATTGGGCCCAGACTCAGTTTCATTTGTGTATAAACAACATAATGTGTTGCGACATTCACAGGGATATGTATGTCTGATTATTTTGACTTCAAAGTATATGCTAAATTAGACAACGTATGTAAGATTAGTTTTTGTCTATCTTGTGTTCATGAATATGTCTGTCCACTCATAATACACTAAGATGCTAATAAGAGCACACTCCATCTTCCATGAGTGCTCATTTATTAACATCAAAATATTATATACAAATATTTTTTGAATACTTTCAAAATTATTAGAATGTAGTGGTATACGGGCTTTGAATATATGAGATTTCATTTAAAAATAAAATAGCTACATAAATAAAAATGATGTATTTTTGAAAGGGAGTTTTTCAATTTCAGGAATAGTATTATGGGCTTATATTTCCATAAATCAGCATATGGAGAGAGGTTAGGCAAAGCAGCTGGAGCTAATGATCTTTTGGTAAATAAAAAATAAGATAGCAGCAACCATTTTAAAAATACATTTGAGCAACAGATGGTGGGACTGGAAAAATATGCAAACCATAAATTTTCACTCTTGTTTATTTTTTTAAAACTCTTCTCCTCCCCCTCCTCCTCTTCCTTCTTGTTTTAATAGTAGAAGACAAATAGACTGAGGAACCAAAATAGAGCTGATATGATTAATTCTACAACCAATGTATTTTGTAGTCTCTTGTCAGGTAAACTTTGGCATTGTGTAGAAAAATAGTCAGTGAAGGAAAGCCAGGCATAAAAGCACTTAAAGTGCCCATGGATGACATCATTATCCTGCACAGAAGTTTTAAACAACATCTTTTCTGCCTCTACTTTTACCCTGCATTTTTGCCAAGCTGACCTTTAACATGTGTGAATAGAAATACTTTAATTTTTTGATGTCATTATTATAGACATATCTGAACTTACAACACTGTTTCTGTGGTCACCAGTGCTATATATGTTGTGAATGTTTGCTGAATACTGACTCTTTAGTGTTAGGTGAAAATAAAACTAAGTCATTAAGCAGAATATTTAGATATTTCTAATTTCTGCTGAACTATGTAGCTAAGTCAATGCAGTTATCCATACCTGACCAAATTTGCATGCATTTCTGTATAATCTATGTTATGTTAGGGGACACATTTTCTTAGTATGAAAATAAGAGACAACTTAGAGTAAAAAAAGTACCTGAAGAAACTGAATGGAATCTTTACATAGTTTCCAGAATTCAAGGCCTACTTTATAATTTTTTTTTTTTTAATTTTTTTTTAACGTTTATTTATTTTTGAGACAGAGAGAGACAGAGCATGAACGGGGGAAGGTCAGAGAGAGGGAGACACAGAATCTGAAACAGGCTCCAGGCTCTGAGCTGTCAGCACAGAGCCCGACGCGGGGCTCGAACTCATGGACCGCGAGATCATGACCTGAGCCGAAGTCAGCTGCTTAACCGACTGAGCCACCCAGGCGCCCCTCAAGGCCTACTTTAAAGTGCAGCATTTATAACTTTTACCAAGGTTATTGCTGGCTTTTTTTTTCCCCCCTTCAGTTGTGTTTTTATTTGTGTGGAAGGTAATTAGTTGATGACTGATAGCTAGTATATTTGTGTGTGAATAATCAGTATCCCTTGTGTATTTCTATTATGGTCTCTAGAATAATGGTAAATATCTTTTAAGAATTTCCTAATGACTATTTTTTGTGTGATTATTTTCCCCCCTCTCACAGTGAACATAGTCAAGGATAGAATTAGTTTTTTAGAGAATGTGAATTTGTGAGATACACTATTAGTGAAGCAGTTACTGTTGCCATATATTTACCAAAAAAGTTGATACATCTCATCTTCCCATATTGAAGCCTAATTTTATTGAATGGCTTATTTCTTAGGTATTTCTGATAGTGTTGGTGGAGTTGATGCCTAGCTTCCTAGCTGTTTACTATTGCTTGGAAACTTTACCTTCCTAGGGACTGGTCAAGAAATTTGCTCTTACAAATTTTGGAAAGTCAGTATTTTTAACCTAAAAAAGCAGACCAGAGTTGCTGGTCCCCGGTAGATAGAGTTAACATATTCTTTGCTGGATACCGCTTTAAAACCGCTACTGGATGCCTGGAGCAGCCGTTTGAGGACCCTGAAAAGTAAATACAGGCAGTTCTGATTGCATGGTTTGGCTGTGCGTGAGTTCCATTACCCCAGTTTGTTCAAATAACACCAGTCCCTAAACAGCACAGTTTGAATTTCAGTTAACAAAGTTTATTAACTGTGAGTAACTGCAAAAAGTTCAAACTTTGCTTCTAGTTCTTCAATTCACATATTACTATGTAAATAGCAGATCACTGCTTTTGAAGTCTGTTGCTGATTGGTCGTAGGTAATAAAACACACGGTTGTGTTACTTCCCTGTCTTCTAATGATAAACCAGTTTGCCATTTTACAAGAACAACAAATAATAAAGGGATTGGCTAACAGTGCAACAATGAGATGGAAAGTGATCATGCTGGGAGTGAAAGTTGAATCATATTATGGAGGAGTTATATGTGGAATTATAAAGACATGACTGAGAGTGGGAATATTGATGCTGCTGCTACTCAAAGGTCCCTCGATTGCCTACAACTGCCATAACAAAAACTACCTTATACTGAGCAAACTAATCTTCCTAGGCATTATTCTAATTATTTTGCGTACATTGTCTTATTGTATCCTCTAACGAAAGTATGTGAGAGTTATTATCTGATATGGTGTGAAATATATGGATAGGAGCAGAAGCAGCATAGCTGAGGAAGTCACTGCTAGGCTTCCCTCTGGACTTTCTGAATCATGTGTTTTTTTTTTTTTTTGTTTGTTTGTTTGTTTTTGTTTTTAACCAATCACACCTCTTATTTGGAGAACCCATTGCTGCCTGGATGATCTCCTTTCATAGACTTGATTTGCAATATAGTTAGTCCTTTTGAGTTATACACTCTTTTCCAGTTCATTAAACTTGCCTTCTATTTTTGTCTCTAATTAGAGTTCTTCTTCTCCTCCTCCTCCTCCTCCTTCTTCTTCTTTTTAAAGTTTAAAGGCACAGAGAGAGGGGGAGAGAGAGAGAATCCTGAGCAGGCTCCTCATTGATAGCGTGGAGCCCGATGTGGGGCTCAAACTCAGGAACCGTGAGATCATGATCTGAGCTGAAATCTAGAGTTGGACGCTTAACTGAGTGAGCGACCCAGGAGCCCCTCTGATTAGAGTTTTTCCAAATAGAGTCTTCACAGAGCTTACAGAGCTCTATGAGAATTTTAAAGTTTGATATTTTTATTTTAATGGTAATCTAAAAGCTTATGTTTTACAAAATTTCATTTATTTACTAGTTGGCAAAATAATGAGTTGGTTTCCTACTCAAAAGTAGTGACCAAGGACTTTTTTTCTCTTTGAGGATTATCAACTCACATATTTATGAATATTTGAAGTGTTTGAATCCATTGTAGTTCATATTTCTATTGATGCTCAAATTATTTCATCATTTCCTAGAGGGAGATCTCTTGACTTCTGAGTTTGAAGGCATGTCTTGACAATTTGGATAAACTACCTTATAATTGCCCTTCAGTTTCAGCGACCAAGTTTCATTTGTATTTATCCCAGTACATAGTAGTAATGCTTCAATTATTTTATTTTAACATCAAATGAAAGGAGATAAGCGAATAGACTTAAAATGTAAGTGATACATTTATGTCAAGTTGAGGTGAAAAAAATGCGCCATAACATGTTCTGGGATGAGGGGCTTATAGTATTTCAGATAGGGGAAATTGGGTGAAAATGGAGGCATCGAGGGGCGCCTGGGTGGCGCAGTCGGTTAAGCGTCCGACTTCAGCCAGGTCACGATCTCGCGGTCTGTGAGTTCGAGCCCCGCGTCAGGCTCTGGGCTGATGGCTCGGAGCCTGGAGCCTGTTTCCAATTCTGTGTGTCTCCCTCTCTCTCTGCCCCTTCCCCGTTCATGCTCTGTCTCTCTCTGTCCCAAAAATAAATAAAAAACATTGAAAAAAAATTTAAAAAAAAAAAAAAAAAAAAAAAATGGAGGCATCGCTTGGTATGTATAGAGATAGTGATTGCTAAACTCTTAGAACCTGTACCATTGGAGTCTGTACCATAGTCTTGTGGGGAGCGTTAGTTTCAGCAAAAAGACATCATCCATCATAGTAAATCTTAAATGAGTTTTACTAGTATTTTTTTCTTTGTTTAGTGTTTGTTTTGTTTTTTGTTGCTTTGTTTTTCATTTAATTTCAAGTTGGGCCTGCTTTTTGCATGTAGTTAAGGGTTAAAATCCTAAAGAATATGGAACAACTTTCATAATATCATTATCTCTTTATCTCTTTGTTTTTGTGTTTTAAGAGTTATTGGCTTCATACATCATGATTAGATTTTGTGCAGTATCTCTTGTGTTACTCCTACTTGAAATGTAGATTTTAATTCTATTACATTTTTAGTTTTGTATCTTAGGATCTGTTTTTGCCATATTTGTAGGAGTAATTAAAAAATGTTTACCTTTTACCATTTACATTATAGTTCTTGGTTTTTTATATATCAGCCTGTTTATCTGTTCAGTGGCTTATGATATCTTTTTAGGGTTTTAAAATGAGGTTGCCAAATAATTGGTCTAACCTTTTATAAATTTCCAACATTTGTTATTACTTCTAGATTTTAGGGTAATGTATCATTTGTCTTATTCTGTACTATTTTCCATATGGTTCCATGGTGGGGTTTTATTTTGTTTTTGTTACTAGGAAGTGTGTGTGTGTGTGTGTGTGTGTGTGTGAATGTGTGTATAAATTCATTTTATTCATCAGCTTTTAGTTACAGCTTAGGATTTGTTAGCAAATAAACCCACATAAAAAGGATGCTGGCAAGTTCTCCTTCTGGCATCAGTAGATAAGATTATTTGGGATCAACTCTCCTATTTGGAACAGTTAGAAAAGCAAAAAAAAAGAGGCGGGCGCCTGGGTGGCTCAGTTAGTTGAGCATCCGACTCTTGATCTCGGCTCAGGTCATGATTCCAGGGTCATGGGATTGAGCCCCATGTCAGGCTCTGCGCTGAGCATGGAGTCTGCTTAAGAGTCTCTCCTTCTCTCCCTCCCTCCCCCTCTGCCCATCTGCCTTGCTCATGTGCTTGCTCTGTCTCTTCTATAATACCAAAAATGAAGTAAAAAATAATACTGTGACTGTGAATCTAGCAGAGAACAACCAAGGCTGCGGGGAACTTTATAGTCTAGGTCTGGTAAAGCTCTGGCAAAAATAGAAGTCTAGAAGGAGTCCTGCATCTGGGACTCTTCTCTTAAGTTAGTAGCTGATTTCAAAAGAGATTGCTTAGAAGCAGAGAGGGTAGGATGAAAGCTATCAATAGACTGAAGAGGCCAGGGAGACCAAAACTAGAATTTAGGAATCTTCCAGCTTTCATTTGAGACCCGAAAGAGTGATAGTGTAGGAAAAAATGATGAGGTGAAAATGAGAGAAGAAATGAACTGAAAAATAGACCAGCCCTGGTGGGAGCAGAAGCCCAGTTTTCAGTCATCTTGGTTCCTAACTAGATTAAGGTGGTTTCGGTTTCCTGGTGATTCTAGCCTGACTTTGTCCTAGAAGAAAAACCAAATCTCTTTTGAAGGAAGATGTCATCATCTAGAGTTTCAAATAATCTCCACAATTTTTCATATACAATGTCTATGACATGATAATCAGGCATAAGAAAATATAAGAGGTGACTGAAAATCAAGGGAAAAAACAGACAATAGAAACATACATGCTAATATTAAAAAAAAAAAAATCTGATTAACCTGTTCAAGAAATTAAAAGACAAGATTGAGGATTTTGACAAAGAATTGGAAACCCCCAAAAAAGAACCAAATGAAAATTACATAAACTGAAAAATATAACTAAAATAAGCAAATAAATAAAAACCAATCCTGTTAAGTATAGGTTAAATAGCTGTTTTTTACCAAAAAATGGCTGGAACTGATCCATGAATTCAGCAAAGTCGCAGTATATAAAATCAATGCACAGAAATCAGCTGCATTCCTATACACCAATAATGAAACAACAGAAAGAGAAATCAAGGAATAGATCCCATTTACAATTGAATTGGAAGATAGGCCAGCATAAGGTATCCAAAAAGAAAAATGGATGAATGAAAGAACCAAATAATTCAGAAAACGATGACATATGGGATTTGGTAAAAAGATAGCTTGAATATATCTCAATTTTCAGAAGGAGAGGGAGGAGAGAAAGGGGCAGAAACAGTATTTGAAGAGATGATGGCTGAGAATTTATAACAGGGAAGATACCGAGGTACAGGTTCCATGATCTCTATGGGTCAAAGATGGGATAACTACAAGTAAAGCTTCACATTGTCATATCACAGTAAAGACATTAACAATCATAGTCAAACAGAAAATCTTAATAACTAGAACTTAAAAGGGCAGACAACTCACAAAAAGAGCAGTAATAAGAAACAGCAGCTGACTTTGCTTCTAAAAGGATAATAACATCAGGCTTCACTTGAAAGATGTGAATAATAAAGATAAACAAGAAAAAGTTAATAGAGCTGGTTCTGTCACTAACTTGTGTGATCTAAAGTCATTTTACATTTCCAGTCCATTTTTCATGTTATAGTTTAGATTTGAGCTTCTTAACATGGTTTTATTTTATTTGGAGCTTACCCTAGGTTATTGATACACTGTTTTGTGTTCACTGTGTAAATACTTTGGTCTACTTACATGTTGGATTTAATGTTACTTATGTATAAATTACTCTCAAGGTCGACCTTGTTTTCCTGGGCCTCATCTGTTTATTTCTCTGGATTAATAGGCTGGGTTCTATAGCTAGTGAATGCACAGGCAGGATGGTTTGCGTATGTAGATCCCAATTTAGAGAAGTAGGGGGAAAATTAGCCTCCCCCCCCCCCCCGAAATGAGAACATTAGGAGGTACATTCTTGAAATTTTATTTCTTTTAATCCAGAATTTTAACCTTGGTTTTCTAGCAGAGCTAAAGCCAGATAACCAAAAATGAAAGGGTTTGCTCATTTGTGATTCATATTCTTGTGTTTCATCTTGTGCTTTCCCTTCAATGGAGGCTACCTTTTTTTCTGCACAGTTCCCCAAGGAAACAACTCGTTTTCTTCATAAGTGATGTTCTACTCTTTAATTCTGGCTGAATTTAGGAAACCCTCTCCTCTCAATCAGTTTTTTTGACATTCTCTTTAAAGAGTTATGGGTGACTTGTTCTATGGATCAGTTCATTATTAATATTATGTTTTATTTATCCTTGGATAGGATGCCTAGACTTTCAGGTTCTGAATTCCTAGCAATTCAGGGTATGTGGATTTTCTTCAGCTTTAATCTCTGTTCCCTTGGGTTTCATTTGAAACCTTTTTTCAGGTCTGTAGCTGGGTACGGCTCTGGACATTATTCTTTGTATTTGGTGTCTTGTTATTTAATACAGCCTTTTAGGTCTAAAAGATGTTTTCTTATAACCCCTGTTGGCTGACTCCCTAATAATCTGAAGAGAGCATTTGGACAACTGTAATCCCTAGTATGTATTAACAATTTGACATCTGACCACATAGTTTTCTGGGATTTGAAGTCTTTGAATCAAGAATTTAAAAAATGTTCTGATACACAATTGGACAGTGCACATGATTTTAATAGAAGCAGTCGCTCTAAGAGCTGGTCAGTTTCCTGTTTGTTACAGATCTGGGGCTTCTAAAGGAATGTTTACAAGAGGAAGACTCTCCTTTCAGACACATTGGCCTTCTTATGTTTCTAAGCATGGGTGGCACATACATTAAACATTTTATCTGGAGACATCTCTTTCACATTCTGCTAATAGAAAGATGGAATAGGTAGCAACAGATGTTATTTAAAACCAGATGTTAGAATTGGTTCTAGAATATTTATGTTTACTGTGTTTCTATTTCCTAACATAACTTACTTCAAATTTTTTTCGGATATAAAGTCTCTTTGGAAAGTCAGATTTTTCTGAAATAGCTTTAAAAATCTCTTGTCTGTTTGTATTTGGAGTTGTTTAAAGAGAATAAATTTTCCTTCACTATGTTCTTTAATTTAGTTAAAAGAAAGCTTGGAACAATCAATAGGCCAATTGCGGAGTCAGCGTTTATTGAGAAACTCAGGAGGGAGAAGTATTTCTGTTACAAGTCTGAGTGCAAGTGACCTCGATGGTGGCACTGTGACAGGTAAACTCTTCAGAGATGTTTTGAAACCCCCCCCCCCCTTTTTTTTGTTTTGTTTTGTTTTGTTTTACAGATATTCCTGAAGTACATATTGAATGCATTTAATCTTTGGAGAAATAGAACCCATACATAAAATCAAAAAATGATGTTTAGAAGATGCAGTCGTCAGTTATTTTATGGTGCCTAATTTGAAGTGTGTTCAGTGAGACTTTGTTACTCTATTACTTTTGTTCTCAGACTCCGTAGACCACATAGGGTTTTACCTGACAAAACTTGAATTTAATTGTCTGCTTCTAATCAAAAGCAACACACAAATAGGATTTACTGTGTGTTATACTTTCTCGATTAGAAGTCTTGTCCCAGCTTCACAGTTTTTCAAAGTCTGATTAAGAAATATCCTATGACACTTGTTAAAAACAGGTGAATTTTATCTTTGGTGTGCAGCTAGATTTCAATGGCTAGATTAAAGCTGATAACACTTGGTTTGCCTGTAGTTAATCCTACTTAATAACTTTCCTACAGCACTGAGATCACATATGAATAGAAAAGTATGCAGTGAAGAGAGGTGATTTAGATAGAAGTGAATATTAGCAACTTGCATTGTTAATAATGCTATTGATCATGATAATAAGGATTAAAAATTGGACACAACCAGCTAATCTTTTTTATGTAGTTTTTATTGATTTTTAAACTATGTTCAGATTTTAGATTACTTTGTTGGAAAAATTCTGTTTTATTGGTATTAAGTTATGTTTTAGAGAGAGAAGTTATTTTTATTTTCCAATTTATTATTTTTAAAAGAATATATTGCTTATTTGAAAAGTATAGCAAATTAGAACTTTTGATATTTTCTATTTCTGTGTTATTTCTGTTGCTCATTTTATCTGCTTTAAGAACAAGATGAGTGCCACTTTGTGGCCTTAGCAAGATACTTGGGAAATAGTCTGGGTTAGGGCGTGTGTATATATCCATGACTGATGTATATTTTCTGAGCAAAATTTTACACGTTTCTTCTCCTACATGTTTTTATTCTCTCCTTTTTGTTTCATCTCTAAAGAGAGCTACCGTTTTCCACCTACCTCACCTCTCAAGGACTATGGGGATCAGCAGGGGAGTAAACGAATTAGGTCCAGAACTGGTGTCCGATTTGTTCGGGAGACTGACGACATGGGCCAGGTACTTTGTACTAGTCTGTAATCTGCTTTTATCTTTTTTTTTTTTTTTTCTTTTCTTTTTAAACCAAGTAAACTATCTTATTTTCAGTGTACTAATTATCATTTATTTTGTACTTTGTTCTGGAGGATTATGTTTTGTAGAATATTTAAAAATGAGTTTAGTTTTGGACAATGTTTTATTTCCTTGTTCAGGTGGCTCATTCTTCGGTAAGCCCTGCTAAGTCAGCTACTTTCTATTTTGCTAATTTTGGTTTAGTGTAAACAAGTTAGTCCTTGTGTGGTTAACCTATTGATTTTTTTCATTGGTGTTTTTCTGATTGTTGAATCATTGGTGGAGTTACTTAATTAGAAGCAAGAAATTTCATACTCTTTCCATGTATTTCATGTATTCAGTAAAGATTTTGGAAGTATTCATTCTAAGGACATATATCTTTTTCTGCTTCTTTAAGCTTCCATACAAGAGCCGAAAAAATGTTTCTTGTTGCTTTGTGTAGCTAAATTAATTAGACAAAAGCTAGAGGATGTTGCTGACTTTGAGGTTTTTGTTTTGGTGGTTTCAGGATTGCAGCCTCAGAGCTTGTCAGGATACTCACCTGTAGCTTTTGCTTGTTACAGATTAAGATAGAGATAACAGAACCAAGTGCATGAGATGTCCCCTTGTAGAAACTTTACTGTGTGAGTTTTGGTTTTTTTTGGTAGGTGCAACTTACTAGCGTGTATTGTATGATTAAGCCTAGAGCAGAGAACAATATCCTAACGTTGTTCATTTACTTTTCCATTCTGTTTATTTAGTGCCATTGTTCTGGGACAGTGCTTGTGCTTGGGAATAGAGATAAGCAAAGACCTTGTGTTTTTGTGGAGTTTGTAATCTAAGGGGAGGGGCTAGATATTAAATAAGTACACAGATGCATCCATAATTGTGAGCTGAGATGCATGCTGAACAGTAAGCATAGGGTCAGGGGAGTGTGTGGTAGAGGGACTTGCTCCAGGCAGGGAAGGCTTCTTGAAGAAAGGCTGAGCTGAAATCTGAAAGTTGAGTGAGTCATTTTGGGTAGAACAAATACCTTGATAGGAAGGAAGCTAACACCTAGGGCAACTTAAAGGCCATGTGGCTGAAGAAGTATGAAGGACCAAGACTATGCATAGTCTTTGTAAGGGGATAACAATTATTTTGAAAAGATCCTTCCACCTCTAGTATAGAAAATGAAATCAGTGTGGGCAATCCAGTTAAGAGGATATTGCTGTGTTGTGGGTGTGAGATGGTGGTTACTTGGATTAGGATAAATGGAGTTGGAGAGAAGGTAGGGTAGACTTAAAAGCTATTTGGTAGGTAAAATGAAAGGTCTTGAAGATCAGATGACCATTTGGGGAGGGGGAGAATGATTATAAAGGAGGGGTCAAGGATGAGTCCTAGGATTCTGGTTTGCAAAACTGGAAAATCATTGCAAAACCTAAGTGAATGGTCTGCTCTTCATCCACTGTATTACCTCCACTCCTTTTTAATTGTTCTTCCTTATTTTAAGTCTCTTTTCTTAAGATGACCTTTAGCTCCATGTGATAGTGTACTGTCTTATTTATTAAAAAAATTAAGTTTGTTTATTTTGAGAGAGCAAGTGGGGTAGGGGCAGAGAGAGAGACAAGGGAGAGAGAGAATCCCAAGCACCGATGGTGCAGAGCCTGATGCAAGGCTCAAACTCACATACTGTGAGATATTGACCTGGGTTGAAATCAAGAGTTGGATGCTTAACCAACTGAGCCACTCAGGCGCCCAGACGGTGTGTTTTCCGTAATGCTCTGCACATCATTTGTCATTTGTTTGCATGTCTATATCCCATGTTAAATTCTGAACCCCTTATTTCCTACCACAGTTGCTGGCACTGATTAGTTGCTCAATGTACATTTGTTGAAATGGATTGATTTGTTGTTTCTGCAAATCTCTATAACTTAAATATTTTTTTATTGTAAATTATAGTATACAGATACATATATGGTATACATATTTACAATTAAAAGTACAATAATGTAAATGAAAATCTATGTAACCACCATCCAGGCCAAGAATCCAAGCATTATTATACCCCTAAAGCCTCTTTTACACTTCCCCTTTCCCCAGGGCTATCAACTATCCTGACTTTTATAATAACCATTCTCTTGCTTAAAAAAAAAAAAAAAAAAATTATAATACATCTTGTTTAGTATTCCCTGTGTGTAAACTTTATACAAATAGAATAATACTGTATATCTTCTTCTGCTTTTTTTCAATTGATGTTATGTTTTTGACATTATAGCCTTACTAATGTGTACTTAGGTTTGATCATTTCATTTTTATTGCTGTGTTATACTCCACTGGGAGAACATATCACAATTTATATATGTTCCGTTCTTAATGGACTTTGTGTTTGTTTTCAGCGTTTTCATTGTGAACAGTGCTGCTCCAAACATTCTTGTACATGGTTCCTGGTGCATGTGGGCAAGAGTTTCTCTGCAGCATGGGTTGGCATACGATGGCATGTGGTCCAGTTGAATAGGGTTCTTTTGTAATACTGCCACCCATGCTCCTTTGTTTATGGCTACTTCTGTGCTAAAATGACAGTGTTGACTAATTTTGACAGAGTTAATATATCCTGAAAGCCTGAAATATTTACTATTGTACCCTTTACAAGAAAAGTTTACCGACCTCTTTTTTGAGGGGGGAGGGGGTATCTAAAAGGACTGGAATTAGTATACTATAGAGGATGTGATGGTTAATGTTATATATAACTTTTTAAAAGTTGCTTTTCTTTGGAAAAATGTTTCAGAATAGACATTTTGTTTTATTAACATGAAATTTGGGCATTACAGCAAAAAGTAAGCTCTTCCTCTTCATGGAAGAATTAAACAGAATCCTAAATGGATAACTATGTTTTGCTTTTACTAGTTTCATGCTTTTCATCAGTCCCTCCGAGACCTCAGCAGTGAACAAGTTCGGCTTGGAGACGATTTCAATCGGGAATTTGCCAGAAGAAGCCGGTAAAAGCAGAATATGGTTTTTGTTGGAGGCATAAGTTATTAGAAGAACATAATAAGCTCTGTAATTGATATGTTTGCATGAATTCAAAAACAGTGCTGTTTTTATACCAGTATTTTAAAATTTATTAATAGAACAGTTTAAAATCCTTTGAATTTAGAATGTATTGTGACTCAGTGTTAGACAAATTAAATTCATATTTTTAAAAACATGTTAACTTACTGCACTGGAGTACTGCCATTATGGAGAGATACATTGTGAGACCTTAGCAAAGAGGTTGATTTGCAAATAGTTGGAGAGAGACAGAGAGAGAAACAGAGATGGAGACCAGATCACCAACAGTGAAGCTTAAAAAAAAAAAAAAAAAAAAAAAGCATAGTTTGGAATTTGTCAACATGAGCCATTGTAGAATCCAGTATTTTAGCTTTCAGTTGAAATCTTCAAAAGTGAGTAGTTTATATTGGCCAGCTCTGCAGTTTTGTCAATTTTATGTAGTGCCCAGCAAGTATCACTTTATTTAAAATTTCCTCACTGTCTTTTCATTTTCATCATTAGCAGTGACAGTTGGCTTTCATTTGGAGGCCATATTTTTACAGGAAACCAAAGTCTTTATCCTTCTCTAGAGTCAGTGTCTAGAGTGACTCTCTAGAGTTCTCTAGAGCAGCGATGGGGGAACAACAAAGCTGAATTGAAATTTGTTTACCAAGTTCACTTGCTAACTCCCATTCCATCTAACAAAATCATTCCATACACCAGTTTTTTGTTGCTGTCTTAAAAAGGGTCAAAGCTATAAATGTTAAATATGTGATTATCAACTGTACTCTGTATAACTTACCTGCTTTTAAATGAGGAACATAGGAAATTTAGTAATAAGAATTAAAGACCTTACTATTACTACTATTAGTAGTTAATATTATGGAACACTTACTTCTTGCCAGATTTAGATTTAATTCTTATAACAACCCTAATGAGGTAATCATCATTTTTTCCATTTTTTGGATGTGGAAAAGGGTAGAGAGATGAAGTAATTCAGCTTGTTGGAGTTCAAATGGGGTATGTGGTAGAGTCAGGATTCAGGTATAGGCATTACGGCCCCAGAGTGTCTGCTCTTTACCACTTACAGCACCCTGTGGTTCAAGATCATTTTCATATATAAAGAAATTAGGTTCCTGAATTTTGAGCTGTATTATGGAGTTGTATTGTCATTCTTTTAAACCAGTATTTGTTAGTTAACTTAAAACTAGGTATTTATTTTTGACAAGTTGATAAAATAAGCAAAATGGTGTCAACATTCTAGTATAGTCTGTTCTTGGATTGCTTTATTGTGTAGCTTTTACACATTTGAAGAAAAGGTACAAATTAAGCACTAGGAACATGAATTTCAGGAATTTGTCCTGTTGGAAGACCCAGGAGAAATTGCAGGTTTGATTTCGTTAATTGGTTTCAGTGGTCATTTGGATGTGCAGTGGTAGACTGGGGATCTTCTGATCCATGAGCTGGTACCATCTGGTAATAGTTTGTGTGATCCAGAGGCATGTGTGAGGCAGAGAAACTTTATTTAAGCCAAACTAGAAGTCAAGATTCTTGTGAAATTGGTGACTTAACTTTCTTGTGAATAGATGAGGAAGATATCCGAATCCAATTCTGCTTTACTTGTACCACAAATTCTTAATTTACGTTTATAAAAATACTGGGTAAGAGTTGCTAGGTTAAATGTAGGTTTCTCTGTGATTCAGAAAGATTGATATTTAATGACTAATTTTTCATTTTTTTTTGATATTTATTGCAAAAGGTATATGAATAATGAATGTACTGGAAAGAAAGCTTTTAGAAAGCATTAATAAAGTTTAACTCAGAACTCACTTTGGATGCCATGTGGAAAATTGATTTGAGAAGGGCAAGTTAGGAAACTGTTGCATTAGCATGTGAGAGATGATTGCTTGACCATGATTCTGGCAAGGAGGAGATGGACACAGATATGTTTAAGACAGGTTTTTGGAGACTGAAGAAACAGGATATGGCAGTAGATTGGATATGGGGGGGTAAAGAGAATAAACCAAGGATGACTCCCAGATGTCTGATTTGAGTAGCTGGGTAGATGGTAATTCCACTTCCTGAGATACAGAAGACTGGTAGGGATATACCAGGTCTAGAGGTTAAGAGTTTGGCCTTGGGTATGTTAGGTGTGAGATATTTGTGAGACATCCAGATGTAATATACGCGGCTAGATGTTTACTCTGGAGCTTAAAGGAAAAGTCTCTGTTAGAGATACAAATTTAAGAGTGGTGAGCATACAGGAGTGGTATTTGAAAATGGGTAATATCTAGCAGCTTTATGGAGAGTATCAAGGACAGGGCTTAGTGCCAAAAAGTTTCAGTATTAGAAGTCTCATATACACAAAAGAGGTGGCTTGAGAAGGAACAGCTAGTGAGATGTGGGAAGTCCAGTGGTACAAAGAACCACAAAGCCAAGAAAGAGGTGCAAGTAAATTTTCAGAGATTTAAAGACTTAGAATATTTACCTTTAGGATAACTTCTTTCTGAGTAAATTACCTAAGAACACATAAGTAAAGTAAAATGGTAACCAAGAAAAAGTAAGATACAGGTGATGAGAAATAATAAAACTAATCCAGAGATTTGGTGAAAGCAGTCCCCAGAATGGTAACCATGTAGCAAATCCAGGAAATATTCACTCTAAATTAGAGTAGGAAGTAGGTGTCCTTTGAGAAGAATGTAATCCACAAGAATAGAGTTGATTCTTAATAGGTGATTCTGTAAGAAGTCAGAGAAAAATATTAATAATGTGATACATAAGGGCCATATAAGGCCAAAAGATAATAAGAAACTCTAGAAAAAACCAAAAGCACAAGACTGTTAACAATGTAGGTATGAAGCTGATGAAAATGGAAACATGATAGGACATAACCAAAAGCATCAATTCTTTATGATGGAATAGTTCATAAGAGGTATAAATATATTACGTAAGTTACATAGGTAACCAGTAGAAAAACTAAAAATAGTAATGAATGTATCTGAAATTGGAGAGGGGTATCAGTGAACTAAATATTTCAAAACAGAGAGTTAATTGAAAGTGTCTAGAGATGAAAATGGCGGAGTTAACCAGCAAAAGAATGAAGCGTGGAAGTGGTTGAGCATGGGTGCCAGTGGCGAGTGGAAGCAGAGTTAAGGAGGTGTGAGAGAGGACGGGCTTTGGTTTTATTTGTAATTCTTTCAGTGCTGTTTCATTATTTATCATGTATGTTATTAATCTGTTAGGAAAAAAGGTAATAGGGAGGTAAGTTGATGAGGACGGACTTTGTACAGCACACACTGATGTAATTTGGTTACGGATTGCTAGAGAGGATTTGAGATCACATTTAGTCCTCCCCCCATTTCCTTTCTTCTTAATTTAAAATGAGACATATCGTAACCTACTTGTTTATTGAAGGTAATGGTCCAGTGTAGCGCTTGTTCTCAAAGTGTAATTCCCAAATCAGCACCATCAGCATCAACTTGGAATTTGTAGAAATGCACGTTCTTGGATCCCATTGCAGATCTACTGATTCAGCAGTCTGTCTTAATAAGTCCTCCAGGTATTTCATATGTTTGCTAAGATTTAGGAACCGCTGCAGTAGAATATTATGTAATAACATGTTGTATATTTCACTGTCTGTGTATATTTTTTCAAACAGCCAACTTAAAATATTTTTTTTTTTTGCCTAGGTCGGATGCTGAAACAAAAAGGGCTTTGGAAGAATTAGCTGAAAAACTTAACGAAGCCCAAAAGCAAGAAGTGGTGAGAACTGTTAGTTTATAAAACAAATTTCATACACAGATGTTAGAGTGGTGGGCCTGGTTGTAATCGCGCTGAAGTTTAGTAGATCTTAACTTTTTGGATGATGCACGCCATTTTATCTAAATTATGTTCTTGTACTTCTTATAAAATGTTCATGAATTTGGGGTGTTTAAGATTAAAATATTTACAATGGTAATATATTAGAGATTGAATTATTATTTGTCTAATTTTTAGAGTTTCCTTATGAATATTCAAAAGATATTTTAAATTTCACTGACCCAGTGATTATATGGCTTTTCTTAAATGATGTTTTAGAAATACGGAATTTTTTGATAGGGACTCTGTAGCACTCCTCATTAAGTATTTTCATTTCACTTAGGTGTGTAATCGGTTGCTGCAAAGACTTCTAATTCTCGAGTTTTATTTTCTCAAACTCAGATTGTTGAGAGTCGTCATTCAGGGGTTTCTTTTAATCAACCCACTGTTGGTGGAATTGAAGTGAAATATGAAGTACATACAGTGTCTGTTTCTTTGCATCATCAGTTGTTTGTTTTAGGAGAAAAAAAAATCAATAGAAATTGTCCTTAAACTTGGAAACATATCAACTTAAGGAGCGATGTGTATTTATTCATATCCCATAGCACCTTTTGTTTTTTCAAGACCAGGAATGGTAGCAGAATTTTTTTCCTTAACATGTTTTATTCAAACGGAAAGTATATTAGCAGATATTTTTTTTCTGCAGTTTTTATTATGTTTATAGATCCTTACACAGATATGTTGAGTTTATTTTAGAATTTGAATTTATTGCCTGCATATGCTAAGAGACGGATATACTCTGTTTTCAAAGAGATCAACTTAGTTACTCTTTTTGCAGTGAAATTTGCCCATTTCAAAAATTTGAGTAAACATCTGGCCATATGAAAAGTACATTCTTCTTGTGCTCTTGGTGCTGATTTCTTTGCGAAGCACCCCAGAGAGGTGAAGATATTATGTGTATCTTCTGTTGAAATAGACAAGATCTTCACAGTTAGTGCGTGTTGATATGGCATTTGATGTGTGATTGGAATATGGGATATTTCTTTTTTTACATGAAGTCTTAGATTTTTCCAGGCATTACCGAGATTTAAATTGTGCCAGTCTAAAATACCTCAACTATCGCACTTCAAAAAAAAAAAAAAAAGTATTTTCTCATATTAACAGACTGGTGCCTTTCTTAGTTAATTGCAGTGGTTTACACAGCAAGAAATCTATGCCATTGTCTGATTTTCATACTGTCTAAACAGGAGTGGAATGCACACACTTTTAAGAATGTAGCTTCAAGATCCTCTGTAGCTTAATAAATGATCTTCTGGCTTTTCTCCTATATTCTAGAATGGAACCCATCACCTGACAGTGGAACCTGCTGAAGTGTCATCTTTTTTTTTTTTTTTAATTTTTAATTTTCTAAATTTGGAGGTATAATTTACTTACAGAAAAGTACATATATTATTGTAAAACTAAATGAATTATTACAAGGTGAACAGGCCCATTTTAACCACCACCCAGATCTAGAAATAGAACACTACCACTGTGCAAGAAGCCTCCTTATTCTCCATCCCAGTCACTAATTTCTCCTTCTTTTTCAAAGATGACCACTCTTGTGACTTTTTAATACCATTGGTAAATTTTGCCTGTTTTAAATATTTTACATAAATGGAATTATACAGGGTGTGTTTTTTATGTCTGTTTTTGCTAATCTTGCTAATCATATACTTGTAGTTTGTTCATTTTTATTGCTCTTTGGCATTCCATTGTATGGATTTACCACAACGTATTTTAACATTTTATGATGGATATTTGAATTAATTCAAATTTTGGGCTATTACAAAGAAGGCTGCCATGAGTAATCTTATTTATTATTTTAGTGCACATGTATGTGCAGTTCTGTTAGTATGTAATGTGGAGTGCAATTTCTAGGTGTCTTCAAATTTAGTAGATACTGATAAACAGGTTTCCAAAGTGGTTATGTTAATTTACACTCCCACTAGCAATGTAGGAAAATTCATGTTGCTTTTTATCCTTTCCAATATTTGGTATTAGTCTTTAAATAATAGCCATTATGATAGGTGTGCATAGTGTCTCATCATGGTTTTAATTTGCATTTTTATGATTACTAGATGATGAGCATTTTTTACATTTTGTTTTTTCCAGAGTTTCTAATTTCTTACTGAATTGCCTAGTAATAATCTACTCCATTCTTGTGGTCATTGGCAATTTCTTTTTTGAAATACTGGTTCACTTCTTTTGTCCCCCTTTTTTTATTGGCTTCCTTGTATTTTTGTTATTGACTTGTGGGAGGTCTTTATATATTTTGTATATGAGCACAATGTCAGTTATATGTATTTCAGTGTTATCTCCAATAGTCTTCAGCCTCTCATTCTCTTAACTCTCCCTTCATGGAGTCTTCTGTTAAAATAATCTAGTTCAGTTTTCTATCTTTTCTTTTGTGGTTAGTTGTTTTTTTTTTTTTTTTTTTTTTTTAAATCTGTTTAAGAAATTGTTCCCTATCTTCAGAACATGAAAATATTTTCTTATGTAATGTTCTAGAAGCTTATTGTTTCAACTTTTACATAAAGACTTAGTATGTACTTGGAATTGGTAAGTTGTTCAAGGTGTGAAGTAGGGATCATACACTTTTTTATGAATATCTATTGATGCAGTTTCATTTATTTTTTATTTATTTATTTATTATTATTTTTTTTAATTTTTGTTAAATTTATTTATTTTTGAGACAGAGAGAGACAGAGCATGAACGGGGGAGGGTCAGAGAGAGAGGGAGACACAGAATCTGAAACAGGCTCCAGGCTCTGAGCTGTCAGCACAGAGTCCGACGTGGGGCTTGAACTCACGACCGCAAGATCATGACCTGATTTGAAGTCGGATGCTTAACTGACTGAGCCACCCAGGCGCCCCCAGTTTCATTTATTGAAAGAATCAGCCCTTTGTTACTACTTTACAGTCCTGTCTTGGTCATACACCAAATGTTCACATTTGCAGGCTTCTGTTTCTGGACTTGTATTTGATCCTGTGGTTCATTTGTCTATTCCAGTGCCCATATCACATGGTCTTGATTACTGTTGCTTAATGATAAGTTGTGCTATAGTAGAGTTAGTCTTTTTTGTTTGTTTTTATTAAATATAATTTATTGTCAAGTTAGCTAACATACAGTGTATGCGGTGTGCTCTTGGCTTTGGGAGTATATTCCCATGATTCATCGCTTACATACAATACCCACTGCCTATCCCAACAAGTGCCCTCCTCAATGCCCATCACCCATTTCCCCCTCTTCTGTCCCTCCCATAAACTCTCAGTTTGTTCTCTGTATCTAAGAGTCTGTTATGGTTTGCCTCCCTCTCTCTTTGAAACTATTTTTTTCCCTTCCCTTCCCCTATGGTCTTCTAAGTTTCTCAAGTTCCATATGTGAGTGAAAACATATGATATCTGTCCTTGTCTGACTTATTTCACTTAGCATAATACCCTCCAGTTCTATTCATGTTGCAAATGTCAAGATTTCATTCTTTCTCATTGTCAAGTAGTAAGTAAACCATTGTATGTATAAACCATATCTTCTTTATCTGTAAGTTGATGGACATTTGGACTCTTTCCATTATTTGGCTATTGTGGAAACCATTGCTGTAAACATAGGGGTTCATGTACCCCTATGAATCAGCACTTGTGCACCCTTTGAATAAATTCCTAGTAGTGCCATTGCTGGGTTGTAGGATAATTCTATTTTTAATTGAGGAACCTCTACACTGTTTTCCAGCGTGGCTGCACCAGTTTGCATTCCCTCCAACAGTGCAATTGGATTCCCATTT
Organism: Neofelis nebulosa; assembly: GCF_028018385.1. Classification (NCBI taxonomy): domain Eukaryota; kingdom Metazoa; phylum Chordata; class Mammalia; order Carnivora; family Felidae; genus Neofelis; species Neofelis nebulosa. Next base: position 126,341,195 of record NC_080788.1, on the reverse strand, counting down.
TTCCACATCCTTGCCAACATCCGTTGTATCCTGAGTTGTTAATTTTAGCCACTCTGATCAGTATTATGTGTTATCCCAATGTAGTTTTGATTTGTATTTCCTGATGATGAACAATGTTGAGCATCTTTTCATGTGTCAGCCATTTGGATGTCTTCTTTGGAAAAGTGTCTATTCATGTCTTCTGCCCATTTCTTCACTGGATTGTTTTTCGGGTGTTGAGTTTGTAAGTTCTTTATAGATTTTGGATACTAACCCTTTATCCGATATGTCATTTGCAAATATCTTCTCCCATTCTGTCGGTTGTCTCTTAGTTTTGTTGATTGTTTCCTTTGCATTGCAGAAGCTTTTTATCTTGATGAGATTCCAGTAGTTCATTTTTGCTTTTATTTCCCTTGCCTTCGGAGATGTGTTGAGTAAGAAGTTGTTGCGGCTGAGGTCAAAAAGGTTGTTGCCTGTTTTCTCCTGTAGTGTTTTGATGGTTTCCTGTCTCATGTTTAGGTCTTTCATACATTTTGAGTTTAGTTTAATGTATGGTGTAAGAAAGTGATCCACGTTCATTCTTCTGCATGTTGCTGTCCAGTTCTCTCAGTACTGTTTGCTAAAGAGACTGTCTTTTTTTCCATTAGATACTCTTTCCTGTTTTTTCAAAGATCAGTTGGCCACACATTTGTGGGTCCAATTCTGGGTTCTATTCCATTGGTCTGTGTGTCTGTTTTTGTGCCAGTACCATACTGTCTTGATGATTACGGCTTCGTAGTAGAGGCTAAAGTCTGGGATTGTGATGCCTCCCATTTTGGTTTTCTTTTTCAACATTACTTTGGCTATTCGGAGTCTTTTGTGGTTCCATACAAATTTTAGGATTGTTTGTTCTGCTCTGAGAGGAATGCTGGTGCAATTTTGATTGGGATTGCATTGAATGTGTAGATTGCTTTGGGTAGTATTGACATTTTAACAATATTTATTCTTCCAATCCATGAGCATGGAATGTTTTTCCATTTCTTTGTGTCTTCAAATTCTTTCATAAATTTTCTATAGTTTTCAGCATACAGATCTTTTACATCTTTGGTTAGGTTTATTCCTAGGTATTTTATGGTTTTGGGTGCAATTGTAGATGGGATTGATTCCCTGATACCTCTTTTTGTTGCTTCATTATTGGTGTATAGAAATGCAATTGATTTCTGTACATTGATTTTGTATCCTACAACTTTGCCAAATTCATGGATCAGTTCTAGCAGCTTTTTGATGGAATCTTTCAGGTTTTCCATGTAGAGTATCATGTCATCTGTGAAGAGTGAAAGTTTGACTTCTTCTTTGCCAGTTTGGATGCCTTTTATTTCATTTTGTTGTCTGATTGCTGAGGCTAGGACTTCCAACACTGTGTTAAACAGCAGTGGGGAGAGTAGACATCCCTGTCATGTTCCTGATCTTGGGAAAAGCTCTCAGTTTTTCCCCATTGAGGATGATATTAGCTGTCAGCTTTTCACATATGGCTTTTATGATGTTAAGGTATGTTCCTTCTATCCCGACTTTCTTGAGTTTTTATTAAGAAAGGATGCTGTATTTTGTCAAATGCTTTTTCTGCATCTATTGACAGGATCTATGACAGGATCATATGGTTCTTATCCTTTCTTTTGTTAATATGATGTATCACATTGATTGTTTTGCGAATATGGAACCAGCCCTGCAATCCAGGAATGAATCCCACTCAACCATGGTGAATAATTCTTATACTGTTGAATTCGATTTGCTACTATCGTGTTGAGGATTTTTGCATCCATGTTCATCAGGGATATTGGCCTATAATTCTCCTTTTTAGTGGAGTCTCTGTCTAGTTTGGGAATCAAGGTAATGCTGGCTTCATAGAATGAGTCTGGAAGCTTTCCTTCCATTTATTTATTTATTTGTGGATTTTGGGAACAGCTTGAGAAGGATAAGTCTTAACTCTGTTTTAAATGTCTGGTAGAATTCCCTGGGAAGCCATCTGGCCCAGAACTCTTATTTGTTGGGAGATTTTTGATAACTGATTCAATTTCTTTGCTGGTGATGTGTCTGTTCAAATTTTTTATTTCTTCTCATTTGAGTTTTGGTAGTGTATGGGTGTCTAGGAATTTGTCTATTTTGTCCAAGTTGTCCAGTTTGTTGGCATATAATTTTTTGTAGTATTCTCTAATAATTGTTTGTATTTCTGTGGTGTTGGTTGTGATCTCTTCTTTTTCATTTGTGATTTTATCTATTGGCGTTCTCTCTTTTCTTTTTGAGACGCCTGGCTAGGTGTTTATCAATTTTGTTAATTCTTTCAAAAAACCAGCTCTTAGATTTATTGATCTGTGCTGTTTTTTTGTTTTTTTTGTTTTTTTTTGTTTTTTTGAATTCTATATTGTTTATTTCTGCTCTAATCTTTATTATTTTTCTTCTTCTGGCTTTTTATTTTTTGTCTGGTTTTTTTTTTTTTTTTTTTTTTTTTTGCTATTCTTTTTCTAGTTCCTTTAGGTGAATGATTAGGTTTTGTATTTGTGATTTTTCTTGTTACTTGAAGATAGGCCCAAATTGCCTCCTAGGACTGCCTTTGCTGCATCCCAAAGGGTTTGGACTGTCGTGTTTTCATTTTCATTTGCTTCCATATATTTTTAAATTTCTTTAATTGCCTGGTTGGCCCATTCATTCTTTAGTAGGATGTTCTTTAACCTTCATGCATTTGGAGGCTTTCCAGATTTTTCTTGTGGTTGATTTCAAGTTTCTGAAAATGTGTATCGTATGATCTCAATTCTTTTATATTTATTGGGGGCTGTTTTGTAATCCAATATGTGATCTCTCTTGGAGAATATTCCATGTGCAGTGCATTCTTTTCCAGTGAGAAGAATGTGTATTCTGCTTTTGGATGAAAAGTTCTGAATATATCTGTCAAATCCATCTGGACAGTGGTCCAAGGCCATTGTTTCATTATTGATTTTCTTCCTAGATGATCTGTTCATTGCTATAGTAGAGTATTCAAGTCACCTGCAATTACTGTATTCTTATCAATAAGATTGCTTTGTTTGTGATTATTTGATTTATGTATTTGGGTGCTTTCATATGGGGGACATAAACATTTACAGTTGTTAGTTCTTGATGGATAGACCCCGTAATTATGATATAATGCCTGTCTTCATCTCGTTATAGCCTTTAGTTTAAAATCTAGTTTGTCTGATAGAAGTATGGCTACTCCAGTTTTCTTTTGACTTCCAGTAGCATGATAGATGGTTCTATATCCCCTCACTTGTAATCTGAAGGTGTCCTCAGGTCTAAAATGAATCTCTTGTAGACAGCATATAGATGGATCTTGTTTTTTTGTTTTTTTGTTTTTTATCCATTCTGATATCCTATGTCTTGATTCGGGCATTTAGTCCATTTCCATTCAGACTGATTTTGAAAGATATGGATTTAGTGTCACTGTGTTATCTGTAGGTTTCATGTTTGTGGTGATGTCTCTGGTCCTTTGTAGTCTTTGCAGCATTCCACTCACAGAGGCCCCCTTAGGATATCTTGTAGGGCTGGTTTAGTGGTCATGAACTCTTTCAGTTTTTGTTTGTCTGGGAAAGACTTTATCTCTCCTTCTATTCTGAATGACAGTCTTGCTGGATAAAGGATTCTTAGCTGCATATTTTTCCTATTCAGCACGTGGAATGTTTCCTGCCACTGCTTTCTGGCCTGCCAAGTTTCAGTAGACAGGTCTGCTACTATCCTTATGTATCTACCCCCTTTGTAGGTTAAGCCCGCTTGTCCCTCGCTGCTTTCAGAATTCTCTCTTTATCTTTTGTTTTATTATTTTTTTAATGTTTATATATTTTTGAAAGAGAGAGAGACAGAGTGTGAGCAGGTGAGGGACAGAGAGAAGGGAGACACAGAATTGTAGCAGACTCCAGGCTCTGAGTTGTCAGCACAGAGCCCAATGCGGGGCTCAAACTCACGAACTGCGAGATCATAACCTGAGCTGAAGTTGGATGCTTATCTGACTGAGCCATCCAGCCACCCAAGAATTCTCTCTTTATCTTTGTATTTTGCCAGTTTCACTGTGATATGCTGTGGTGAAGACCTTTTCTTGTTGAATCTGATGGCAGTTCTCTGTACCTCCTGGATTTGGATGTCTGCTTCCTTCCCCAGATTATGGAAATTCTCAGCTATAATTTGTTCAAGTAAACCTTCTGCCTCTTTCTCCTCTTCTGGAACTCCTATGATACAGATATTACTACGTTTCATTGAATCACTTAATTTTCTAATTCTCCCCTTGTGGTCTAGTATTTTCTTATCTTTTTGTCAGCTTCATCATTTTCTGTATTTTATCTTCTGTTTCATTTATTGTCCCCTCTGCTTCCTCCATCCTTGCTGTCACTGCATCTAGTTTATTTTGCACCTCATTTGCACCTCATTTACAACATTTCTTAATTCATTGTGACTGTATCTTATCTCCTTGATCTCTGCAGCAGTAGATTCTCTGCTGTCTTCTATGCTGTTTGCAAGCCCAGCTATTATTCTTATGACTGTTTTTCTAAATTCTTGATCAGATATATTGTTTATATTTGTTTTGAACAATCCTCTAACTGTCATTTCTTCCTGGAATTTCTTTTGAGGAGAATTCTTTTGTCATGTTACCTAGTTTCCTGTCCTTTATATGTTTTAATAACTTGTTATGTGTCCTGTACCTGTGAGCACTACCATATTCAAAAAAGGTCATATACTGTCCTGGGACTGGCCCTTCAGGAGGTGTTTTTGGAGTGTGTTGCATGCTCTCTGTTGTGAGTCTGGTTGCTTTATCTCCCTATTCGTAGTGGTGGTTTGGACCTTCCACCAGGTGTGCTTTGATTTGTGCGTTGAAGAAACCCTGGAAAAAATTTAAAAAGGAGAGGGTGGTGGAAGAAGCCTTATCCCATACAAAGAGAGAAATGACAGGGGTGGGGAAAAAGAAAAGAAAAAAAAAAAGTGACCAGGCAGAAAATCAGAGAAACTATATGGCTTAATCCCGAGAGAGACAGGAAAATAGAGAAGAAGGAGATATGAAAGAGATGTAAAAAGAATAGATTAAAAATGTCTGCTTAAAGAAACCAACAATCAGAGAAGGGAAGAAATGAGAGGAAGAAAAGGAAGAAAAAATGTATATATAAAATAAGAATTGACCAAGAATCAAATCAGAAAATGCAAAATTGGAGAACTGATACCTGATGGTGCCTTGGAACCGGTGGCTGCCTTGGTCTGGAGGAGGGGCTGTCTGGTTCCTCAGAGCCCATCCTGCTCCGGTAAATACACAGTTATCAGGCAGGGAGGGGTGGGGTTTGGTGTAGGTGGGTCCGGCCTCCACTGGGAGGCCGCTGTCCTGTTCCCTAAAGCCTCACCTTGTTGGTGATGGGGAGAAAAACGATGACAACCTAGTTTCTCCTCCCCAGACCAGGTGTCTCAAACCACTCTGTTCAGGCTGTCCTCACAGTGTTGCGTGGGCGTGAACCCGGTTTGTCCCGCTCCACTGTCTCCCGCGCCTCCCAGCGCTCTGCTGGGATTCAAACCCCCATGTCTTAAAGGATCCCACTCTGCCCTGGTTCCAGGGTAGTATCATTCTGCCCAGCCAGCCAACAAAGGGCCTCTGGCTGGCAGGTGCCTGCTGGGTCTTTTGTCCTTGGAATGGCTATATACCTTCTTCCTACAGCATTCAAGGGAAGGAACTGCTCTCTCCTACTTCGCCTCTGAGCTCACTACCCAGCCAGGGGCTGGCTCTGCCTTCCCCCTAGACACACATAAAGGGTGGCAGGCTCCAATCTGCCAGTTGAGGAAGACTCACGACCCTGGATCATGTTAGAAATTGGTTCTTTCTCTGTTTTTTTCTGTTCCCCGGTCCATGGTTTTTCTCTTGTCCAAATACAATCCTACACTTCCACAGCCTCTCTTGCTCTTCCTTTTGTCTCCACAGAAACGGATCCCTCCCCTCCTTGCCTCCCCACCTATTTTATCTTTCCCAATTCGCAGTCACACACCTTTGGCCTGACAAGTTGTCACGTGGGCCCCTGGAGATGTTTCTGTCACTCTGTAACCAGGATTCCTGGAATTCCAAGTCTTCTGGCCTCAATACTGCTGTGCTGATGGATGAGGGAAATTCAGGTCCCCCTACTTCTCTGCCATGTTGACTCCTCTCTCTTAGAGTTAGTCTTTTTACTTTGTTCTTCAAGTTTATTTTGTGTAATTTTTACTCTGCATTTCTGCATACATTTTAGAATCAGCATGTGAAATTTTAAAAACCTGGGATCTTGATTAGATTTCATTGTGTCTATAGGTCAACTTAGCACTGAAATGTTTACAATGTGAGTTTTCCAGTTCATGAACATAGCAAATCCTTCCATTGCTATATTATAGTGTTTAATCTAGAGGTCTTATGTCTTATACATAATTTTTAAGATTTGCTTTTTGACTTTGATATTTTTATGACACTATAGAGTGTCACTTAATATTAAAAAAATTAACAATCTTTGTCTTTTATTTGGAGGATTTACCCTATTACATTTATGTAAATATTCATTTAATTTATATAAATCTACCATATTATGTTTCCTTTCAGTTGGTTTCACCTGTATTTTTCTTTTTTTACATTTTTTTCTTGTGTCCTTTGGATTTATTAGTTTTCTTTAAAAATTTTTTTTTTTAAAGTTTATTTACTTTGAGAGAAAGAGAGAAAGCGTGAGTCAGGGAAGGGCAGAGAGAAAGGGAGAGAGAGAGAATCCCAAGCAGGCTCCACACTGCCAGTGCAGAGCTTGAACCCATGAACTGTGAGATCATAACCTGAGCTGAAGTCAAACATTTAACTGAGTGTGCCAGGCACCCCAAGTATTCATTTTAAAATTTTTTCCATATTTATTATCTTGACTATTGTACCTTCTTTTGTTATATTTTCATGGTTAATATAGGTATTAAAACATTCACTCTTAATTTATCAAATCTTAATATAAACTAGCACTTCAAGCTTTTTCCAGAAAATACAAGGATCTAAAGAACACCCTAACTCCTTTAACTTGTGTTTCCACTTTCATGTTCTTATTGTCAGTAATTTTCATTCTTTATATAATTGATCCACATAAGACATTACTATTAATGTTTTATACAGTAATATTTACTCTTTAGCAGTCTTCATTTCTTTCTCATTCATTTTTGCATTTTGAGATTCCTTTTCTGCCCTAAGAACATAATTTGAAATTTCCTTTACAGTGAATATATACTTGAAAAAATCCAATATAGAATTTCATTTGGAGTGGGTTCTTTGGTGACAGACCCTCTCTGTATTTGTCTGAAATGTCTTTACTTTCTTTGTTGAAAGAGATTTTCACTGGATATAAAATTTGAAATAGTCCTTTTTCTTTTTTCCCTTGTCTGTATTTTGAAGATATTTTATCATTTCTCAGTTCCATTGTTGCTGTTGACAAGTCAGCTGTGAGTCTTGTTGGTGCTTTTTTTTTAATTTTAATTTTTTTTTTTTACATTTATTTATTTTTTCAGAGACATAGAGAGACAGAGCACAAGTTGGGGAGGGGCAGAGAGAGAAGGAGACACAGAACCCAAAGCAGGCTCCCGGCTCTGAGCTGTTAGCACAGAGCCCGATGCGGGGCTTGAACTCACAAACCGTGAGATCATGACCTAAGCCGAAGTCGGACACTTAACCGACTGAGCCACCCAGGCGCCCCTTGTTGGTGCTTTTTTGATAGTCATATATATTTTTCTCCAATTTGATTTTGAGTTTTTCCTCTTACTCTTTGGTTTTCTGCAATTTTACTATAGTGAGCTTAGTTGTGTTCTTTTGATTTGTACCTATTCCCTTTGTTTCTTAGGTTCATTTTTATAAATTTTTATTCATTGTTTTCATTCTTTATTTTGAATATTTTCTTCTGAACTTTGATATAATTACTTTCTCTTCAGCTTAACCAACTCTATTAATCCACTCACTGCTTATCATGTTTCACTTAGAATTTTCATTTCATCATTTTTAATTTTGTAGTTCTTTGCCAAAATCCTTAATCTATGTATCTGTCTTTCATAACTCCATTGTTAAGATCTTTTTTTTTAAATTTTGTTAATGTTTATTTATTTTTGAGAGAGAGGGAGAGGCAGAGACAGCACAAGCAGGGAAGGGCAGAAAGAGAGAGGGAGACACAGAATTTGAAGCTGTCTCCAGTCTCCAAGCTGTCAGCACAGAGCCCAATGTGGGGCTCGAACTCACAAGCTATGAGATCATGACCTGAGCTGAAGTCAGAGGCTCAACTGACTGAGCCACCCAGGTGGCCCATCCATTGTCTAGATCTTCTAATGGTCTGGTTTTTTTCTGTTCTTTCTCATTTTTCTTGGATTTCGATCACAATTGTTTTTGTGTACTGTTTATTTTTGATCAGTTACTTTTGTTTGACAGAAAATACATTTCATTCTTATTTAAGAATGAATAAATTGATAATTATTGTGTATGAGAGGACATAATTACTTTTTGTTATAGATTAAGAGCTATAGCAATCATGGATTTCCTTGTTATTTTTGCTGAGCTGATTCAGTGTTAAACTTCAGTGCTGGGGTTCAGCTGTTTCTGGTTCACCTTATTGCTAGTGGATAGCTCTTCAGGATTCTAGCCTAAAGGCTGGGTGTGGAGTGGGGGAAGTTTAACCAGGGATCTCCTTCCTTAGAAAAGTACCCAACTCCAGTTTTCCCCCCGTAACTCCACACATTGGTTAAAAACTCTATTTAGCTTCTAAGTGCCACAACTGCTTTTTCTGAAGCAGGCTGATATTTCAGGGAAAAAAGATGGACTAATCTCTCTTACTTTCTTTCTTCTCTTTCATGTTGGTCTCCTATGTCTTCTTTTTTAGCTTTCTAGTGCCTTAAAACTGATTTTTGTTTAAAATATTATTTCTAGTTTTTCAGTTTCTTTTAGTGGAAGGTTTGGTGTAAATTATCTGATCTGTCATTTTTGGAAATGAAACTCTCTGAATGTTTTCATATGTATCAGATTCTTTTACTATACTTGATATTTCTAATGCTATTTTTGCCAGGACTTGTTATTTTGCAGCTGTAGTATGAAGCTCCTTTTGCTTGGTACATAGGTGCACAACTTGTGAGCATGCTTATAACAAAGACTTTGCTCCAAACTCAGAAATCCTCAGTGTTCTGCTGAGGTTTTTTAGTTCTGAGTAAGCTGTGGACATTGTTTATTTGGGATAGTTTGAGTTTGGAGTTTGAAAGTACTGATTTGCATAGTGCACATCACATTTGTTAATGGTTCACCTTTCACTACTGACAAAGAATCCATAATGAAGAGTTATCACTTTATTTCTATTTCTTTCATATAGTAAATAAAACTAGTAAGAAGTCTCTACATGGTCAAGGGCATTAATGGGGATCTGACTTGTAATTACTGAGCTAAAAGTTAACAGTTGAATTTAAAAAAAGTCCAACTTCTTTCATACCATTACCATGTATCAAGATTTACTACACATCAGATAGACCTATGATTGCACAACTGGATGTCACACTTCACTAGCACTCAGCTCATTGGTGTAATTGGTGTGTATAATTCACCAGTTTACCCAGCTGTCCAGTGTGCCCAGCTTATCAGGGCATATCCTGTATATTGTTTAAACCTGGAAAATTACACACACTTAATTGTGCGCTGGTTGAATTGTTCATCTGCCAGTTTGTCCCATCAAGTTGTGTTGCTACAGCTTGTTTTGTGTTTTCTGTAATTTCCTTTCAAAGTAAGGGTTCACCTAAGTAAGGGCATCTCATACCTCATGTGGGTGTATGTAGTCCTGATTGAGAAACAATTTCCTAATGGCAAAACTTAACAATAATGTTGAATTTTAGAAGGTCTTCTGAAGGCCACATGATGTTTGCTTCTAATTTGTACAAGGCTTAATATAGATTTTTGTGACTCACTTATTCCAATTGAAGTCAACATTTACACTTCATAACTGTTTGACATATTGTGTTGTATTTGTGAATTCATGATAGCATGCTGTCAGAGAACATGCAGTTTTGTTATTTGAATGTTAAACTTCACAACATCTGCAGCTGTTTCCCATCCAGATTTAAGTTCAAAATACAATTACCAAAGTGAGACATGTTCACTGTGGAAAACTTTAAAATACTGTACAAATATAGAAAGAAAAATGAATGCCTACCCTTATCTCCCTCCAATTTCAGTTCTGTTGGTAACCATTGTTAATGACATTTATCGTGCATTGTTCTAAGGTTACAGTTGCTTATCGTGCATTTTCTCAGTAACTAAAATATATCTTAAAAGTTTACAGGACACAATTTTCTTTGAGAAGCAAAAAGTATTGGTTCCTATCACACATGCCAAGATCTGATTTGTTAATCCTTTGTGACTCATAGAATTTTGTTGGTTTAGTTTCTTTCTTTCATACTTCCCATTGGAAGGGAATAGTTATTATAACATAATATTATGAAAAATATTTTCTGTTAAGACTTAATTTTGGTAATAATCAATATTGCATGGGCCTCATACCACAGGGAAATTTCAGCTTATTAGTTGTCTCCATCCTACCCATTTGAGTGTGATGTGTGTATTTATTAAGTTTGATTATTCATGGAGTAAAAGTCTATTTTATTTCAGTTTTCTATAGGGCAGTAACTGTTGAAATTAAAAATGTACACGTGGATCCAGCTGTTTCTGCAAGAGTTGGTCATTAATTGAACTTTGAGAAATCTGTCGACACTGCATTTAGGATGACATGGTTATTGCATAGATTACAGCAGCAGAATATATAACAAGTATTTACTGAAATGGATTTTAAACCAGCAGATATTGTTCAGGATATGAGGAATCAACATACTGAAAAGCCAGAATACAATCCCATAAACAGAATGCTTTTGCTTCTTGTACATTCTTCCATTAAATGCTAACATTAAAAGACATTCTAATTTGTATTTTATTATTTTGCTGTTTTTATAACAACAGATTTAGGGCTTTTTCAGATCTTAGTAATAAATTTAATTGATTCATATCAACTCTGATATGTTACCTTTCCAAATTTTTTCTTGTGGTTGATTTTGAGTTTCATGGCATTGTGGTCTGAAAATATGGATGGTATGATCTCGATCTTTCTGTACTTCTTGAGGGCTGATTTGTGTCTCAGTATGTGTCTATTCTGGAGAACGTTCCATGTGCACTGGAGAAGAATGCATATTCTGCTGCTTTAGGATGAAATGTTCTGAATATATCTGTTAAGTCCATCTGGTCCAATGTGTCATTCAAAGCCATTGTTTCCTTGTTGATTTTTTGACTAGATGATATGTTCATTGCTGTGAGCGGGGTGTTGAAGTCTGCTACTATTATGCTATTGCTATCAATGAGTTTCTTTATGTTTGTGATTAATTGAGTTATATATTTGGGTGCTCGCACATCTGGTGCATAAATGCTTACAATTGTTAGGTCTCCTTGGTGGATAGACCCCTTGATTAGGATATAATGCCCTTCTGCATCTCTTGATACAGTCTTTATTTTAAAGTCTAGATTGTCTGATATAAGTATGGCTACTCCGGCTTTCTTTTGTTGACCATTAGTATGATAGATGGTTCTCCATCCCCTTACTTTCAATCTGAAGGTGTCTGTATTCTAAAGTGGGTCTCTTGTAAACAGCATATAGATGGCTCTTGTTTTCTTAAATATTCTGTTACCCTGTGTCTTTTGATTGGAGCATTGAGTCCATTGATGTTTAGAGTGAGTACGGAAAGATATGAATTTATTGCCATTATGATGCTTGTAGAGTTGGAGTTTCTGGTGGTGTTCTCTGGTCCTTTCTAGTCTTTGTTGATTTTGGTATGTATGTATGTATGTATGTATTTATTTATTAATATTTATTTATTTATTTTTTCATCTTTTCTCCCCTCAGAATTTCTTGCAGGGCTGGCTTAGTGGTCACAAACTCCTTTAATTTTTGTTTGTCTGGGAAACTTTTTATCTTTCCTTCTATTTTGGTTGACAGCCTTGCTGGATAGAGAATTCTTGGCTGCATATTTTTCTCATTCAGTACATTGAGTATATCCTGCCACTCCTTTCTGGCCTGCCATGTTTTTGTGGATAGGTCTGCTACAAACATGATCTGTCTTCCCTTGTAGGCTAAGGACTTTTTTTCCCTTGCTGCTTTCATGATTCTCTCCTTGCCTGAGTATTTTGTGAATTTGATTATGATATGACTTGTTGATGGTTGGTTTTTGTTGAATCTAATGGGGGTCCTCTGTGCTTCCTGGATTTTGATGTCTGTGTTTTTCCCCAGGTTAGGAAAGTTTTCTGCCATGATTTGCTTACATAACCCTTCTACCCCTATTTCTCTCTCTTCCCTCCTATGATTCTGATGTTGTTCCTTTTTAATGAGTCACTGATTTCTCTAATTCTTAAATTGTGCTCTTTTGCCTTTATCTCCCTTTTTTTCTGCTTCATTATTCTCCATAAGTTTGCCCTCTATATCACTGATTCTCTGTTCTGCCTCATCCATCCTTGCTGCTGCTGCATCCATCTGTGATTGCAGCTCAGTTATAGCATTTTTTATTTCATCGTGACCAGTTTTTACTTCTTTTATCTCTGCAGAAAGGGATTCTAATCTATTTTCAACTCCAGTTACTATTCTTATTATCGTGATTCTAAACTCTGGTTCAGACATCTTGCTTGTATCTGCATTGGTTAAGTCCCTGGCTGTCATTTTGTCCTGCCGTTTCTTTTGGGGTGAATTCCTTCGTTTTGTCATTTTGAAGGGAGGAAAGGAATTAATGAGGTAGAAAAAAATTAAAGTAAAAAAATTAAAATTAAAAAAATATTAAAATTAAAAAATTAAAAACACACAAAAAGAATCGAATAAATGATGCTAGATCCTAGGTGTGTTTTGGTCTGGGTGTTGAAAGTGGCTTGATAGATTAGAGAAAAAAGGGGAAAGAAGAAAAAAAAAGGAAATCATTTGAAAATTTGAAAAAATGAATACACTGAAGTAGACTAAAATGAAATGATGGACGTAAACTAGAATTTGAAAAAATTTACACAAAAGTAAAAAATATAGTAACAAAATTAAAGAAAAATATTTTTAGTAAAAATGGAAAATAAAAGTGAATTCTTTCTCTTTCTGTATTCAAGAAAGAGAAAAGAAATGAAAAAAAAAAAGTGAATAGATGGACCTGCTAACATACTGAAATACGACTGAAATTACTTCATTTTGCCCTGGAAGTCAGACTATGAAGGGCTTTATAGTCCATAAACTAAGCAGGCAGTGAGATTTCTGTTCTTGAAAAGTGAGGTTGCCCCATTTGGGCGGGGCTAAGTTTAACCACTCAGTTCTCCAGTAGATGGTGTTGCTAGCCTACTGGGGTGGATTGTTGTGGCACTTGTAGGTGCATATGTGCATGTGTGGGAGTGGTGAAAATGGCATCACCCAGCTACCCAGTCTCTAGTATTGGAACTCTCTTCTCCTTGATCAGCAATCTCTCACCCGTCCTTTGTCTTCAGCTTTCATCCACTCCCTGCTTTTACACTGCCTGTGACTGAGCCCCAGGTTGTACCTCTCTCCCGAGTTTTGTCTCAGATGTGGCCATTTTCCCTGGCCCCTTACTTCTGAGGGACTGCAGCTTTGACCCGTTCTGCCCCTCTGCGGAGGGTCTCACCAAGCAATGGCTGAATGCTGGCCGCACCCAGGGAAATTCGCATTACTGTGCTGCTGATGAAGCCCATAGACTGCGGCCAGGTGCCCGCCCGCCCCGGAAAAAGTTCATTAGATTGGCAGCAGCATTTCAGGGATTATGGAAAATCACAACACATATTTGGCACTAGTGTTCACCCTTAAGGACCTTGTTCCAGGATCAGCGATGTTGCCATTCTCTGTGGTCTGCTGGACCCAGGTTGCCTCCCAGCCTCTAGCAAATGTCCTTCCAGCAGTGGAACTGCTTCTCCCCGTGTGGCTCAAGAACCTCCTGGACCCCACTCTTCTCCTGGGGATTTGCTGTTAACCAGAGCACTGCCACGTATTGAGCTGCGGAGTTGCAGACGATCTGCGGTCCCCCTGTTTATAGTCTTAATGGAATTTAAACCCTCTCCTTTCTCTTTTCTCCCTTTTTAGTTCAGTCCCTGTGGCTGTTCCAATTTTCCACTTTCTCTCCAGCTGCTTTTGTGGGGGGTGTTTTTCCTATATTCACCCACCGTCTCTGTTCTCTCTCCACACTCAAAAGCACCTCTCTGCCCTCTGCGGTTTCTCTCTCCTCAAGTTCACTTCTCTGCACTGCGTACCTTCTGACTTCTGTGGTTCAGGTTGTGCATATTGTTGTGTTAATCCTCAGATCACTTTTCTAGGTGTGCAGGATGGTTTAGTGTTGGTCTGAGTGTATTTCATGGATGCGAGACACAAAAAACTTCCATGCTGTTCGTTCATCTTGGCTCCCTCTACATTCATTGTTTTAGAACTCTTTTTATCTTGTAAAACAAACTATACCCATTAAGTGACAACCCCCCAAACTCCCGTTTTCTAGTCCCTGGACGTCACCTTTCTACTTTCTGTCTGTATGAATTTTACTACTCCATGTACCTCATATAAGTGGAGTGATACAGTATTTATCTATTTGTGACTGGCTTATTTCACTTATCATAATCTCTCCAAGGTTTATCCATGTTGTAGCATGTGTAAGAATTTTATTCCTTTTTAAGACTTAATAATATTCCATTGTATTGTGTAAATCACATTTGGTTGATCTATTTATCTGTCAGGGGACACTTGGGTTGCTTCCATCTTTTGGCTATTGTGAATAATGCTGCTTATGAACATGGGTCTACAAATAACTCTTTAAGACCCCGCTTTCAATTCTTTTGAGTGTATATCTAGAAATAGAACTGCTGGTAACTCTATTTTTATTTTTTAAGGAAGCAACTTACTGTTTTCCATAGGATCTGTACAATTTTATACTCCCACTAACAGTGTACCAGGGTTCCAGTTTCTCTCCAACACCTGTTATTTTCTGTTTTTTTTAAAATTTTGTCGTTCTGTTTTTTTGGATAGCCATCCTAATAAGTGTGAGATGGTTCTGTATTGTTTATTTTCTGATGAATGTTGCTATTAGTTACTTTTTACATTCATAGTGAATATAAAAGTATTTCAGTTTTGTAAAAATTGCATGAATTAACCTTTTGTTTTTTTAGTATTTATCCAATATTGTTTTCTGCTACAGTAGGTACTGCATTTATTTCAGATGCAGTAGTAAATTGTTAATTGGGACAAGGTTGATTACTAGGATAAATGAAAAGCTTAATGCTAAAGGATGTTTTGAGTTTTTAGTAAAGCACTGTGAATATCACAGTAAATATCTTAGTTGTTTTTAAGCAGTAGAAATTGGAAACCCAAGAATGATCATTCTTAGTAAATAGTAACTGCTAAATTTTTTGATAGGATATTTTTGTTCAGTGTTTATTGACAGATTAAACTTATATTGACCAATGTCTTTTTAAAAACCAACTTGATTTGAGCTATAATTTATCATAAAATTAATCTGCTTTATGTGTACAGTTCAGTGATTTTTAGTAAATGTACTGAGTTGTGCGACCATCACTGTAATCCAGTTTACAACATTTCCATTGTCCCAGTAAGATTCCTTGTGACCAAGACCCTCCTGGCTATATAGAATTGTTGGCAAAAGATTTCTTATAATGAGGCTGTATTTATTGCTTCTCTTAAATGAATCCAAATGTTTTCTATCCCTTGTATCCTGCTTCACCAAATATACATTGTCAGATAGGTAAATTTTATTTAGGGGTCTGTATAATGATACACATGAAATGTGTTTGAATTTGTACAACTTTTAGCAAGGAAAATCTTGCATCAGAGAAAGAAATTTTTTCATGTTTATTATAGAGGGTCCCAATTAAACATTTTTCTGTTTGACTTTAGTTTTTGATCTTTTATAGCTGGTTTATTTTCAGTAGATCACAGTAGAAAAGATTGACAAGCTCATGAAAAATGCTTTTAATTATTTGCTGCTCATAGACATCAAAACCTTTCTAGGCAGGTCATGTTTATAGATAATTAAAATGAAAAAGAACTAAATAGATCAGTTTATCATTAATAGAGTAATAAATGCAGTTGTTGGCAAACTTGGCATTTTCCTTCTAATTCACCAGAGGGCACTCTTTTCTAGTCTATTTTAACTCTGATCTTCTGATTATTATATTATACTTTGAAAGATTTAAGTCCTTCATTGGGTTCCAGGTGTGGATTATTTGGAGACTAATGATTGTTTTCTTCTGTAACTTTCAGTCAGTTTTTTTGTGATCTGCTTTATAATAAGCATCGTTAAAAAGGGCGCTATAAACAAGCTATTCTTAAATGCTATATAGGCAGTAGTGTATGCGGCATGAAATATCTCTCCAATGTTGTCTTTTATTGCCTACCAGCTCTCATCTCACTGTTTCTGTCTGTTGATGTTAAGGTTTCAGATCGGGTGGAACGACGGCTTCAGGAAATAGAGAGAGAGATGCGCACAGAAAGGGAGCTGGTGGAAAGACGGCAGGATCAACTGGGACTTATTTCTTTGCAGCTACAGGAGGTTTGTAAAAAAATACCTTCTCAGAGAGTAAATCTTAAGCTTGATAATTACTTAGCTGCTGTTAAAATGATTAGAGTTCCTTGGTTGTTGCATGTGGCAGTATATTTCATTCCATATGAGAAATATAGCATATAGTTTGCATAGTTCAGTGTGAAGAAGACAGCCCTACCTGGTTCAAACCCAAAGTCTGCTGCTTGCTAGCTTTGTGACCTTGAGCAAGTTCCTTAGTTTGTCTGGGCTCATTTTCTCTGTGGAAAGTGGAAATAATAATAGTTTTTACCTAATCAGGTTTTTACCTAATGTAGTGTCTGGCATGTATTCAAAATGTTAACTGAAAGTATTATTATTCTGATAAATTTTCTTTGGCATGAACTAGACCAGGGGTCAGCAAACTATGGCCAATGGGTCAAATGTGGCCCACTGCATATTTTTGTAAATAAAGTTTTATTGGAACAAGCTGTTCCATTCTTACTATTTGCGGAAGGTGGTGTTTATTTTGTTCTCTGTTTTTATTTTAAAACACCGTGGCAGCATTGAAGAGTTGTAAAAGAAACCATCTGACCCACAAAGCCTGAAGTATTGACTGTCTGGTCCATTTATAAAAGTTTGCCAACCCCTAGACTGGACTATGGTCAAACCATTTCCAAATTGAGATCACTTACCTTTCAGGTATCTTTTGAAATTTCAGACTTATGAGGCATTGAAAAAATTACAACAAAGGACTTCTGTATACTTGTTACCTAGATTCTCCCAATATTCACGTTTTACCTGAATAAATTCACATTTTACTTGTTTTATCATTATATATGTATGTATGTTATAATAATCATAATAATGTAAAATAATTATTTTTATTAGATACGATTTTTTTGAGCTGGTTGCAGACACGATGTAAATACTTACATAGCTAAATAATAAGGTGTGTACATTCTCTTCCATAATCACAGGAAATTAACTTTGGATCAATACTATGATATAATCTATAGTTTTTTGTTTTTTTTTTAAATAACCTATAGTTTTTATTCAAATTTTGCTACTAACATCCTTTTCTGGTCCAGGGTACAATACAGGGTCACATATGGCATGTGACCATCATGTCTCTTTAGTCTCCTTTGATCTGGAACAGTTTTTTCAATTTTTCTTTTTTGTCATGACTGTGACAACTTTGCAGAGTACTGGCCAGTTATTTTGTAGAATGCCTTTCTTTTTGGTTTTTTGATGTTGCCTCATGACTAAATTCAGGTTATGTACTTTTGGCAGGAAATCCAGAGAATTGGTATTTCACTTTTCCCAGGATATCTTAGTAGGAGGCATGTAATGTCCATTTGTCCCATTACCAGTAAAAATGGAACATTTGGTTGAGGTGTTATCTGCCAGGTTTCTTCACTGTAAATTTTACTATTAGGCCTTTTTAATTATTTATTTTATGGGGAGATTCTTAGAAACTTGGAAATAGCTTATATCTTATCATATTTTTACCCACAGATGTTAACATTTATTAATATTCTCTCTTGAAACAGTTAAAACTCCTAAGTGATGCTAAATGGTGATTTTTTTTTTTTTTTTTTTACACATTGCATCATTTTTTCTACATTTATGAATTGGATTCCTACTGTGTGGAAGGGCTTTGCTTTTTCTCTTAATGTTGGTGTAGATTTGTGAATTCTCACTATATTACATTGGTGATGTTTTATTACTATCATTGTAGAAAATTAATTTGTTGAAATTCCCTTTAAATGTGTCTTAGATCTATACATAAAGTATAAAAAATTAAAACAAGAAAACTTAAAAATTAAAATGATTTCTTTCTTCTTTACAAAATGGTTTTCTCTAAAAATGGTGTTCTACAAATGCACTTATGTGTGTGCATGGACATCACTAACCCTTATAAATTGATGTATTAAAATTTTTTCCTAAGTATTAGGAGACACTGCCAATTGAAAATTAGGAGCAGAAAGTGCAACCTTAAATTATAATGTAAGCTGACAGAAAAATCTACTTTTGTTTTCTAAAGTTCCGTTTTTCTCCGTTTCACAAAAGGAGGCATACCCTTGTTAGTTGGTAATTACTTTGAAGAGGATACTTTGTTGAATAATTAGATACAGCATGTGGGTAGCCTTTTTTTTTTTTAAACCTTGATTTTTATACATTTGTTCTCAAAGCAAATTGCATCTGGTGAGCTTAAGAATAGTACTGAAGAGACAATTGTTCTTTTTTACAAGAGAAAATTAGAGAAATTTTCTGTACTTATTTTCCTCTTTCTTTGCAGAATGCACAAAATTACAAAGAAAGAAGGAGAGGAAGATTGCTTCCCACCCCTATTCTTGAGAAACCAGAGCCTGAATATTTGCATTGTAATTGTCAATTTGACTAAAAGCTTGAGTTGTGATTTGGAATTCCATCTCTGACAATACAATAGAGGATCACTATTGATGAGAAATGTTTAATTTCATATTTTGTCACTTTAAGTGGTGACCTATATGCTTTTAAAAGGTGGTTTTGGATTAAACAGTGCAGTGGAAGCTGGAAAGGATTAATTTAGGCTGATACGTTTTCCTACTCCCAAGTTAAGTGGCTTAGGCTGTTCTGGAAAGGTCATGTTTAAGGAGAGGAAACACTTTGCTTTTTGTTCAATATTAAAAAACACTTTTGCAAATACCTGTACTGTACGATCATAGTAATTGCTATATTTTGTTTCTGGCTGTGGTGAGAAAATGAAAGTATAGGTGAGTAAGGAGGCCTGATTTTAGCCACTGTGCTCTTCTGCCTTAAAATGTATAATTCAATCTTGGTGAATATTATGACATTTAAAAATTGTTAAGAGATTAGGAGTATTCATTAAAAATTCCAGGATGTCAGAGATTTCTAGGTATAATGTCATATTACAGCGAGGCAATATGTAGTTTTGGTTAAAACCTGCTTCTTTTTAGTGATCTAATGAGGTCCTTAGAACTTTATTCCCATTTAATGAAAAACACAGTATTAATCATTGGAAATAGATTGAGAACGGCACTCTCCTCTTCTTGTTTACAGGTCTTAAGAAGGAATTGTTCACTTTTTAATGTGTATGTGTGTTTTTCCCCCTCCTGGTCTAAGCATGTGAGCTGTGGACACTCTGGAATCTACTCCCTTTATTAAGTGTCAGCTACTCATGTGCTACTGATGTCACATGAATATCAGTTTTTCTTAACTTGGTAAGGACCTTCACTGGCCTTCAGACTTCATATTTTAAACCATGTTGTTTTGGGATCTCAGTAGAGGCCTTTTTAGAGAGGTGAATATTTCATAGTGTGCAGTAAATATTCTTTTTATATATCTTTTTAAAATTTTGAATGGTTATTCTAGTACTCTGAACTTCTATTAATAAAGTTCAAATACTGTTAAGCCTATAACCCTCAGTCTTTCCTTGTTAAACCAGTATGCAAACAATAAAATATTTGTTTAATGTTTATCATATTACAAACTCTTAGTAAGCTAACTTTGATTAGTTAAATATAGTGGAGGGGGGTTGGCATGGTGAGCGTTAGGGTCACAAATGAGGTCTTTAGAAGTAAGCTCAAGTCAAAGCTTTTTCTTTTTTGCAGGCCCCAAAATAACATAAGATCCTAGATAAAATTTCTAACTCTTGGCTATGGCATCTTGGGAATTCCTGTTTTTTTTTTTTTTTTTTTTCCCTAGCTGTTTCTTGTAAATTGAATGTTATTTCTCCATCTTCATTTGAATTACTTAAAACAAAATACATGAGACAAATTCTGGGTGCATATTTGTAAATGCTTCTCAGATCATTTCATAGAATATTAAAGTGCTAGCTCTTTCACTTACCCCACCAGTAATATTCCATGCTTGCTGATGATCTTGGGGGAATCAGGTGCCTCAAGGTTTAAAGGTGATTTGTGGAGAAGCCTGTGGGGGAAGGTAAAGGATGGAATCTTAATTGAAGATGGTGAAGATTAGTGGGGAATTGTTAGTGTAAGATGGGAGTCCAGCTCAGTGGTTTTTCAGTCTGTCTGTCTATGGGAAACCAGATTATGTGAGCCTCATCAGTAACATTAAAGTCATGTACAGAAAAATTAAAGTGATTGATAGATTTTTTTTCAATATTTTTCTTCATCTTTTGGCATTCGTACCAATTGTGAAAAACCTAATGAAGAAATAGCTGTTTGTTCCTTCCCAGAAATGTCATTGTGGCTCCAGAGATGCTGAGTAATATGGATACTTCACCTAAGAAAAGCCTTGGGTACAGTTTATAAATGTATTTAGTTTGGACTCATTAAGGGAGAAGCTTCTAAGGAAGCCAAGAATGTTTTCTTAATGTCCTTTTAATAGCTTTAGCATCTCCCTTGAGACTTCTGTGTCAATTCAGAGGAGAACCTAGTCAGGCAAATGTTCTAACGTGCCCCTCATTAACCCTTTCCTTTCAAGGCTCCCCTACTCCGGTTTGGAGCCACAGGGGCCTTTCTAAGGCTGGTTGATTTTGAACTCCCCTTCACTTATCTTTCTAGGGCTGAATTGCATAACTTTTGCATGGCACTTTATCCTCTCATGTTGCCATAGTCTGTGCCCCCACATTTTCACATGTTTATTTCTTAGTACACACTTCCCTTACCCCATTAATGTTATTAGATGCCTTTTATATAAATGTCGGTTAAATCATCCTGACTTTGACCATCCCAGTAGCCTTCTTGGGCTTTGAGAAAGACCAGTAGAATTTACAAGCAAACGGGAATGTAAAATACAAGTTCCGTGGAAAGCTCAGAAGATGTACCGTATTTTCCCAGTCCCTGGGACATGAGTTCTAGAATGCAGTCCTTTTCAGGCCCAGGTGACCGGGGGGGATGTGGTAAGCAGAGAATAACACAGTAAGGGTGACATTTGGGGCCTTCAGACTGCCAAGGGCCTGAGAGCACTGAGTATCACAAAAGCACAACTACACGTGTGCTATTCTGTAGGAAAATGTGTGTAGCTGGGGGAAATTCAAAAATTCTTGCTCTAGTGTGTATTCTTTATGGAGTGGAGCTGTTTGTGTGGGATAAATCTGAGCCTTATTTTAAGCCATGGTTTTTATTCAATAAACCCAGATCCCATCAACTATTTTTCTCCTTTTACAGACATGGCTTTTTTCTCCTCACTATTCACCTTCTAGTGATATATTTCACATGAGGTTTTTTTGTCTCAGGTCATTACTAATTACTATTTCTATTACTATTTTTATTAAATATTAAACATTTATTAACATATTTATCAAATATTTTATTAGTATTTTGTATAAATATGTTATTAAATATGGAAAGTAACCACATTTAATAAATGTATAACTGATGTGATCATATCATAAATGCTCATGCATTCTTTTTAATGTAGCTTTATTTGTTTGGCTCATTCCCCTATCTCTTATGTGTTCTCTCGTCATCAACCATTAATCCGACTCACTAAGAAAAAGGAACCAGTGTAAACATGTGGAAGAGATCCCTTTATATTTTCCCTAATTATTGCTCTTAATTGTCCTAGACAGACATCTGTGGACCATATTACACCTTTGCATGTATAGGATTTTTTGTATATTTTATCTTGATAAAATGGGATCACATTATATATATGTACATTCTGCATTTTGCTTTTTCCTCCCACCAATACTTCCTGGAAATTCCTTGAACTAGCTGATGTGGTTCAAACTTAATCTTTTATTACCATGGTTGGATTTTTATCATAATAGAGGTTATAAGATTATTTTTTCAGAAGGTTCCAACCTTTTACATTTCTGTTCATGAAATGGTTGAGAATGGCCCTTTTCTCTCCATTCTCTTTAATGTTTGCCAGGCTCCTGGGTATAAAGCATTAACTCATTTTTATGTTTATTTGCATTTCCCTATTAGTGAACTTGAACATCTTTTCACATATTTGTCGGCGGTTTGCATTTGTGCCCGTACAGATAGCTTGCTTATCACTGCTCATTTGGAAATACTGGTTTACTTGTGTTTTCCCTCAGGAATTTTACTTTTTTAATGACAGGAGGAAGGAATCTGTGTTGTTTTTTATGTGACTAATGAGTTGCCTCAACATCATTTTTGAATAATTTGTTCTTTCCCCTCTGATTTAAATGCTACTTCTGTTATATATCTAGTTTCCCATGGTGTCTGTCTGGTTCTATATACTTTTGTATTGATCTGTTTGTCTATCCCCGAACTGATAGCATTTTGTCTTCATTATTATAGCTTTCATTATATCTTGGTAAATGATAATGAAAATCTCTTGTCATGTTCCATGAAAAATACTGCTGGCATTTTGATTGTAATTGCACTGAATATATAGATTAATTTGGAGAGGTATTTTCTAATGTTCTTCAGTAATGTTTTATAATTTTATAGAAAGGTCTTATACATTTTTGTTAGAGTTATTCCCAGGTATCTTAGGGTTTTCCTTTCTATTGTGAATGGAATATTTTCTTTTATTGCATCTCTGATTGGTTATTTAGAATATGTAGGAGTACAGTTGGTTTTATATGTGGCTTTTGTATGCAATGCTTTTGCTTAATGATCTTATTTTCTAATTTGTTAGCAACCTTCATGTATTACTATCATGTACTATATTTTGTGTAGATAATCATATATAAAATGGAAGGCAGTTTAGTCTCTAACTTTATTCATTTTTTTTTTTTTTTGTCATTGCTTTATTGCACTGGCTAGAAACTCAAGTGCAATATTGAATGGAAACAAAGATAGCAAGAATTTTTGCTTTGTTCCTATTTTTATAGGAATGCTTCCAAAGTGTTAAAGTGTTTCATATTGTTTGCTTCTGTTTTTTTTTTTTTTCAGTGCTGTCCTTTATCAGATTAAGAACATTGCCTTCTATTCATAGGTTTTCAAGAAGTTTTTTGTTTGTTTCTTTCTTAAAAATCATAATGTGTTGTGGAATTTATTAAATACTCTTGCTGCTTGCTGTATTTCTCTTTTGATATTGAAATGTGAATGTTACCAATGAATTTTGACCCCTCCTTGCACTTGTTTATTTGGTCAACATGTGTTGATTCTTACACATTGCTGAGTTAATTTGCTAGCATTTTCTTAGGATTTTTATCTTTATGTTTATGATTGAGGGCTTATAATTTTCTTTGTACTTGTCTTCTTGGATTTGGAAGCAAGGTTACATTAACCTCATAAAATGAATTTGGTAGATTCCTTCTTTTTCTATTTCCTGGCTCTGTTTAAGAGAGAGATTGTCTATTTCTTGAATGTTTGTTAAAACTCACCCATAAAACCATTTATACCCGTTATTTTTTTGGTTGCCTGAGGTTTTCAATTTCTTCCTTTCTTTCTATTTCTTCCTTTCCCTTTCTTCCTTTCTTTCTTTCTTTCTTTCTTTCTTTCTTTCTTTCTTTCTTTCTTTCTTTCTTTCTTTCTTTCTTGGTTTATATAGCCTTTTTACTTGTTAAGTCAGTTTGGTAATTCATGATTTTATATGTTATCCATTTTGTCTGTATTTTGAAATTAATTTTAAAAAGCAATCATAGGGGGCACCTGGGTGGCTCAGTCAGTTAAGTGTCTAACCCTTCATTTTGGCTCAGGTCATGAGTTTGAGTACTGAGTTGGGCTGTATACTGACTGTGGAGCCTGCTAGAGATATATTCTCTCTCTCTCTCTCTCTCTCTCTCACTCACTCATTCTGCCCCTCCCCAGCTCCCACATGGACTCTCTTTCTCTCTCTCAAAATAAATAAACTTAAAAAAAAAAAGCAATCATAGCTCTGATTTATTATTTTTAAATCTTTCTCTGAAGCTGTTACTCTTTTGCTTTAGTGTTATTTAGTTTTTCCTTTTTGATTATTAGTTTTCATTTTGACTAGCTTTATTACTCCATCACTTCTGTTTTAACTCTATTACTTTTTTCAAACTTTTTTGTTTAATTTTTTAGGATAATTGTTTCATTTTTTAGACTTGCAAGTTAAAAACATTAGTTGATCTGGTTTTCAAAATTAATACTGAAAATTCAAGAAATTACCATATGTTTTGATATGCTGTTCTTTTTTTGTTTTTGTTTTCGATGGCTGGATTAGTCAGTTTACACTTATGATTAATTGATGCATTTGGAAATTTTTTTTAATCATTTTATGTTTTTTTTAAACATATTTCTTTCCTTTCCTTTCCTTTCCTTTTCCTCCCCCTTCTTTTTTGTTTGGTACTGGATTGAAATGTATATTCATTCTAATACTTCTGGCTCTAAAGCTGTAGATTATATTTCTATTTTTTAGATGGTTATTCTCAAATTTTAAACATTACATCTATAACCACAAATTATTCTAAGAAATATGTGCTCTAAGCATAGTGATGTCCTCTCAGTGTCTTATCAGAACATTTTTCTTCTGACCCTCAGCAAACTTCTCTCTTCTCATCCTTAAGGTTTCATTGTTGTCTCCTCTTCAGGAGGCTCTGTTCCCTCCCTCCCTCTCTTTTCTAAAAAAGCTCTTTTCTGCCCCAGTTTTTTTTCTTTTTTATCAAATTACTTGAGCTTTTCATAGCACTTAAAAACTGCCTGTAGTTGTATATTTGTTTACTTATATTATGGTATGTCTCCACCACTAAAACGGGAACTCTGTTAGCAGGAACTTTGTCCATCACGCCTGCTTTCCGGGGCATGTAGTGCTGCGTGTTTCCCACAGCAGTCATTCCGTGAGTACTTATTGAAGGGATGACCGTTGTTTTCACACAGGAGTGAACATTTAGCTATATGTAGCACACTTGGTTAAAAAAACTTTTTTTTTTCCTTTCAAACTTTTTCCCACTGCTCTTATTTCTGCAGAGAACAAAGTAAATGCTAACAGATTTTAACTTCTTTGAAGTTGAATATATAATAGTCTAAGTGATTTAATTGAAATCTCACAAACATTCTTCAAGAATTCAGACCATCACAATTAAATTCTCACTTTTTAGAGTATGTTGATATGGTGGTTTACTGTTTTTCAAATTGTGTTGAGAACTTAGAACAGCTAGGTTACTGGTTTCTTAATGTAAAACTGACAAAATTAGAAAAAAAAATTAGACTAGAACTGCTCAGATGCATGAATTCTGAAATTAAGACTTGAAAATATTAGTTACAGATTTCTGAAACAGTGTTGATTTGGCTGTGTGGATATGAATGAACTGATTCTTCATGGAGTTGTTCCAATTTGGGGTCAGTACCAGAGGCTGATTGGCTTTGATTTGGGAACATAGCAAATAATGGACAGAAAAGAGATACATTATTTTTCTTTTTAATTTTCAGAACTTTTGAAAGTTCCTTCAGTATAGGTTTTTCACATAATTTACACTAAATGTTTCAAATGTAGGTGATAAAAGTCTTAGGAGGATACTCAAAAATAGGAAATTACTGCATGTTTTTGACCACTAGTCGTCAGTATTGAACCATCAATTGTGACCAAGCAGGCATCCTTCGTTAAAGTTGCTAAACTTTCTTGGAAAATGATTATAATACATGTATCTCTACTATTAGGACTCCCTGAAAGTATACTTGGCACAGACAGTACAACTGAAAAATAATGTAATTATTTAACTTTTGTTATTTGAAAATTTACATTTGAAACAGTGTTGCTTTTTACTGTTGAAAAATAAAATATGACGCATTGAGTATTATATATTAAGACATCTGTTATATTTACCACTAAAACTATCATTTCTATGCCTTTTGTTGGAGTTTCTTTCATGCTTCCCATTTAGGGTTACAGTTTTTCCCTCTCTCACTCCGTCCCTATGTGGAAAAAGTCTTTTTACTTCTAGTAAAACAATGAGAGACTGTAATTTGATATGAGTTATTCCACTAGAATCATGTATTCTCGTGCCCTTTTCCATGGTTCATGTATCTAATGTATATAGAAATGTGCCAAAGATGCACTTTCTCTAAATTTTTATCTTCTATAGATCCAAACTTTCTCCTAATTATTGTTTTCGTTTCCTTAGTAATCAATGCCTTTGCAATCTGTTGTCTACCCAACCTAGTTACAGTCATTTTCCACTGGTGTTCTAATGCTGTTTGATCTTTCCTCTGTGTAATCTTGTTTGTTTGTGTTTCTTTACCTGGCAGAAAAGCATTTTTTATAGCTCTATTATGACTCATTGCATTCCTAGTTAATTTACATTTGTATTGAGTACTCATGATCCTTTTTTCTTTTTGTAAATACTGAAGCTGTGGTATTCATTATTTATTGCCCAAGAAATGGGAATCTGCTTAGAGTTTCCTAATATATCTTTGTCCATCTTATGGCCAAGTTAGAACAGTATTTACACCTCTAACTTTATTATGTAGTCATTTGATGGGCCTTGTATGGCAGTGAGGAAAAGTTGTGTGATTCCATATTTTTATCTGAGTTTGAGATCCTGAAGCATTGTTATCCACTGTCAGTCTTGGATGGGAATCGTGTTAGAGGAGTGCTGTGATTCAGAGCCACAAAAACTTGGGCAGACGTGGGTTGCTGGAGCTCCATTTCCTGTTCTTTCCTCTCCTGACCTGGGAACTTGTACAGAAGGTGCTAAATTACATCTTTTTGTGTGATTTGTCCTAGTAAGTAGCTCCTATGATTGATTTCTTCTTACAAAGATGGATACTCATCTTGACAACAAAAACAATTTTAATTTTATATTTAAAAATTTTTATGTGGTTCTTTTCTGTCCCTTCCTTTGCCATTTCTCTCATCTTTCACATCCAGTCCATCATTAAATTCTAATTTAAATCTGTTTTAAAAAATACATTCTGAATTGGTAACTGCTCATCTCCTCTACTACTATTACTTTCATCTATCCTCTTGTCTCTGTTTTCTCCTGCTTGGGCTGGTGTAGAAGCCCCCTTGTTTCCATTCTTAGCTTCTTACAGTCTTTTCCCCACAGAATCAGATAGTGCCATGTCATTCTCTCTGAACCCTTCAATGGTTTCTTTATCATCCTCAGAATGAAATGTGAAGTCCTCAACCTACAAGACCCCTCTGATAGGGTTTCTACATGCCCCCTCACCCTAATTCTCTGTCATTCTTCATGTCCACTGTAGGCCAACGACAGTGTTGCTTTTCCACAGCCAGGCACCCTCCTGCTCTTGGACATCTGCACTTTCCATTTCCATAGCCAAGAATTTTCAACTCTGAAAGCAGTTGCGTTGTTTACCCTTATGTCATTCAGAGCCCTACTTCAGCAAGGCCTTATTAACTATCCTAGATAAAATACCCTTTCCTCACTCTTGAGCCCCTTATGTTGTCGTACTTTTTCTTGATAGCACTTTTCATTACCTATCATCTGTCTGTCCTCTGAACAAAATGCAGGCACAGTTTTGATCATTGCTGTATCTATAGTTCCTAGAGCAGTGGCTGACATGGAATAAGGCCCCAAAAAAGTGTTTCTTAAAGAAAGGAATGAATAAATGTTGTCTACTATGTAGTCAGAATTGTATGTAGTAAAATATTCATCTGCACATACCTTCATGTACTTACTATATACCAGGTACTGTGCTGGGGACTAGGGATTTCATGGTACTTACAATGCTGTCTTCACTTTTAAGGGCTCCCATTTTAGCTGAGAAAGAAACGTTAACATCTAATTCACTGAGGGTGTTATTTAAGCTTTGAAATGGGCTTCAGAGTAGCTCAGAGGGGAAATAATTCCCTGTTCTTGATCCTTTGGGAAAATTTGGGTGGAAGAAGTGGCATTTTTGCTGAGACTTTGTGTTTTCAGATCACTGTAGGCATTTCTTTCATGAGTGTGATTCTGCCCCATTGCTTATTGCTACATGATAAGCACTTTACCAATCTGTGGCTGAAATTCTTATTTAAATTCTGACTCACTGTAGTTTTGATTTCAAAATTGTTCTATCTCATTTTGTGACATGTTAATTATTTTCTTCTCTCTTTTATGTTTGTTACCTGTGGATTACTAATGTTTTTGCAAGGATAAAGTAAACACTTTTCTGTAAGGTTGTGAAAGAACCATTAATGTTACCATGCTGTTAAAAAGGAAATAGATGGAAAAGAATGATGGTCTATTATGGGATTTGTCTTTGAAAGCTGGTTGAACACTATTTGGCACAGCTTGAAATGTGCAAGTCCAAGATATATCATGTTCTCCAGTTTTCTTCCTTAGTCTTTTTCTTGATTTACCTCTTTGCCTCCTGCACCCCTCCCTGCTGATTTAACCTATAAGTCTGTTTTATTAGGCTTTGATCATTTCACATGACACTAAAACACTTTTAACATCTTTTCTGTGGAAAATATCTTTTCCCCCAAAACTCCTTGTAGAAGAGAAGCTGGAAGAGATCTTTTATGTTGTCTCTTTCAACCTTGTACTCACTCAGTACTTGAATTTCTATTAACAGAGTAAACTTCCCATGGATATTATAGACAGCTTACACAAGCCATATTCCCTTTCTTTTATTGGGAAATACTGATAGTGATAGCTGGTCAGATTAAAGAATATTCCAGATTTGATGATATATTTCAGAAGCCTATTTAATGTTGATAAAACAAAAGTTGGTAGGGTAGAAATATTTTCTACATCATAGAAGTAATATGTCAGCTGTTAACATGCCAGCAAAGGCCTTTGGATTCCTTTGAAGGATGCAGTTTTATGAGATGATGTATAGATATAAGTTGTCCTGAAATTCTTAAAGTCTCATTTCTGTATAATTAACACTTATGTCATCTATTCTTAGGCCTTTTACTTTATTAAGAAAATATTACCTAAGACTATTAATTATTAAATGTTTATAATGTGCTTTCTGTCCCCTTTTACCTCTCCGTTTTCAGTGACCTTTCTTCCAAATCCTCCAATGTAGATAACATATTTTCTTATTATTCACATGTCCTTGAATGAGATGTATTCTTCCATATATTTTCCTGGATTGATCAATTTGCTTGTAGCTTCCTTATTTCTACTCTCATTTAAGTTAGCCCTCTTGTGATTTTTTTGATCCTCGTTTTTTCTTTTTTCTTTCTTTTTTTTTTTTTCCCCTGATCATTTGCCCTCTAGGTTCTTAAAGAGCCATTTCTTATTTTCTCCAAAATGGCCATTATGGTCTCTGGCTCATTTCTTTTTTAAGTTTTTAAAATTTATTTTTGAGAGAGAGAAAGAGAGTACAACTGGAGGAGAGGCATAGAAGGATAGGTGAGACACAGAATCCAAAGTAGGCTCCAACCTGAGCTGTCAGCGCAGAGCTGGATTCATGGCTGAACCCATAAACTGTGAGATCATGACCTGAGCTGATGTCTACTGAGCCCCCCAGACACCCTCCTTTCTTTATTTCACCTGTTATTTAAGCATATGTATAGATGTTCTTGTAAAGCACCTGACATTCTGTTTGGAAATAGTTGCAGTTTGCATTATAAATAAATACTCTTATTGCTGCTGTGAGTTGCATTTAAGTCTGACGCATTTTATGTTCGTACCATATATTCGTTCGTACCATCTTAAAATATTGTTTAATCACATTTATTTTGCTATGTGTACTTGTTTGTTGTTGCCAATATTGTCATCATAAACTGTAACAAATAAGGCTAGCATGGATCTGTGCAAGTCCCTCTGTAGCACCATATGCAAATAGACATTTAATGCCGCTAATGCTATGATGATGAAAAATATCTGTGCTTCTGTTGACTGAACAGCTGCCTGACAATAGACCGAGATTTTCTGAGTGCAGGACTTGTTTAATTTCTACTTTGTGCTTTTCTTGAGGAGTGTAATGTTTCTATCTACATTTTCAGTGAATCTATCCTAGACCATCTGTTTATAAAGCCCTTTTCCATCATTATCAATTAATATTTATTGGGCAGCTACTGAGTGCATAGTGATATTGTGTAAACAGAGACCACTCTGCTACAGATAGACTTATTCATTGACTTGGTACTGTTTTATTTTGATTAGAAAAAGGTAAAAAAAAAAAAAATCCAGAAGCATAAAATAACATCCCCTAACTGTAAACAGTGAAAGATGTTGTATATTTACAGGGTATTCTGCTCAAATACAAATAAAACTTGAGAGATTTTAAATTAAATTTTTATAATTATCTGTGATCTTCTGTTTGTCAACAATTCTAACTCAGTTGTCCTGTAATTAGAAAGTCAGATGAAGTGTCATATCTCTCTGGGATTTCTAATAAAACTGTGAGTCTCTTTTTTGAGAGGAAACTACTCAGATAAAAACAGACCCTCCACTAAGAGCTTTTGCTTTTGGATTTTGAAGGAAATCCTGGAAAGTGCACTTGTTGGGCTCACATTTAACTTTACTTGCAAGATTTTTATTAAGTAAAAGATTGCATAAAAATAAACTCCATTCCAGTAAAAGCAATGGCATTTTAAGGAATAATACTCATTACCATTGTTGCTTTTGTATTAAAGAAGGCAAAAGACTTGTATGTCTTTTCAGCATACCAACTTTGTAGGCAGTGATTAAGATTTTGTTTTGCATATTGGCAAATTTAATAACATATAAAGAATGAAATCTTGACAGTAGTCAGTAGGGGTTTTACTTTAGAGTTATTTTTATAGTCATTGTAGTGGATCTTGCTGATTCATCCAGGATCTCTGGCCTAGTTATTCTTCTATGTGGCCTTTGGCTAAGGTTTAGGGTAAAGACTATGACCATGGAACAGAACAAAGGGAATTGGCTCTCATGGTGATTGAACCCATGACCTTGGTTGGCTTTGTGGGCACAGGGTGCCTGCCCCAGCCAGTCATAGACTCCATAAATATGGACATAGTAAAAACAGTAAGTTTCCTTTATAGGTCAGCAATAAGTGTCTATCTGTCCTCCCACGATAATTTCTATAAAAGTTCTTTGGATTCCTGAAAAAATAAACACCTTAGCATAAGAAGACAAAAAATAAAAAAAAAAAAAAAAAAAGAAGAAGAAAAGACATCTGGGCCATTCTCAAACAGAAGCTTTGAGTTTTGTTTCAAAACCTCAGGTATCTTTAAAGAATGTCATTAAGGATTACAATTACCATCAGAAATAATACCAATGTACTTAACTACTGATAAATCTTACTTAACTACATGATACTTGATATTACTCTGCCTTTTGAAAAACAGGAATGGTTGCATCTTGTGACTCCATGCACTATGTGCTTACCACTTCCATCTGGAAAATACACATAATTCAACTGGCACAAGTTTTTAGAATTTCCCCCTTACTTTGATATCCCGGAAATCTGTATGGTGTTATAATAGTAATGATTACAGTTGGATTCTCTTTGGACTTTATCATGTAATTTCTACTTTAACTTATTAAACTTATTTATTTATTTTTTTGTAGTGGTAGATGTTGGTATAGAACTTTTGTTCCTTGGTTATGGCTGAAAAATAAATTTCTTTGAACAATTTAAGTAAAATCTGTTTGGCTATTTTTAAGTTAGATATTGGTTTAGGGATTTAGAATATGAATGCATTGTTTTCTGCCTTAAAAAGAAAGTTAATTTTTTTTGTTTTGCTTGGTTTTTGTTGGCACAGATAATCCCCAACTGGATGAACTTAAAGGCTAAAATTTTCCATGACTTGAGCTAGTTCTCATGTGGGAGGAATCTCTAACTTGATTTAGGAAAAAACAAAATTTAGAAATTCACAGAACTTGACAGAAATAAAATCTCTGTTAATTTAAGTGAGTAGTACTAGTTCTGAGCAATAAAATCCTGCTGCATTATGCATATATATTCCTTTTCAAAATATGTATTATTCTATTGATGTTTGATGGTTTTAGAGCTGTGATTTAGGTTTCCAAACAAGAATTTTAGAAATAGACACCAGATCTCCATCTTAAAAAAAAAAAAGGAGTTAAATGAGTTTCTTATTTACAGTATTCTATACATACTAAGTACTTAGTAATTTTTTTTTTCTTGATTTGAAATAAAGCAAATGTTCTTAAAGCTATTTAAAAATTTTAATATACATAAATATAAACAACTTTTAACTTTATAGTTCATGTGGTCTTATTTGGCTTAGAATAGCATTATATCGTGAAGCTTAAAATATTTGCTGACTTTTATTTTGTACCTACATGAATTTAATTATAAAAAGCATAGTCAAATGAGATATAAAGCAATGAAAAGACATAGAGACACTTTAAAGGCATATTATCAAGTGAAAGAAGCCAGCCTGAAAAGACTACATACTGTATGATCCCAACTATGTGACATTCTGGGAAAGAAAAACCATGGTGACAGTAAAGAGATCAGTGGTTGCCGGAATTTGGGAGGTAAGGGATGAATAGGTAGAGCACAGAGGATTTTTAGGGCAGTGAAAATATACTATAATACTGTAATGATGGATACATGTCATTCTATATTTGTTTAAATCCATAGAGTGTATGGCACCAAAAATGAACCCTAATGTAAATTACGGGTGATTATAATGTGTCAGTGTAGGTTCATTAGTTGTAACGATGCACTACTTTGTTGAAGGAAGTTGATAATGGGGGAAGTTATGCCTGTATGAAGACACCGGTGTATATGGGAACTCAGTTTCCCTCTCAATTTTTCTGTGAACCTAACTCCCCCCCCCACCAAGGAAAAAAAAAAGTCTTTAAAAATATATAGTAAGAGCAACAATTTTCTAATTCTCAGTGACTTGACTTCTTCATTCTTTGTTACTGGGAGGAGAAATCTGACTTGGAAGTTTGTACCTTTTCAGGTGTGATGTTACTGACCTGTTGTTTGATATGAGCACAGTCTTGTTTTTCTATAGTCTGGTTGGTTTACCAGTGAGTCATCTACATGTTCTTGCCCTTGTGACCAAAGGCATGCACTTGTAGCACTGCTGAATGATGAGGATGAGACAGGATAGTTTATGTTCATCATTTTTTTTTTTTTTTTTTTTACATTTCAGTGGCCTGTGTGGGAGTTATCATAGGACCTTTATTTCATTCCAGCTTCTTCATTCTTACCCAAGCTGACTGGTCCCTTTACAGTAGACAAAGGGCCTTTAATTCCCTATTTGTTCTTTACTTTTGAGTGTGTTATTTTTTAGAGCCTCTTCATAAACATGCCTGTTGTCAAAGTTGTGAGTGCTTTTATGGTCAGATGAGATGTCTACAAACATTTTCCTTTCTCCTTTCCCTTACTTTTTAAAAGAAAAGGCTGTTCCCCCCCCCCCCCCCCCGATTTTATAAATAACTGAGAATTCAGAATCATCTACCTTCAAAGAACTACAGTAATATAATACTCAATATGTTAGTCTTTTTAATGGAAATAGGTATACTTAAGGAAAAGAAGAAAAATTGTTGTTATTAAAGATTTAAATGTGCCCCAGGGACCCACTATTAAGGCTCAGTGTTGTTGCTGTAATCTTAAACATGTAAAAGACAGTCTGCATCCTGGAGCAGGGTACCTGATAGCTTTATAGCTAAACTGCTTTTAAGGAAAAAATGAGCTTTAAAAAGCAAAATTACATAATAATAGAAATTCATTGGCATGTGATTTTTTCCCTCTTTTATAACTGCTTTTACTGGGTCAGTTTTAATATAATTCTCAGTTTCTTGATCTAAGTCAATGGGAAGGAAATCTAGTGTCGCCTTATACGCTTAAAAAGGTAGTAAATGAGTTAAAGTTTGTTATTAAGGTTTAAAGAAATATCTTGTATTTTCGATTCAGTTAGTTTTAAAAATCTTTATCTTTGAGTGTTATTTGTGTTTTCAGACTTTTAAAGTGCATTAAAATATATGTATGGGGTCTTAGGAGTTAGATTTTCTTTCTTTGTCTTTCATTATAAACTATGTAATGTAGAAAATAGATTCAGTAGTCTGGGCTAGAATATTGCATATGTGTTTATTTGTTTACTGACTGATGGTCTGATGTTCAAACTTAATCACATTTCTAGGTGATGTGGTGGAAACGTAGTAATTTGCTTTGGGTTCTCCTTAAGACCTCACTTTTGTTCCTCTACTGAAAACAATAGTATTTAAGTTCTCACTGATTAAAATTTTCTAAGACTTCTATATCTGTAGAGTAAAAGGAGAAATAAAAAAGGGGGGTGTTAAATAACATTTTGGGCACCAAGTAGAGCTATAATAGAAAGGTATATTATTTGGAAAAGAGATATCACAAGTTAACTGGTCAGATGTGGAAGGTAGAAAGTGAAGAGGAAAGGACATTTTATTGCATATTCCTAGGTAGCCAAAAGAATTAGAGGTTCTTTTATTCATTTATCTCATATATGGAAATTTAGATTTTTAAAAAGTTGACTTTCAGAAGAATTAATGTTTTTTAAAAAATTTTTTTTTTTTTCAACGTTTTTTATTTATTTTTGGGACAGAGAGAGACAGAGCATGAACGGGGGAGGGGCAGAGAAAGAGGGAGACACAGAATCGGAAACAGGCTCCAGGCTCCGAGCCATCAGCCCAGAGCCTGATGCGGGGCTCGAACTCACGGACCGCGAGATCGTGACCTGGCTGAAGTCGGACGCTTAACCGACTGCGCCACCCAGGCGCCCCAAGAATTAATGTTTTTATGAGGCATAATTCCATGTACTATAAAACACAATTTGTTTAATTAAAGTTCAGCTTATCGATTTCTATTTCTTTCGCATCAAGTAAAAGTATTAATATTTATACTAATTATAAGAAATGAAGATTAAATATTTCTTAGCCTAAGCATGAAAATAATTTCTCACATTGCCCTTTAAGGGGAATTAATTCTGGTAACTGATAGATCTTTACAGGGGTGGGAATGTAGGGGTGTTGGGTGTGGTTATGAGTTTAAGTTTTCGAAATTGAGAACTGGAAAAGAGGCACACTGCTTTGCATAACCTGGAGAGGGAGATTTAGAAGCCTGTGGGGAAGTTCCAGAAGGTGCAAAGAAAGTAAACAACGAGGGTGGACAAGATGTGAGGGAACAGCAAATAGCCCAAGAGAATTGCGAGAGCAGCCAGTGTTTGGTGGCTCTTTGATGAGCATACTCCACTGATCTGTAATAGTCTTCTGTAAATTCCAGATCCTAACAGTGTCTTTTGGTTTTCTATGGATTTTGGACTGATACACATTTTTGTTTTATCTTTCATTCTAGGCACTGAAGAAACAAGAAGCTAAAGCAGATGAAAATGAGGGAGCCATGAAAAATAAGCTAAGACAGACTGAAACTGAGAAGAGTCAGGTAAGATTTTGAGAAAGTAATGCTGTTTGGAGCCAGTGATATTTGTTGAGTGTCTTAAAAGTTGTCCCTGGGATCATTTGTTAAGACACAGTGAAGCCTTTATGTTCTGATATGGAATCACTTGGGTTGATGGCTCTGCCATTCTCTGTTGCTTGGTCTGGGAAACGTGTACAGGTCATTTGCTACCTTTTCACCTGGCCACTTCCTTTCTAGAGGCGAGTCGAACTTGGAACATGCAAGGAGCTTGACTTTGCTGAAGGGTTAGGAAAAAGACTTGTTGTTTAAAGGATGGGTATTGTGAATATATTCATTTTCATCATAGAAGATAGGCGTAGGCGCAACCTACAGGAAGAATCCTCTATTCTCATTAGATATTAAGGACTTTTGACATGTATTCATGTCTGCAAACCTATAGAGCCTAGGGCATTAGAATTAGAAAGGAATTTAGAAGATAGATAACTCTCCTCAGTTTGCAAATGAATAGATTCAAGGGTGAGCCCGATGATAAAATGAAAATTTGCCCCCGCTGTAATATTCTTACTCCATATCACTTTAAAAATCTACCATTGCTTCTTGATTTTTATTCACCAACCTAGTCAAGTTAAATGATGCATCCATGCTGCCTTTCTGGTAAGCGAGTTAGGTCAGGTCATCATGCTTGCCCTTTGGGGGTCGAGGCTGCCAGAATTATCCAGTGGTCGTGACCAGTATGGGCCATGGTAGATTCTGAAGCCATTTTGACTGAAGTGTGATTCCTTCCCTCTTTATTTCTTCAAAAAAAGAAGACAAGTCACATAATATTTTGTGT
This sequence comes from Neofelis nebulosa, assembly GCF_028018385.1. Lineage (NCBI taxonomy): Eukaryota > Metazoa > Chordata > Mammalia > Carnivora > Felidae > Neofelis > Neofelis nebulosa. The sequence goes on along the minus strand of NC_080788.1, from coordinate 126,304,703 downwards.
GGATTCTGTGATTGTATACATACCTTATTATTTTTTTTTTTAGAATATGGTATTTTATTGGCCACATGTATAATTTTTTTTTAAAACTTGTATAACCAGATTTAAAAATTATTTTGAAATAGTTACAGATTCATAAGGTGTTGCAAGACAGAATGTGCAGAGAGGTAATATGTGCCCTTCACCCAGTTTCCCTCAGTGGTAACATTTTGCATAGTTGTCATTCCATATCAAAACCAAGAAACTGATTTGGTACAGTTCACAGAATTTATGCAGATTTCGCCAGCTTTATGTGCGTTCATTTGTGTGTGTAGTTCTGTGCAGTTGTATCTCATGTATAGATTCATGTTGCTGTCACCACAGCAAAGATACAGAAACACAATGCCCCATTATGCTACTCCTTGATAACCATACCTACCACCTGGACCATATTTGAAGGACTAATATATAGAAAGTAGTTTGGTCAAGTGAAATAATAATTTAGGATAACTATCACAAATCTAAGCACTTAATAACACCTTAATGTAAGTTTGTGGTTTCATAGAACAGCCTTACTGTTACAAAATGCAAACATGTCTAACATATGTATTCTCTGGAATTTTAACAAACATGTGTCCCATCTGTAGGTGTGAAAAAGTAATTTTACTCTTCTCGGTTCTTTGGCTAATTTAATAATTAAGTTGACATAAGACAGGTTAACAGGAGAAAAACAAATTTGATTTTGTATGTATAGAAGCTGCATAAAAATAAGAGCCTCAAAGACAGGGAGTTGAGGCTTACATGCCATGCTGAGCTAAGGAAAAGGGGATAGAGGTCTGGGGCTTCAAAGGAGAGGAAAACAATTCATAGGAAGATGAGAAGAGCAAATGTTTGGTAAACAAACGTTTGCCTTGTCTTACAGAGAAGTCTTTCAGGTATAAAAAGTTATCTCTGGGAATAGCTCTCTTCCTGGTACAGACTCCCTCTCTAAATTCTTTAATGCAATTAAGGGAGAGGTAAAAGCTTTTCTAGAGTCTGTTGGGTCTTGATTGCCTTCAGCCCCAAAAATCCGTATGCCAAAGAGGCCTAATTTGGGTTGGCACATTCCTCTTCCCTTCACATCCTTTTAGATTTTTCAGCTTGTAGGAAGCTAGGCACATTCAGACTTTGTAGGTATTTGCACACTTTCTGTGAATATTTATCTTATGACTATATTAAGGAAATTTTAAGTATCTTATTCTGAGATTAAATATTTTTAAGTTTTAGGAATGTTACAAATATTGGAAATATTAGGAACGTTAGAATATTATGAATACACAAAATCACCATTTAGATGAAATATACTTTTAGTCATTGGGTCCTCGAGGTTTTTATTCTAATTCAGTTCATATGACATTACATGTACTAAAGAAAAAAAAGTGTTTTGGAATTTAGATTACAGTGATTTAGAACTGGAAAGAATCTCAGAGATTGTCTAATACAAAGTCCTTATTTTAGAGATGACAGAAAGGAGACCTAAGGAAAAGAGGGTCATAGTTAATATGGAACTGACTTAGAACTCAGACCCCCTGAGGTCTGGTCTGGTTCACTTTGTTGTTATGCAAATAACATTATTTTCTTGGAAGCATCAATATGTTTTGATAGCAAGATGTTTTCTCCTGTTAGCTGTAAATATTTTCTGAAAACGTTTCCATTTTTCTACTCTTAAACTATACCTATAATAATTTAGTTATTTTCTGCCCCACTGGACATTTTTCTTTATCCTCTGTTGAAACTCTAGCTTGAACAAGAATTGGAGCTATCTCGAAGGTTATTGAATCAGTCGGAAGGCAGCAGAGAAACACTTCTGCATCAGGTAAATCTATGCAAGCTATGATAATCTGCTTTTAAATTAAATCAGGACTGGGGTCCCTTGGTGGTTCAGTCGTTTACGCATCTGACTCTTGATTTCAGCTCAGGTCATGCTCTCGCTGTTTGTGATGTCGAGCCCCGTTTTCGTCTCTGCGCTGACAGCAAGGAGCCTGCTCAGATTCTCTCTCTCCTCCTCGCTGCCCCTTTTTCACTCATGCATGCGTGCTTACTCTCTCAAGATAAATAAACATTTAAATAAACTTTAAAGAATAAAGATAAAAATTAAATTAGGATTGAGTCGCCTTTTCTATTCAATGTCTCTGTGAAAGGTAGAAGATCCCACCTAGGTCTAGAAGTTTTTTTTTCCGCCCCCTAAGGAATGTATATTAAAACGCATAAGCAAAAGAAGAAATCCTTTCAGGAAGAGTCAGAGAAACCTAGTACAAAGCACTGGCCCAAGTTCCCACTGTGATAGCGAGTGCTGCTCCAATTTAGGATTTACCTCTCCTAGCATAACCAGTGTAAAAATGAGACTGGATGCATGAGATAAAAATTTCCCAGGAGTTTAATTTTATTCAAGGAGGCATTGGGAGAGTGAAGGAAGAAGTAAAATACATTAAACAGACCTTTGCATATTCAAGTTACTTTGCATTATTGTCTTATATTTATGGTTTTCAAAATGCTGCCTGCTCCTTTTAACCAAAGATAAAGCTTAATTTTAAAGCATAGCATTTTGTAGCCCATAAGCCTGTAATGAGAGTTTGGTTCTTCTGCTATTTAAAGTTCAATAACTTGAAGTAGTCATCTTACATTGGATAAGGGCATGTGTGTTTCTAATCGCCTGTCAGTGTTTGGTAGAAACTGCAGTTGTACCTTTTTCTGTTTTGAGGTGTGGCTTGCATAACTCACTACATAGTATGCTAAGTAGGCAGAAATGTCAGGCATCTTCGATGCTCAGAAGAAGTATTACATTTTGACAATTAATGCTAAAAATATATCATAACATCTAATTTACAAAACCTTTAAAAATGTTCACTGACTTTGTTCTGCAGCCAGTGTTACAGTGGAATTAATATTGGCAGAGTTCAGGTTTTCTTTTTTTCTAGTTTATATTTGTAGTCATTTACACTCTGATATTTATTTATTTATTTATTTATTTATTTATTTATTTTTTTGGTACTCTGACTTGTGATTTCTGATCTCATCTTTTGAAGTAAGAGATTACCATATTCAGGTTGTCATTGACTTAAACTGAGTCTTTTGATACTCCTAATTTGCTTAATGGTCACTGGAGACATACCTGCTATGCGTTAGGCAATTTGCTAGTCTTTAGAAATACAGATGAATAACATAGTTCCTGACCTCAATGAGTTTATAGTTTATTCAACAGCATTTATTTCTCACTTATTTTGAACAGTACTTTGATATTATAATATGCTAAATTGTGATCTTTTCACTTGAGTTTACCAGTCAATAGGTCATATTCACATGAAAGAGAAGGAGTAAAAAATATAAAAATGATTATGTAGGTGGTTTCGGTTAATAGTGGTGGAGTGCACTGAGTTCACAATAAGGGATTTATTTATTTTTTTAATTTTGTGTGTGTGTGTGTGTGTGTGTGTGTGTGTCAAATTCTTTGTCCCGATAGACACACAGAAGGGGAAAAAGACATTCATTCTCTGTGGAAGTAATGGGAGAAATAAAGAAAAGGAGCGAGAGACTGTTCCACTGTGCTTGGCATAACAAGGAGGTTAACTGGGCTTCAGTTTGTGCTGACAGAAGCCCATGAGAAGTAATTTTTTTCCCTAGAAAAAATAATATACAATAATTTGTGAGTTCATTTATTCTTTTCCTGCACTGAAAACTGATACAAGTTTCATTTTTGACTATACGTGTTTAGGTAGAAGAGCTCCGTACACAACTTGTGAAAGCAGAAGGTGATCGAAAGGGTTTACTGCATCAAGTGTCTCAGATTTCCAAGCAACAATCAAACCATCAAGATGAACAAGGAGATGACTGGAGGTTTAGGAGAGGTACAATTGTGATTTGCAAATGTGTGGGTTGTTTTTGATCTTCCTTAAATACTTACCACTTTCAGAATTGCATTTCTTACATTGCGCTCTTGTCATCTTATTTCTTGACCTACAGGTTTTCAATAAGCTAATCATGATTTAGCATCTAGTTTTTAAAAGCAGACTGTGTTTTTAGTTTTATGTTTATAGCAATATTAAGCAGAAGATACAGAGATTTTCCCTGTGCCCCCAGCTGCCACACATGCATAGCCTCCCTGCCCTCCCCACCCCGTATCAACTTCCCCCCCCCACAATGGAAGTATGTTTGTTATAACTGATACCCCTGCCTTGACACATAATTATCACTTGAAGTCTATAGTTTGCATTAGGATTCACTCTTGGTGTTGTGTATTCTATGAGATTGGACAAAAGTATAAATGACATTTAGGTGCCATTACTATATCCTAGAGTAATGTCACTGTCTTCAAAATCCTTTGTGCTCCACCTATTCATCCCCTTCTCTCCCCAGCACTGGCAACCACAGATCTTTTGACTGTCCCTATAGTTTTGCCTTTTCCAGAATCTGATATAGTTGAATCATACAGCCTTTCAGATTGGCTTCTTTCATTTAGTAATATACCCCAAATTTTCCTCCATGTCTTTTCTTGGCTTGGTAGCACTCTCTCTCACCTTTTGTTTTTGTTTTTGTTTTTCTTTTTTTTTAAAGCATTGTCTGAATGTACCACAGTTTGTTTATCTGTTCACCTACTGAAGGCCATTGGTTGCTTCCAAGTTTTGGCAATTATGAATAAAGCCACTGTAAACCAAACATCTCTATATAGATTTTTGTATAGACATAGTTTTCATCTACTTTGGGTAAATACCAAAGAATATAATTGCTGGATTGTATGGTAAGAATGTATTTAGTTTTTTTAGAAATCATCTCAGCTGTGTTCCAAAGTGGCCTTATCATTTCTTCATTTCCACTGGTAATGAATGAGAGTTCCTGTTCTTCCACATTCTTGTCAGTATTTGCAGTTGTCCGTGTTCTGGATTTTGGCTCTTCTCATAGGTTTGTAATGGTAGCTTGTTTTAATTGTATTTTCCTGATAACATATGATGTGAAGCATCTTTTGTTACTCATATTTTCCACCTCTATATCTTCCTTGATGAGATTTTTGTTAAGGTCTTTGGCCCAGTTTTTAGGTGGTTGTTTGGCTTCTTGTTGAATTTTAAGAGCCCTCTCTCTTGATTATTTTTATATAACAGTCCTTTACCACCGTGTCTTTGTGAATAATTTCTCAGTTTTTTCATTCTTTTGACAGTGTCTTTTGCAGAACTGAAATTTTTAATTTTAATGTAGCCCAGCTTATTAATTATTTCTTTCATGGAGGATGACTCTGCTCTTGTCTCTGAAAAGTCCTCGTCAAACTCAAGGTCATCCATAATGTCTCCTATCTTCTAACCGTTTTATAATTTTGTGTTTTATGTTTGTTTGGATCTGTGATCAGTTTTGAATTCCTATAAAAGGTGTAAAGTCTGTGTCTAGGTCCTTTTTTTTTGCTTGTGGATGTCCATTTGTTCCAGCACTTTCTGTTGAAAACAACCTTGTCTGCATTGTATTGACTTTACTTCTTTGTCAAAGATCAGTTGACTGTTTTCATGTGGGTCTGCTTCTGGGCTCTGTATTCTGTCCCATTGATCTATTTTTTTTTGCTACTGCTACAGTGTCTTGATTATTGTAGCTTTATAGTGAATCTCGAAGTTACATAGTGTTAGTCTTCCAACTTTGTTCTTCTTCAATATTGTATTGGCTGCTCTGGATCTTTTGCCTCTCCATATATCTTTAGGATTAGTTTGTTGGTATTTACAAAATAACTTGATGATATTAATTTGGATTATGTTGAATCTATATATTATGCTGGGAAGAACTGCTATTTGGCAATATTGAGTCTTCCTATCCATGAATATGAAATACCTCTCCATATATTTCATTCAACAATGATTTCTTTCATCAGAATTTTTTAGTTTTCCTCATACAGATTTTGTTAGATTTATATTTAAGTGTTTCGTTTTTTTTTTTTTTTTTTTTGGATGTGAATGTAAATGGTATTATGTTTTTAATTTTAAATTTCCCTTGTTTGTTGCTGATATTAGCATCCAATTTTTTTTTTAATTTTTTTTTTTTTTAACATTTATTTATTTTTGAGACAGAGAGAGACAGAGCATGAACGGGGGAGGGGCAGAGAGAGAGGGAGACACAGAATCGGAAGCAGGCTCCAGGCTCTGAGCCATCAGCCCAGAGCCTGACGCGGGGCTCGAACTCACGGACCGCGAGATCGTGACCTGAGCCGAAGTCGGACGCTCAACCGACTGAGCCACCCAGGCGCCCCAATATTAGCATCCAATTTAATGTCTCCTCTGCTTTATTTTTAAACCCATTTCAGACTTGCTTATCATGGGGCTTTCAGCCAGAAAGAACCAGCAAAGCTGGTAGCGGAGTTTCTTCCAAGCTTCTTATTTCCATGCCTGTGTGTGTGCGTGTGTGTGTGTGTGTGTGTACACTTGTCCTTGTACTTATAGTGGAAATACCCCTATGTTTTCACTTTCTTTTATTCCAATTTTAAATATTTACAATTAAAATTAAGATTTTGTCTTTTTTTGTTACCCAGCTAACAGTGACAAAAATTAATCGTCTGGTAGAAGTGGTCATGAACCATACGACTGGCTTTTTCTTATGTAGATTAGGAATACTTTGTGCTTGAGAAACGTTAGAATACCTTTTTAGTGGTGGTGTTGATTTAGGTTGTGGAGCTTAATGAGTCTGGATGTATTTCTTTTTGGAAGTTCACTTGTAACAGAAATGGTAATACTGAAATTTTATAATGGTTTCTAATAGACTAGTCCAGATTGTTCAGCTGTAAATTATTTCAGTAATGAGGCTTCCTACTCAAATGTCCATATTATTGGAGAAACTCTTGTAAGCATTTGGTGTACTATCAAATTCAGGGAAGATAAATATTTGCCCAGATTCCCCACACATAACTCAGTATGTTGCCTAAGTAAGAATTTCCACATTGCCAGAAAATCTTCACTAGATGGCAAATTCTGACATACCTATCCTAACATAATTGCATGCCATTAAGTTCCCTTAAGTTTCATGTGATGTTATAATTGAAATATATTTTGACATCAAATATTTTAAAATTTATTTTTAAAAGTAAACTCCTAAGGTTTTCGATTATTCATCACATTTTCATAAGGATGTACACAGGAACTCTTATTTTGTTTGGAAAAAGACTCTGTGGAACATGTTATATGTTTCCTTGCCTTACAAAAATATAGTTATTTTTGGTATAAGTCTTTGAGGACTAAAAGAATGTCCCATTTTCTTAACTGTTTATCAGGTTTTAAAAAAATCTGTAAGTTCTCTCATCAGTATAATAGACTTCTTCACCTTCTCTTAACAGTTCTAGAGTTTTCATCTTTATAGAATTCTTGTATTACTTTTAAAAATTCTGCATAAGAAATCACTCATTGTCTTTTATCCAGATAGCCAAGTCTAAAATACAAAGAACATCCAAATTATTCCTTCTCTTCTCCATCTTCTTTGTCCCTATTTATAGATCCTGATATTTCTTGAATTTGGCCCATCTTGTTCTTTATTCCCACTACCCCAGTTTTGGCATGCTTCGTCTCATTTGTATTACCCTCTTAATAACTTGTTCTAGTTCTCTGTAACCTGTCTTCTATACTTCTGCTACTAAAGGGATGCTTTCTAGGCCACAAACCACTCATGTTACTCTTGCTTAAAACCTCTTGTCCTAAGTTATTGACCTTTTACTGCGTACAAGGCACTTTGCTACCCATTGTACATTGTCTCCTCTATGAGAAGGGTACTAGTCTTTTTTCCATTTTAATGATTAAAAAAAAAAAATGAAGAAGAAAGAGATTGAGTACCTTGCCTAAGGTCTTATTGGTGGGAAGTAACAGACCCAAATCTTTTTCTCCCCAAACTTGAGTTTGTAAAACTGCTCTCCTGTAGTGACCCATTATGTCTGTAGCAAGTGTTTTGAAAGTGTAGCATATGAGACAGTCTTCTGGGTTTGGGAGGAGAGTGTTTATAGCACTATTTATATTTTACACCTTATGTTTTAAGTATTTTAATTTTGCTAAATGTTTCATTATGTATGTATGTGTGCCTAGCTATACCTATCCATACCAATTTATATGTGTCTAGATTATGAAATTTATCAAATTATTAGGTCTCACATTAAACATATATGTTTCATGAAATATGTATTATGGTAGTGCCTGGGTGGCTCTGTTGGATGAGCATCTGACTCTTGATTTTGACACAGATCATGGTCTCACAGTTCATGAGGTTGAGCCCCACATTGGACCCATGCAGTGCAGAGACTTCTTGGGATTCTCTCTCTCTGCACCTTTCCTGCTTGCTGTGCACTTGCTCTCTCAAAATAATAAATAACCTAAAAAAATATAAAATATATATTATGTATATGTATTTACACGTGTATTCATATATATTAATATCTCTATATTTTATATACTATATATTCCTGTTACTTTATCTATATACACTAACATATATCCTGAAATGCATGTCTATATATAGATAGACACTCTGGAGATATGTGTTATATATACACACGTATGCATATATACATATCTAAACATAAAATTTAAAATATATATTTATAAAATAAAGACATTTACACATAAACAAATATTGCATATTTTCACATTGGAAACCGAGCAGGGGTGGGCAAAGTATGGCCCAAGGGGCAAATCCAGACTTTTGTAAATAAACTTCCTTGGAATATAGCTATTCCCATTCATTTATTCACTGTCTAGGTTACTTTTGCAATACAATGGCAGAGTTGAGTAGTTGTAACAGAGATCATAAGGCTAAAATATTTACTATTTGACTCTGTACAGAAAATGTTTGTGAACTCCTGGTCTATGGGATAATTTCTAAGCTCCCTAGCAATGTATAAACACCCTGCTGACTCTCCCCCTTCCCTTGCTCATAGGTGGTAGCTATGTGGAAGTACTGTTTGCAGCTACCTCAATATTAAATCCATTATCGTACCTCTGTGCTTTATGGTGCTTCCTTTCCCTGAATTATCACCCTAGCTCCTTTGCTTGGTGAAATTCTGTATTCATTCTTTAAATCCAACTTAGTTTCCAATTCTTCCTACTCCAGTTTTTCAACAAGATAGAGTTAATCACTTTATGTAAAACCTTGGTTTGTGAGCATAATTCATTCCAGAAACATGCTTGTAATTCAAAGCACTTGTATATCAATGCGAATTTCCCCATAAGGAATATTGGAAACTCAGATAATTTGTTCCACAACCCAAAAATATTCATATAATAATGATTACAATACTGTAATATAATACAAAATAACACAGAAAATACAGAATATAAAGAAAAATAACTTAACCTGCATTTACCTTTGAAAACCTTCGGGGCTGGTTTGTGAGGGAGACCAGAGAGGAGGGTTACTGTGTAGGACAGCTTTCCCTATCACTAATGGAATCACTGCTATCTATTGGCTCAATGGAATCTTTTTCTTTTTGTGCACTTTTAACAAGGAACCTATCCAATGACCTAGAATGAAGCAAACCGTTCTTAAGCTTACTCTTGTGTGGAAAAGCAAAGGACTGTCCATAGGGACTTTGAAATGACAAAAAACTAGTGCCAGTTGTGGGCACCTTCCAATGTTCTGAAAAATCACTCATTTCTCCCAAACACTGTGGTCTGATACTGAGCATCCAAGCATGGGAGAAGATCACCCACAATTCTGCAGTGAGCAAGTGAGCGAGCCAGCGAGCGAGAGAGAACCATTGACTCCATTGTGATCATGTGATGTTTGACATCACGTACTATTAGTATTTTTTATCGAGATAAAATTTATTAGAAATGTTTGCTCATCTTGCAGAACACTCTCAGAACAAGTTACTTACATTCCAGGGTTTTACTGTATTTATTTCTGTGTGATAACTGTATCTGTAAAATCTGTATAGTATCTGTTATTACTTTTATGCTATTAAAAATTCCTATATATTTTCCATTCATGTATCCACATCCATCCAAGATGTGAAATTTTGAACAGTGTGATTGATATCTCTCAGTTCAGATGTGTCTTGTGAATGATGTATAAATTGAATTTGCTAATGTTTCCTTCCCTTTTCCTTTCCCAGTAAGGAAACTACTGGAAAAACAGTAGTTTTAAATTGGTAGTAGATGTTCTAATTTTTGGTATCTTAGACTCCAGGAAGTACTTTATTTATATGTTTTATTTCTATTCGTGGAGTGTAAGTTCATTGTCAAAGGGTTTTTATGGTATTTATCTTTGAAGAAGATGGTACGACAGTGTCTTGTGTGTCCTGGACCAAGTGTGCTGAATTAAATGCTAAGTCTGTGTATATTGTTCAGTGATGATAATTTCAGGTAGTAGTCTCCAGAATTAGTAAATTAGTTAGTGGTCCTACACAATCAGAGATTTAACAGTATCATTTGTTTATTTTGCAAGAAATCATCATTTTGTGTGTCAACTTCAGTAACCTTCAGCTGATGTAGAACTTAGCTGAAAACTCTTTCAGTATTTCTGTATTATAGTTTAGAGGTAGGGATGTAAAGAAAGTTAAAGAAAACAATATATAGGATTTTCCTGAACTCAGTTCTACTAGAAACCTGATACCAACTCAAGTCTTAGTATCACAATGAAATAATACTGGATAACACATCAACGTATACATTTTAGAAAACTGAGTGAGACTTGAAACAATAGACTCGCAAATTCTGAACAGTCTGTAGAGTGACAGTGTTAATAAGTGGATTGTGTTAGCTGGAATTTTCAAACGTCAAGGCTTTGTACCATTTGAAAGTACATTCTCCTGTGAATGAAGAACAATCATCAAGCTTTACATTTTCTCTTTTAAGGGGTTGAGCGGGAAAAAGAGAATCTGGAGAAGCAGATGTCAGATTTGAGGGTGCAGCTGAACTTCAGTGCAATGGCATCTGAGTTAGAGGAAGCAAAGCGGTGCATGGAACGAAAAGACCAGGAGAAGGCACATTTTGCAGCGCAAGTAGAGGTGACTTTGCTATTTTCAAGCTGTATTTGAAGGACATTAGTTTCGTTTCATAGAATTGCTTAATGAAGTTTTAATGTAAAGTTTGTGATATTTTATGAACTGGTTTGGGTAAACATAACATAAAGTTATATAGATGACTACTTTATATATAGAAATGTCTGTAGATTCATTTCTCTTTCATTTGGACCTTAAAGCCAGGAACCTATTAAACTTGGCAGTATTTTTGTTCTAGTAGCAAATTGAGCCCTTCCTTCAGACAGAAAGTACCTTTATTTGAAGGAATGGTGAATTATCATTTATTTTGGGGGTGAAACTGGAAGACGGCACAGCAAAGAGGGTATTATTGCTATTTCTTCTTTGGAACCATGAATGTTTTTAAATCTCTGCCTACTGTGGAAGAGGTGGAATTATACTGCCTTCATTAATTTAGGGTGTGTGGTAATCATGAATGAGGTGTAAGTAGGTAGCTACCTTTCCCCATTTGCCTTTTTTTTTTAATGTGTATTTATTTTAGAGAGAGAGAGAGAGAGAGAGCGAGCGAGCGCACGGGCAAGTTGGGGAGGGGCAGAGAGAGAGGGAGATGTAGATTCTCAGGCTCCAGGCTCTGAGCTGTCAGCACAGAGCCTGACACGGGGCTCAAACTCAGGAACAGAGAGCTCATGACCTGAGCCAAAGTCAGACGCTCAACAGACTGAGTCACCCAAGTGCCTCCCCCCCGTGGCCTTTTATCTAGCGTAGACAGGGTAATTATCTGAAAATATTAAAAATCAAAAGAAAGAACTTCATAAAAAGGAAATGTCTTAATTCCAATTATAATTACACAAATTAGATCAGACATGGATGACACATTTAGAAATAAATATGTATCAGCCCTCCCTTTATATCTGTTTTTTCTTAGTGGAGTTGTGTTCCAATTATAATAAGGTGCCATATTTGAAGAATTTTCTAAACTATAATGAAAGGTAGAAAATTGGTGTTAAAGATATCAAACTTTATATAACCCAAAGGAAATAGTTAATGTTATGCTAGTCTGAGTTTCTTTTTCATCTTGGAAAGACGCATTTTCTTCATTTTCATCAATGGAAAAATGTATTTTAGATTTGCTTCAAGATTCAGATTGTAAAGCTGATGGAATACATACTTTTTACAAAGCCCTTTACATGTATAATAAATACTTATCAGAGACATTATCAGAGCAATTGTAATTTAGGACTTCAAAAGTTTGCTTCACAGGTATTGTTTTAACCCTTGATCCTGTTGGCAAAAGTGCTAAAATATTATTTTGCCAAAGTTAAGTATTAAAAAAAAAAAACCCTATACTAGTAAATATCAAAGGTAGAAAAATTCCTTGGCTAACCTGTTTATAACCACATATTGGTCTGTCCTTCTTCCCTTCCTTCCTTTTCATTGTTTGATTTCATTTACCATTTGCAGAATCAGTTGAAAAAAAATCTCACATAAGCATTTAAAAAATTACTTATAATAACCTAATAATGCCCTTATTCAAAGAGCCTGGCTTTCCCCTTGCCCTAACAATAGATCTTTTACATTTTCACCTGGATTAGGGAAAGGCTTGGAGTTCTCTTGGATTAGTTTGGGTTAATTATACAGGTTTGGATGTGAAAGACAATTGGACAGAGAGGTTGAGCATTTACTCACATATTAAACACTTAATGACTGTCTGTTACATGTCAGGCACTATTCTAGGTGGTGGTGACATGGCAATGAACAAAAGTCAGGCAGATTTCCCTGTCTCTATGCAGGTGACATTCTAAAATTGATGAAAAAAGTTCTTTGGGTTTGTCTCAAGTCTAATTCAAATTTAATTCGGAGGATGAAAATGTTTTTTTCCCTGTTACCATTAAAACGGTATTACAGAAAGATACTGTTTTTTCTGGAAGAAATTCCCATTAACCAGTTTTTATTTTCCTGACATTATTTTTAACAATAAAATAATTAAATTTATAACCATTGTTTTAGATTAAAAACTTTTTTTTTAATGTTTATTTTTGAGAGAGAGAGAGAGAAAGAGAACACCACGTGAACAGGGGAGGAGCAGGGAGAGAGGGAGACATGGAATCCGAGGCTCCAGGCTCTGAGCTGTTGGCACAGAGCCCAACATGGGGCTCAAACTCCTGAACCACGAGATCTTGACCTGAGCTGACGTCGGATGCTTGACCGACTGAGCCACCTAGGCGCCCCCCACCGTTTTAGATTTTATGACATTTCTGATTATGGCTTATTTTTCATACCTTGTGAAGGCCCTTTGAATGTCTTTATTCCCAAGCTATTCTCAGAATGACATTTAGTGTAGACTTTTGAAGGTATTGGTCATGGATCACTCAATGTAACTTCTAACAGTCATTTTATTGAAATTTAACTGAAAGATACTTAGTCTCTATTTTTCAGATATGTTTGATAGCATTTATTTTTCAAAAATATTTGGTGTTGCCTTATACATTCTGTAAAGAATGGCTATTAATCCTCTTTAGTTCCTTTTTAGAAAGCAAATACGAATAAGACAAGATGCTCAGAATGTGACTGTTGGTCAGGCCCCCAAATATTTGCATAATACTCTTTCTTTTGGCTTGTTCAGTCAGTAATCTCTCTCTTTTTAATGTTTATTTGCTTAATTTTGAGAGATAGGGACAGAGAATCCTAAGCAGGTTCCACGCTGTGAGCACAGAGCCCAGCTTAAGGTACTTGATCCTAAGAACCATAAGATCATGACTTGAGCTGAAATCAAGAGTTGGATATTCAACCGACTGAGCCACCCAGGAGCCCCTAATCTCTTTTCCTTCCTGAAGCCTTCTTAGACTCTATCAGCTGCAAGTGATAATCCTTCCTTCTGTACCTCATCCTTTTGCTCACATCACTAATGTTCTTATGGCACCTTTCTCACACTGCCTTAAAGTAGTCTGGGTAGATGTCTTTAAAATTTCAAAATGAGTTGAAATGAAGGAGAAAGGGGACTGCATTAGAAAGTTGCCCTGTCAGTAGGACAAATCTGACCTTGATGTCCTTACCTTGGTGAACACCTCATGTTTCAAGATCTTGTCCTCACATCTGGAAACTTGAACTTTTTGTGTTCTAGAATTAATGTGACCCAGGAAACTGGTTCATACTAATAATGAAATTTACTAGAGAGCAGTGTATAAAAGAGTGCCAGCTCATTCATGTACCCTCTGGGGGTTTCTTTATGGATGTTTAAACACTGATCTCTTATGCAGGGCACCAGTCTCCCAGTTTTCTTTATCTAGGTTTTAGAAGGTTGAATTAGTGACCAAAAAGTTGCTTGGTGAACACAGTCAGAGAATGATGTCTGAAGAACTGTTTGTTCCTGGCTATTGTAAGGCTCTCTCACCCTCCACCTTTCTTTACCATAGTCCTTGTAACCAGAGACCTGTTTATTTCCTTAGATTCCTATCTTTATTTCTGGAGTATGTTGAACTGCCCTTTTTTTGTGTGTGTGTAACAGTCTTCTCAGCTTCCACTCTGATGCTCAACCTTCTGTTTGCATTTTCTTCTGATATGTTGCGGTACACAGATTTTGCTCTGGGCTGTTTACCAGTATGCATTGATGTTGTAATTCAAACTTGTGGCATTCTGGAAGCCACTTATGAATTAAATACTTATATCTTTTTCAAATCATAAATGAGTATGGGTTAAGAACCAGGTCTTGTCTCTATACTCCTTTGTGCTCCTTGACAGTGTCTTACCCATATTAGTTGCTAAGTTAGTATTTGTTGACCAGAATCGTAAATTATACAATATTTTTGTGGTTATTTTTTAAAGCTAACATTTGTTATCTGGTCATTTTTTAAAAGCACGTTAAGGGTGTCTGGGTGGCTCAGTCGGTTAAGCGTCCGACTTCAACTCAGGTTATGATCTCACAGTCTGTGGGTTCCAGCCTCTCATTGGCCTCTGTGCTGACAGCTCAGCAGAAGCTGGAGCCTGCTTCAGATTTTGTGTCCCCCTCTCTTTCTCTGCCCTTTCCCTGCTCTCTCTCTCTCTGTCAAAAATAAATAAACATTTAAAAAATAAATTAATAAAAGTCTGTTAATTTCTGGAAGAGTTGTCACTATTCCAGAGGACCTTTGCTCTTTCTTACTGATGGCATCAGTTTTTGTTGATCCAGAGTACACATTTTAAGCAGTTGTTTCACACAGGAGAAAAACAGGGAAAACACCTTGTAAAAACCAGAATGAAAGGTGCATTTAGGTTTGCATAATTTACCTTTAAAATTATACCTAAAACCTTAAATCTGTATATGCATAGAAAATACTAAGTACGTTTTTTTCTTCTTCTAAACTTGAGTTGAACCTCATTAACCTTGATAGGCTATTTGTATTCATAAGAATTCCAAGTATCCTTGATCATTGATTCCCCCTGATTTAATCTCAGCCTCTATCTTCCATCAACTTACTTTTCTTGAAAAAAAAAAAAAATTTGACTTTTAAATTCAATGAGGAACTTCAAAGAAAGGGGAAAAAAAAACCCAAGGTGCTGTACATAATTTAGATTAAATGTTGAAAGTGATAATTGAGTGACAACTGACATGATTATTCATTAGCAGAAACTTGGGACTGTAATGCCATAATTTACTTTTAAAAAGAGGATAGTGGAAAACAGGAATGATAATCAATAAAAACTTTTCTTTTTGATGATTAGTACATTAGGAACAGAAGGAAGGTTGTTCCTTTTAACGCACTTTTAATATAAACTCTTGATTCTTGGATTTCTTATACAAAGCTGGCTACTTTACTATGTACTTTGCTATAGTGTTATACAATACTATACAATATTACTTTTAAACCCTTCTTAGAGATCTTAATTGCCCTGTCTGTAATTTCTACTGTTCTTTTTTATCTTAATAATTTATTCCTTATCTAAGTGCTTGTTGTAAAATAAGGTATTATCTGAGTACTAAGTAGTACTTAATGCGTAGATTATAAAGAAAACAAATATTGACAGCAAAGCTTTATAACAAAGGCTAAAATTGTTGAACCTAGTGGAGAGGAGATCTGTCTTTGTTATTAACCAAATTCACTGACAGTGAAACAGATTGCTAAGTCCACAGATGCTCTGTACTCCAAGTTCTTCATAAAGGCAATTACTGGCAGAGATGCCCTACGATAAAAACTCTAAAACTAAATAAACCTTGACACTTTGAGGAAGATTTAGTTTCTCAAATCTTACACCTATATGGGATAATAAAGGAATTCTAGGAGCTGTGAAGAGAGGCAGCTTTTACATTTTCTGTAACTTAGAGTTGCGTGAATATTTCCATAAAGCTAGAAAGTAACAGTGGACCAAATATTTTAAGTTTTCTTTTAAGGTATCACCAGTATTTGCTGTAGTTTATCATTTGAATACGGTCAGTAAAGCAATAATTTGGGAATAAAAGTGTCTTTTCAAAATCTTTATTTTCTAAAGTCATGATATCTGTTTCATGTATTTTATGTATAAAATACATGTAAATTTCATGTATTTTATGTATATATTGACATAAATTTCATGTATTTTATGTATATATTGAATATATATAAATTGAAAAGGCCTCTTTGTATATGTCTGTGGCGTGTGTGTGTGTATGTGTGTGCGCGTGCACGTGCATGGACATAGATGCATGAAGTTGGCGGGGAGAGAGGGAGAAACATTCCTCACAAAATAAGTATTGATAACTTATGTTAGTTATCGATTTGATATTAAAAGCAATTATAAGGATAAAATATACCTTTGGGGATAATTATTGAAGGACTTAACTATGGAAAAATACGTGATATCAAATGAATAAGGTAACATTTTTGCAGAATCTAATTTATAGTTGTTCTTTTCTTGACTACCACAAATGATATTAAAGAGCTATAAAGTAGACTTTATAATAAGCATATTTGACTGTTCATGCATTATCCCTATAGTCTTTACAGTTAATTTTAGAGTGATTTTAATTGATAAGGTATCATTTTAAGTGGAGAGTTAAATTACATTTTAGATGTTTGTTTTCAGGCAGCTTTCTACAAGGAGAAATGAGATTAAGCTCAGCCTCAAACAACAAAAAAGTCCGTGGGCCTGTAATACTCTTGAAAATGTTTGAATGGTATAAATTATCTTTACAAAACAAAGTTTTTAATAAGTAACACATGACTAACATAAAAGTCAGTGTTAGCAACTTTTTTTTTTTTTCCAAATGTATTACACATTTAATTTCTGGTACTTGCAAGAAATATGTGTTGATGTCAGTACTTATTTTGTGGGGGAAACTATCATGATGTTAGACTATGGTTTGCTCTTCCTTAGAGAAGATTAACCAGTTAGGCAAATTTTTGGCAATTGTCATTAAAGAGCAGTTTATGCGTTTGTTAATGGTGGATTACCTTGTAGAACAAACTTCCTAGTGAGAAAAACTGGAAAAGCTGGGTAAGACATGTATTTAAAAAAAATACATATATCTTTGAAGTTGTCAGAGAGTTATCTGGGTGCAAGGACAGGAGGAGTCCTGTGTTCTGCTGAGGAGTAGAGTGCAGAGTGATTAGTCTGACACTGGGTGCCACTCTTCCCCTGAAATGTCACAAACTGAGCAAGGCTTACCAATAGAGCATAGGTTCATGAAAGAAGCAGGGCCCTTGTAAACGTCCCACACTCTCAGTTGGGATACCCAAAGGGCTCCTGGGTGAGCGGAAAATGCACGAACAGTCACAGAAATGTAGCTTTGAATCTGCTGTGACGTTATCTGTCCCTACTCTAGCCATCTAAATAAAAGTAGATCTTTTGTGGGGTGGGGGGAAAGGTATTATCCAGAGCCCTCGTGTTATTTCTGTAATTTGTCTTACAGTGTCTAGCATTTTATCAAAAACTTACCAGTCATATCAAGAAACAAAACGCACATTACTAAAAAGCAAGATATAAGCAGGAAATAGAAATAGGTATATAGGCTGTTCAGATATTGGAATTAACACATCAACTTTAAAACAATGGTTATTAATATGTTAAGAAATTAGATCATAAGATACTTAATTCTAGCAGAGAACAGGACATTATAAAAAGAATAGAAATCTGAGAACCAAAATATATAGTAACTGAAATTAAGAGCTGGATAGGTAGGTAAGGTTTAACAGAAAATTAGACACATTTTTTGTTATTCTTTTGAAGAAATTTATGAGGCTTCCATTCATATGTATGTTTAGGTTATATAATTTGTGGTTTGGTTACTGGCTTTATGATCTGTTTTTCTATCTTCTAATTGGTAAAAAGAAAAACAATTTATTCAGTCTTTCATTCAATTAATTTTTATTAAGGGTCTATTAGGTATTGAGTCTGGTGCTAGAATCAGGGGTTACACACATGAAATCAACATTCATTGCCCTCAATAAAGTCAAAATCACCGAACTTCTATTTAGCACTGAAGTTTCAGTTCACTAGAAAAGCCAGGCCCCCTTCACCCTCGAGAGGAAGAATCATAGTGAGACTTAAAATGAGGAACAGGGATGTGGGGGGTCTGAACCTTAGGAAGTAGGCATGAGGAGCCTCCATCCCTATGGTACCAGGATGGCCTCCCTCCTCCAATGGCAGAACAATAAATGTAAAAGCAAAGAGTCCTTGAAGACAAAAGCAGAAATACCTTCAAATATAAATTGGTATTTGGTGATTGAAAATATGAACGATGGTTTTATAGTCTCATAGGCTTAACAATTCCATTATTTTGACACATTGGCCTGTTCTATTTGTCCCTTCTAGATTACAAGAAACTGAGACACACTCAAATGAGGTTTCATGTAGGGAGGTAAGAAACTATCTTGACAGCTGCCCTACTGGGCTTCATGGAGAAAACAAATTTTATACATGTTACCACACTGACGCTGTCATTGAGACTCCTTAGATTGCAACGATAAGAAAACTTGAGGGTGCCTGGGTGGCTTATTTGGTTAAGTGTCCGACTCTTGGTTTTGGCTCAGGTCATGATCCTGTGATTTGTGGGTTTGAGTCCCGGGTCAGGCTTCCTTCTGGCAGTGCAGAGCCTGCTTGGGAATTTCTTTCTCTCTCCTTCTCTTTCTGCCCCTCCCCACTTGAGTTCAGCACTCTCTCTCAAAATAAATAAACTTAAAAAAAAAAAAAAAAAAAAAGAAAAGACAGGGTGCCTGTGTGGCTCAGTTGGTTAAGCATCCGACCTCCGCTCGGGTCACAATCTCACAGTTCGTGAATTGAAGCCCTACGTCAGAGTCTGTGCTGATAGCTCTGAGCCTGGTGCCTGCTTCAGGTTCTGTGTCTCCCACTCTGTCTGCCCCTCCCCTGCTCACATTCTCTCTCTCCCCAAAATAAACAAACATTAAAAATACTTAAAAAAAAATAAAGAAAAGAAAAAAAAAAGAAAACTTGAGCCATTTTTAGATGACTGTCTTGGATTCAGCATTAATTCATTGGTACAGTCATCTGTGACCATGGTGGTGTAGTCAGAGGACTCGACTACAGTCTTTTTTTTTCCCCTGTGAATGGATTTGAGTTACTATTGAGTATGAATTGCTTTCAAGCTAAGAAACTTCATTGAATTTTTCTTGTAAAGCTGGTTTACTAGCAACATATTTTCTTAGTTTTTGTTTACCTGAGAATGTCTTTATTGCACCTCATTTAAAAAAGATAATTTTGCTGGATATAAAATCTTAGTTGACTTTCTTTCAGCACTTTGAATATGTCATCCTGCAGGTTTTGTTTCTTCCTTGTTTCTCATGAGAAGTCTAATGTTAATCCCATTGCATTCCTGTTCCTGAGGAACCACTATTTCTTGTACTGCTTTCAAGATTTTATCATTGTCTTTGCCTTCAATGTTTGATTCGGATATGTTCTTTGTATTTAACCTACTTGCAGTTCATCAAGCTTCTTGGATATGTAGCTTATGTTTTTTT
Source organism: Neofelis nebulosa (assembly GCF_028018385.1). NCBI lineage: Eukaryota > Metazoa > Chordata > Mammalia > Carnivora > Felidae > Neofelis > Neofelis nebulosa. The sequence goes on along the minus strand of NC_080788.1, from coordinate 126,284,840 downwards.
TTTCAGATTTGGGAAGTTTTAGCTATTATTTTCTCTTACATATTTTTTGTTTGTTTCTCTCCATTCCATCTAGTGTTTTTTTTTTTTTTTTTAAGTTTATTTTGAGAGAGAGCACGTGTGTGCACAAATGGGGGAAGGGGCAGAGAGAAAGGGATAGAGAGAATCCCAAGCAGGCTACACACTGTTAGCACAGAGCCGGATGTAGGGCTCCAACTCATGAACCGTGATAGCATGACGTGAGTTAAAATCAAGAGTCAGATGCTCAACTGGCTGAGACACCCAGGTACTCCCCTCCACCCCCATCTAGTATTTCTGTTGCATGTATGTTGGTATCCCACGTTTCTTTGGGGCTTAGTTCATTTTTATTTTTTCTCTTTCTCCTTAAGGTGGCATAATATCCATTGATTCATTGAGCCTTTCAAATGAATTTTTTATTTCACTGGCTGTATTTCGCAACTTCAGAATTTCCATTAAAAAAATAATTTCTATCTTTTTATTGCTATTCTCTATGACATTGTCATTATACACTCTTTTTATTAAAAAAATGGTTTCCTTTAGCTCTTTGAACACATTTATTAAAGCTTTTTAAAAATCTTTGTTAAGTTCAACATCTGGTCCCCCTCAAAGATAGTTTCAGTTGTCTTCTTTTTTCTTTGTAGAGGTCACACTTTTTATTTTTTGTTTATTTTTTATAAAGTTTATTTATTTTGAGAGAGAGAGTGCATGAGTGGTGGAGGGGCAGAGAGAGAGAGAACACCCCAAACAGACTCTGTACTATCAGCACGGAGCCACCGACGCAAGTCATGAACCTGATCTGAAATCAAGAGTCAGATGCTTAACCGACAGAGCCAACCAGGCACCCCGCGGTCACACTTTTTAGATTTCTTTTCATGTCTACTGATTTTTATTGAAATTGGACATTTTATGTATTAAGCCTGGATACTAATTCCCCACCTTTTGGGGTTTGCTGTTACTATTTGCCTTTTTGTCTCTCCTGTTACTCCTCAGAGGGTACAGCCTTAAGTATGTGTGGAGTCTCCTTGACAACCAGGGATGATTGTGGTTTTAGCTGGGTTCTCTTTGACTCTCTAGTTCCCTGACTCTCCCCATTAAACTTTTGACTTTTGGGTAGTCTGATTCTGTTGATACCCCACCTGGCTTTATCCTCTCCAGTAACTGCTAGCTGATCTTTTTTTTTTTTTTTTTTTTTGGACAATGCCCTGGAATTGTACCACAGTCTGATTTTATTAAAGACCGTTCTTCTTAGCTTTTTCCTTGACTGACTCTATTAAATTTCTAGCTGATCTGTTGTTTCACTTGTTGCTACTAGTATTATGGAAATTACCAGCTTCTTAACCACTCGCCCCCAAGATCTTCATCATTTTTGACATCATCCTTAGACATTAATTTCCTTATGTTCTGTTACAAGTAAAGTCAGTCCCCTTAGAACTTTGAGCTCTCTGTTTATGTAACTTCCCTCTTCTCAGCTGAGCTCAGGGACTGTAGCCTGCTTCCCTCTGGGGTGGTGCCCCAGCTCTTCAAGTGTGGTGCCAAGTGGGGATGGTAGCCCCTGATCTTCTGAGCTTGTCTCTTCTGTTGTGGAACCTTCACTGTATGAGAGAGCTGGGGCAGGAGCAGTCTAAGTCTGCGATGCCTTCTGTCCTATGAGTAGAGGCTGGTTGGGAAAAGAGACCCTCAGTCCTTTGACTATGTCTATTTGGCATAGAGTTTCCACACATTCATCTGGGGAGTGATGGTCCCTCTATGGGTCCTTGAATCTAAGATGAAGGATGTTGTAAAATTTACTAAACTACTTTATATGTTAATAAGTGAAGGATGCATATAATAATCTCTAGGGTAACCACTAAAAGAAGAGTAATGGGTATATAGCTAATACAGAAGAAAAAAGTGAAACAATTAAAAATTATTTCCAGGGGTGTCTGGCTGGCTCAGTCCGTACAGCATATGATTCTTGATCTCAGGGTTGTGAATTCAAGCCCCACTTTGGGCGTAGAACTTACTTAAAAAAAAAAAATTACTCCCCAAGGAGAACATAAAAGAAAATCTTCACAACATTGTGTAAATGAATATTTCTTCCAAAATTTCCACCTTACCCTTGGCTGCATTAGGAAAATGAAAAGAACAAGCAACCCTGGGAGAAGATATCTGCAGAACATATATGTAACAAAAGACTGGTATCGTGTTTATATATCATTCCTGTATATTTGGTGACTTACAACTGTGCTTGGTTGTTTTAACATTTGTAAAGTATATGAGAAAATCCTATTAGTATCTCAACAGATAAAGCATTTATGAAAGTTCAATATCCATTAATTAGGGAAACTTTTAGTTTCCCTAGTTAAAAGGAAGAGAGGGAAACTTTCTGATACTGAAGAATATCTACTAAAAACCTATAGCAAATGTCATACTTAATAGTGAAATACTGATTTTATTTTATTTTTATATTTTCAAGTTTATTTATTTTGAGAAAGAGACACCGAGTACACGAGCAGGGGTGGGGCAGAGAGAGGGAGAGAGAATCCTAAGCAGGCTCTGCACTCCCAGCGCAGAGCCCAGTGTGGGGCTAAAACCCACAAACTGTGAGAGCATGCCCTGAGCTGAAGTCAAGAGCTGGATGCTCAACTGACTGAGCCACCCAGTCACCCCTGAAATACTGATTTTAAATGAAGGAAGCACTTTCCTCTATTCAATAATGTAATAGGGTTAATAGTCCAGGCAATAAAGGAAAAAGAAGGGTATCTGTTAGGAAAGGAATTAATAATGTCTTTATTTCCACCTGATATTTTTAAAAATCCATGCACTCTACAGGTAAATTATTAGCATTAACAAGTGAGGTATATATTTAAGCTAAGATAATTAAAACCACATATCAAAATAAAATGAACTTTGATCAGACCTTTAAGGCTAAACTAAAAACCACTGAATCATGTTCAGTCACATTGTTTCCACAAAACATGTTGTCCTAAGTACTGATTAAAAACAAATAGAATTTTTTTTGCACTCTTGGTTAATTTATGTAATTTATTTATTTATTTATTTATTTATTTAAATTTTTTTTTCAACGTTTTTTATTTATTTTTTTTGGGGACAGAGAGAGACAGAGCATGAACGGGGGAGGGTCAGAGAGAGAGGGAGACACAGAATCGGAAACAGGCTCCAGGCTCCCAGCCGTCAGCCCAGAGCCTGACGCGGGGCTCGAACTCACGGACCGCGAGATCGTGACCTGGCTGAAGTCGGACGCTTAACCGACTGTGCCACCCAGGCGCCCCTATTTATTTTTTTTAAGGAGAATATACATAATCAACATTAAGCAAGAAAAGAATTCTACCTGTACATATGAAGAAGAAAAATTAGTGTATCAAGTCATTATATTAATATGAATCAGTGGCTGCTCTAGATTAGCATCATCTGGTAGCACTTTCAGCAGTGAGGGAGATGTTTTAAATCTGTGCTGTTCAATATGTTAGCCTTATGTACCCATAGAGGACTTGAAATGAGGTCAGTGTGGCTGAGTTTTTAATTTTAATTTTACTTAATTTAAATATAGGTGGAACTTAAATGGTGGGAATGTGATTGGATGGTGTGAAATTAGGTTAGGAGCCATGTCTTATATTCCTGTGGGTGTAGAAAGCACACCGATTTTCCTTTGATTGTCTGAAATATGACCTGGCTGTGTTGTGGGAAGGTGGTGTTCCTGGACTTGATTGAGAACTGATTAAAGGAACATCCTTCATAGCCAGCCCTTTCTAAGTGTATAGGAGTCAAGAAAGGGATCTTTCTTTCTTTCTTTCTTTCTTTCTTTCTTTCTTTCTTTCTTTCTTTCTTTCTTTCTTTCTTTCTTTTATTGTGGTAAAATACACAAAACATAAAATTACCATCTTCACCATTTTTTAAATGTACAATTCAATGGTATTAAATAAATTCACATTATTGTACAACCATCCATTCTCATCCCCACTGAAACTCTGTATCTATTAAATAACAACTCCCACTTCCTATCTCCCTCAGTTTCTGGCAACCACTATTATACTTATTATACCACTCTGAGTACCTCACTGAAGTGGATTCATGTAGTATTTCTATTGATGTGGTTGGCTTATTTCACTTAACATAATGTCCTCAAGTTTTGCCTATGTTGTAGCATATTGCAGAACTTCCTTCCTATATATTCCATATATGGAATCCATATATCTATATAGCTATATCTACACACACACATACATATATGTATATATGTATATATATATACTGATGCATAATTAAGTAAAATGAGGTCTATATTTTGCTTATCTATGGTATATATATTCCATATATGGTATACCATAGATAAGCAAAATATATATCACATTTTGCTTATTTATCCATCAGTTCATGGATACCTGGGTTGTTTCCATATTTTAGCAATTGTGAATAATGCTGTTAGGAATAATGCTGTGAGTGTATAAATATCTCTTCGAGACTCTGCTCCTAGTTTTTTGGGGTATATATCCAGAAGTAGAATTATTAGATCATATGGTAATTCTGTGTTTAATCTTTTGAGGAACCACCATACTCTTTCCCACAGTGGCTATACCATTTTATATTCCTATCAACAGTGCACAAGGGTTCCAGTTTGTCCACATCCTCATCAACACATGTTATATTCTGTTTTTTATTTATTTGTTTGTTTTTTAGTAGTAGCCATCCTAATGGATATGAGGTGGTATCTCTAGAGATCATTATTTTTGTTTGAAACAGTATTAACAAAAGAAAAAAAAGTCTCCCCTATTCCATTTAGCCTTCCTTAGCTTTGATTTCTTTCAAGAAATCAAAATTGAGAAATTAAGAAAAGTTGATTTCTCTTAACTGCACAATGTTACTGTGTCACGTAAGATAACATGTCTGTTTTCTTTCAAATAAACCGTAATTCTCTATTAGAATGTAGAACGTTAATATTAAGTGTTAGGTTACATTTAATTTCTCCTCTTGACTATATGTCACGTAATTAGAGATACAATATTTCTTTAGTTGAACTATGTAATTTATGTTGGTCCTCAGCTGCCACATCAATATTGGTAAGAACACAGGTGTCTGTGTTTTATTGATGCCTGCTTTGTCCTAATACATTTCGTAGCAAATGTATAATCAGAGGTTTTCTGCTTCAATCAAAAGCAGTCGCAAATACCAATCTGCTTAAAGCAGAATAGTTTTATCCCATCTATATTCAAATTTTCTTCTCCCAAAGTGCTTGCTTTAGTTAAACATCAGAGTTGCAGAGTTAAAATTATCAGTCAGAGTGTGAGAAAAACTAAGAAAACACAAATGTACTTTGAGATAATGTGTGCCAGGGTCAGAACTTCCCCAGTGTGTTGCTGGGGCCTAGATGTTAATTATATGTCCCCTTGTGTTTTAAGTTGAATACTGTGAAGAAATGTGTATTTAAAATATTCCATGTAGTGAACATCATGACTAATGAAACAGAAGTTAATATTTTATTTCTTCACAAGGATATGAATGTATTTAATTAATTCAACATTATTTTCTATACTTTGCTTAAACTAAGCATCATGTTTCATTAAAAAGTACAAGGAAACTATAGTTGTATGAAGCAGATATGTTCTCATAGGATTTGTGGAGAAGTAATTATTTTTAATCACTGAGAAAGTCCAAGGAACCTGTTATTTGGGATTAATGTGCTTTAATGTATCTCTGCTTCATTTGACAAAAAGAAAATGATACTAGTATACATGGTCAAAATTAGAAGGATAGAAAAGACAGAAGGTTATATTGGTAAAGGAAGAATTTACTTGTGACATGGTTACTACAGTGGTCCCTGATGTGTAATGTGACTGATCCCTAACTCATAAAAGGGTTTGGATCAGTTATTTTTCCTTATTTTTAAGAACTTTTTAATTAAAAATTTTTATTTTTTGAGAGAGATTTGTAAGCAAGTTCCATGCTAAGTGTGGAACCTGATGCAGGCCTTGATCTCATGACCCTAGGATCATGATCTGAGCTGAAATCGAGTTGGACACACAAACCAGCTGAGCCACCCAGGTGCTCCTAGATCAGTTATTAAAGACAATTAATATGTATTTTGCTTGAATTAAAAAAAATTGACTCAGATTTTAGGTATATATTCTACTTTCAGCCAATCATGACTTAAAAACAAAAAGTTTTAAATAGTGTGATCTCAATGAGTGATGGTCTAATTTAGCTGTGTGTAGCTATATTTTGGGGCTACCACACTTGTTTTGATTGATTTGAGTTCTTTTATTCAGAGACTTCCCTTAACTCTCCTGACTGTGGAAAATTGATTAGTTGTCCTCTCACTATCAGTTCATAAAACACCTAAATTATACCGAAATGAATGAGTTTATCAAGACATGCAAGAATTTGTCAGGCTCGTTTCCCAATAGAGGTGAGTGGGGCATGGCTTAATTGAGAATCTGAGAACTTCAGGTGAAATACTGTTAAATCTGTCCTTTTGTTTATACAGTAAAGGCAAAACTTTATAACATCAGTTAGGGGTTAGTGTGGGAAATAGAACTGCTCTAGGTATTTTATGCAATAGTTGTTTATAATAATATTGGCAGATGTGGCTTGGCCTAGGCTTCTAAGAAAGGGTAGCATGAAGGGGGATATTCACTGCAGAACAAAATAAATGGTATCTATGAGACCTTGCTGGCCAGCAGCAAAAAGCCAAATTAGCAAGTATATTGTCTCCACCTCATTTCCACAGTTTAATTCTGTCTCTATTGAGTCTGATTTGCCCCCAAACCTAGCTCAAGGGAGTACTGAACATTCAGTTTTGTAGCCTCTGTGGAATGGGAGAATGTATTAGAAGGAATTAGGCATAGGGGCTGACTGCTTTTGGTCCTAAACCACAGTGCTGGTAATCAGGTTTTCTTTTAGCTGAGAAACATGACCTTGCTTTGTCTTTGAGCCTAGCCCTGTGTCCATAGTTGGCACTCTGCAAATGCTGGCTGAATTCATGTTAATCCTAATATCATATTTACAAATACCTCCCTGTGTGTTAGTAATGTTATATTCAATCTGTAGTTTCTTTGCAGGTTTTTGGTTTTTTTTGTTTTTCAAGCCTCCTGTCCATTTTAGGTTTGTTAAAATCAAATCATCTATATATGCAAAGTCACATGGAAACTAAAATGTTCCAACATGCTAGAAAAGAGTTTAGCTTCAATAAACACACACACAAAAAAAATAAATAAAATTTTAGTGTTCTTTTTTTTTTTTTTCCTCTGTACTTGAATCAGTTCTCTTTCTCACCTGAGAAATTTGCATCTCCTTTTGGCTGTAATATCCCTATTCAATCATTGTTTTCATCTTGTGTCTTCTTTAAGGAAGTCATATTTTGGACTGGAATTAGTCTTATCTTTGTTCACAGAGTCAATATTAAGGTAATTAATTGAATTCTGTTTCTAATGGTGTTCTACTTGAGGCTTGTGTGTTACTTATTAGCTTTAATGTCACTGTTTTTGTCCATATAAAGAACTGGATTTATATGCCTATACTTTAAATATCGTTTTTGTTTCAGCGTATCCTTTTGATATAGAGAGTTGCTACTTTTCACTGTGCTGGGTATTTAGAGACCTTATTGTGAAACAGATCATTCTGTTGTGGTTTTGTGTGTTTTTATATGAGAAATATCGTAATTAATAAGGGTGTTTTCAACCAAGGAAACTTGGTAACCAAAACACTCTTAAAATAACTGGTTGTCAATACCAAGATATAGAAACTCTTAATCTTTGTAGTAATTAAAACTTAAAAGTATTTATTAGTTTTGGTAAAGTGGGTATAATACAAATACATAATTGTAAACGTTTTTAATGTACTAAAAAAGTGTGTGGTGTGTGTGTTTATCTTCAATTGTGGTACCATATATTTGATGAATGTAAAACTGAAAGGCTAGAATTATAAGAACTAAAAGAAAAATTTATAGGTAATTTTGTCCTAGAATTTAGAAGGCACTTTAATCAAACTATTTGGGAAGATTGAACAAATTGAACAAGTGGCTTTTTCTCTGCACTGATTTTTCATTACTATATAGAGCCTTTACAAATAATTGTATTTCTATTTGGTTTGCCCCCGATTTGGAATCATTCATTTTCAAACATTGCAAAATCAAGTTAGTTTGAATTCTTACAAAAGATTATTTGCAAATGTTTGGGAGAGGTGTCTAGTTGATCGGATTCTCTTGCTGATCTTTTTCCCTCTTCCCCCTTCTCCTCTCAACACCATTTCCCATTTCCCCTGCCAACACCAGTATTAGGAGCACTTCCATCATGAAGGAAGCTACCGAAGGGAAACAGAGGACAGGAGTGCTAGGCACACGCTTGCCCTGGCTGTGTCAGCTGCTGTTGACTTCTGAGACTGCCACGGACACTCATTTTCTCTCTGGCTCTGTTTGTCTCTTTCTTCCCCCTGCCTCCTTCTCTTGCTCTCTTTCTCTTTATTACTTTCAATAGCAACTGCAAATTATCTTCTTTTTGATCCCTTAGCCACTGCCTAATGGTGTTAGCTCAGGGCTCTTTTCTTTTTGACAAAGAATCATTGCTAGAAAACATTATATAAAGATAAGAACAGAGGTAGACAGTAAGAAATGAAACAGAAGTGTAGATTAGGTAGCATAAATTGGGAAGAGAGGCAAAATTTGAAATACAGAAGGAAGAATTGCTCACATACATCACATTTATTAAAAATAACTGTTATGTCTCTGTTTCCCCAACTACGCTGTGTGGTTCTCTGTAGCAGTAGAATGGAGAACCACGCCTTCTTATTCATCTTTTTGTCTCAGAAGCTTGGTTGTTGCTGAGTGCAGTAAATGTTTATTGAATGAATGAAAACATACCTGTATTTTCTTTGGAAAGACTGACAGGTGATTTTTTTTCTTGCTTTTTCTTTTCTTTTTTTTCTAGTCTCTTGAATGCCATAGATGGTTCTTATCTATTATAAGGCAGCTCTATTGAATTTGATTGCTGAAATGAATTCGGATGAGGAAAAAATTGGTTCTAAAAGTCCATTCCTGCTTTAAAAAAGATGATCTTCAATTATTTTTAATGTTGCTATAATATTTTAATATCCTAGTGTTAGCATAATGTCCTTTGGTGATTAATCTTTCTCAAGCACATATCTGATCATGTTATTCCCTTGCCAAACAACTTTTGAAAGCTTAAGCTGGATTTCACCATTCCCCCAACCTGGTTCCTGACCTTACTTTTTAAATCTCTTTTTAGCATTCTTGAAATTTACTCTTTTTTTCCCCCTACTGTTTATTAATTTATTTTGAGAGAGAGAGAGAGAGAGAGAGAGAGAGCAGCACGAGCAGGGGAAAGGCAGAGAGAGAGGGAGACAGAGAATCCCAAGCAGGCCCCGTGCTGCCAGAACACAGCCCCGCGTGGGGCTCTCACCCACAAACCATGAGATCATGACCTGAGCTGAAATCAAGAGTTGGGTGCTTAACCAACTGAGCCACCCAGGTGCCCTGAAAGTTACTCTTCATGAACAGCCCTGGTGGCCCAGCCTGTGGCTCTTGCCCATGCTACCATTGGTCTTAAATGCCTGTCATTTGATCAGTGACCCAGTCTTTTCTGTTCTTGACACTTGAGTTTGCCCATTGTCTCCTTATTTTATGTGCCTTTCTTGATGAGTTCTTGCTGATCAGAGTAGTTTCTCTTGAATTTACTTGCTTACATCCTATTTCTACTAGCCAGCACTCGTGTCCCTTCCCTCCTGCTTGGCTGTATTTGTCCCAATCAGTATTTCCCATACACTACTTTCCTTGGTCCCTCGGCAGGGTCATGAACATAGGAGGGGATAACTAGTCTATGCCTGATTTTGTTTTAACCAAGCCAACTCTATTCTGTGATGTTTTTTTTTTTTTTTCCTTTCAGCTTCAGAAGTTTCCAGAAACATACATGCATCAGATATTGTATAATTCCTATTCAGGATTTCCTCCTAGCTCAGGAACATGGTATCTTACTTCATTATTTAAGAGGTTGTTTGGCTAGTATCCAAGTTGGTAATATAGTTATTAACTATATGGAATCAATATTAGTTTTAATATTAGGGACCTGTGGCTAGTCTTTTTTTTTTTTTTTTTTTTTTTTTTTTTTTCCTGCTGTAAACTATCTCCCTTATCTGGGATTGATTACTTTATCTCCTTGTCCCTCAATTTCCTTATCTCTAAAATATAGGCATTGAATCACATCTCTAATTTTTTTTTAAAAAAATTTATTTTAGAGAGTGTGTGAGTGGGAGGGAGGCAGAGAGAGAGAATCTTAAGCAGGCTCCATGCTGATCATGGAGCCCAACACGGGGTTTAATCTCATGACCCTGGGATCATGACCTGAGCCAAAATCAAGAGTCAGATGCTTAACTGACTGAGCCACCCAGGCACCACCACACTACTTTTTAAAATAGAATATCTCGGGGCGCCTGGGTGGCTCAGTTGGTTAAGTGTCCGATTTCAGCTCAGGTCACGGTCTCGCGGTCTGTGAGTTCGAGCCCAAGTGGGGCTCTGGGCTGATGGCTCAGAGCCTGGATCCTGCTTCCGATTCTGTGTCTCCCTCTCTCTCTGCCCCTCCCCCGTTCATGCTCTGTCTCTCTCTGTCTCAAAAATAAATAAACGTTAAAAAAAAAAACATATAAGTGTTAAAATAGAATATCTCTTTTACATTTTCTGTTTTCGTTTTAATGCCTTATTCATTTGAGTACGCTGTCTGTTGTTTTCTTAAAATTTGAATACGACCACTGCAGCAATTAAAAAGGGAGCCATTGGCAGCCAAAGCCAGTTTCAAGGGGAGAGTTCTTTTCTCCCATCTTCTAAATGCATTGCTGTAATGCTAATGCATTCTTTTTTTTTTTTTTAATTCTTTTTTAAAATGTTTATTTTTGAGAGAAAGAGAGAGCAAGTGAGCGTGCGTGTGCGTGCAAGCCGGGAGGGGCAGAGAATTCAAGCAGGCTCTGTGCTGTCAGCACAGAGCCTGTTAACAGGGCTCGAACTCATGAACTCTGAGATCATGACCTGGGCTGAATTCAAGAGTCTGACACTTAACTGACTGAGCCCCTGTAATGCATTCTTTAATACATTCTTTTCCTTTCTGTCTATTCTTTGGCCACTTTAATACAAGGACAAAAAGAGTTAACATAGTAGTTAACATAGTTTCCTTAGGCCTGCTTCCAAAATAGGCCCTTGTTTGGCATCTGGGAGACTTAATGATGATCAAGTTAGAAACTTTCCTTGATGAGTGTAGCTCATGGTGCCTAGACCTTTTGTACAAAGAATATGGTTTATGCTGAACACTTGCTTTCTTTCTGGGAGTCTGGAATTTTGGTATATACCAGGCAGATGGTACGTGAGTGACTAGTTGTAAAACTTGGGGAACTGAGTCTCTAGTGAGCTTCCTTGGTAGATAGTACGTCATACGTGTCGGAATTCACTGCTAGAAGAATTGAGTACACCCTGTGTGACTACTGAGACAGGACTCTTGGAAGCCTGTGCCTGGTCTCCACTGGTTTATGCCCCACATTGTTTTCTCTTTGCTGATTTTGCCGTGTATATTTTCACTCTCATAAATCTTAGCATAAGTACGACTATATACTGAATCCAGTGACTCCTTCAAGTTCTCGCCAAACCTGAGACCCTCAACACAACTACTCATTAACATGTTTTCCTACCTGAAGAAAGAGAAACAGAAAAAGACATTAAATGTATGTTTTAGATTAAGTTGGAGCTTTTAAGCTTTATAAACCTTTGGTAACGTACTGTGAAAGGGATCAGGACATACCACCCCAACATATCACTTTGGTATATTGATTACTTTGAGCTGAAGGCACTTGAGAAATAGTAGATGCAGGAAGAGTACTCTGAGCTCTTTTTCTACCTAAGAAGAAGATACCCTGAGGTAGATACCTCAAGAATCCCCTGAGGAAGATACCCTCCCTCTACCAGGAAGAGAAGAACATTTTTTATCATTGGAAACTGGGAGCTGATTCCAAAATAGATCTGAACAGACAAACCTAAAATAACCCTGATCTTCCGTTAGTTTCCACCATGTATTTCCTAGTCACTTGTCCACAGTTTACTGCCCCCTAGAAGCTCATTAGATCCCTTTTCCTTTTTCTTGTCATAAATTAGAATTTATAAATTCAAATGAATTAAAAAAGGCTTAGAAGCTCTTGGTCCTAACCACTTTTTTGGGTCTTCATGTTTCCAACAAAGGCTCTTAGGTATATGTATAAATATTAAATAAAATTTGTGTGCTTTTCTTCTGCTAATCCGTCTTATGTTGGTTTAATTCTCAGGACCAGCTACAGAACCTAAAAGGTTCCCTTTAGGAACCAAAAAGTCTTCTCTACCAAAAAACTGGAAGGAATTCTTGGGAAAAAGAACATTTCTATGTTTTTGGATTACGTTTGTCTTTGACAGTACTTATGTAGTGATAAATAAATAATAGACTTGATTAAGTGATATGAAATTTAACCACCCTGCTCTAGTGGCTGAGATAATTTCATATAATTTAATTGTAAAAAGTTCTTTAGGATAGAAGAGGCTTCCAGGAATGTATGATAGTATTAACAGAATTGAAAATCATTCTAATGGAATAAATAAAATTGCTTTTCATTTAGCATTTCATGTAGTACATAGGAAGATACTAATATTTAGTATACAAAAACATTTGTGGGTTAATGATGTGTTTGTTTACTTGTGTGCTCTATGTATATGTGTGTGTGCCAAGGATTGTTATGAGGGTTCTGTAATATAATCTCTTGATTGTTGGGGGAGAAATGTATATTACAACTAGATAATTGTGATTGGTTATTTGAGGAAGAGGGATTAAAAAAAAAACAGTCAAAACAGTGGCTGAGTAGAACTTGCCAAGGAATGAATATAGGAAGGAATTCTATGACAGGTTTTACCTGAAGTATAACACAGATAGACTGTTGGGAGCAAATCAGTAGCAACAGTTTCCAGACTCAGGGCAGTTAGAGGCAGTGTTCATCCAGTTCAAATTCAAACCTACTTTCCCATCAGTAGTGAGAACTACAATTCCTCAGGATTAGAACCTCATCCTTTTCTGTTTATTTATACTAACATACCCAATCAATACCGTGATGTTTTCAAATACTCTTCTCAGTGAAATATTGTATGTAATATGTTAATATGAAAGTGTATAATTTTTAAAATGTGAGAACAAAGGAATTTATGTGCTGAAGCTCTGGGCTTACGTATATTAATCATGTGCCTATTCTTGTTCTGTAATTGCAGAAGAATAAATAGTGTTGAACTAATTTTCCTCCTGGGTTCAAAAGCTTGCTGGAGAAATTTGAAAAATTTGTATACTTGAGTCCATTATAAATTTGAGGCTCACTGTGACCTTATTTCTGTTTGTTAGCTTCTAAACATTTATCTCTTGTTCATTTTCTCTTCTTTTCCTATAGCAGTTATTTCAGACTTTCTCACTATTTAAATATACAATTCCATTCCCATTTCTATACTCTCTCAGCAGAGAAAGTCTTTACTGCCATTTTATTAGCAGGACCACCTTTTTGTTAGGAGTTGGGCATCAAATAAATCCAGTTTTTTTGACATACTAAAATTAAGATGTCTGTGGGATTCCCAAATGTAGCCTGTCATTATGTAGTTAGGTATTTAAAGGCCTGGAGTTTATCAGTCTGGCTCCTGAACTAGAAATCACTTATATTTCTGTCTACATACTTACTTATTAGAGATATTTTATAGATAGGATGGTGCTTAATACTAGAACCCTATAGCATTATCTGTATTTAAAGGCTAAATGTAGAAGAGACCCAGGAAAGGAGATTATTAAAGAACAGGAAAAAAAAAGAACTAGTAAAGAGCGGTATATGAAAGTCAGGGAAGAAGAGAGACATAAAAATCAGAAGGGGCAATTGACAGTGTCACATAGGAAACTAGGATAGATTGTTAAAGAGTTCGTTGTGTTTGGCTATAGGTGATCTTTGGGCGTCTTGATGAGAGTTCTTTTAATTGTATGGTAGGGATGGAACCGAGATCCAATGAATGGAGAAAGGAATTAGGAATAAAATTGTGGAGTATCAGGTGTGGACTGCTCTTTCTAGGAGTTTGGCTTAATAGAAGAGTGTAGGGTGCTGGTTAGATCATGTTGGATTGATAAAGGTTTTGTTTGTTTCATTAAAAAATAATATTGTGATTTTATTTTCTTATTCAAGTATAATTAACACGCTGTGCTACATTAGTTTCAGCTATACAACACAATGACTTAACAATTTCACACATCTTTCAGGGCTCATCAAGATATAACCCCATCCCCTCTTCTGTGACAACAGCTAGTTAATTTTTTTTTTTCTGTTTAAGAGTCTATTTTTTCTATTGAAGAGTCTATTTTTGTCTGTCTCTTTTTTATTTGTGCATTTGTTTCTTAAATTTCACATATGAGTGAAATAATATGATATTTGTCTTTCTCTGACTTATTTCACTTACCTTTATACCTTCTAGGTCCATCCATGTTGTTGCAAATGGCAAGATTTTATTATTTTTTACATTGGAATAGTATTCCAGTGGTGTGTGTGTGTATGTGTGTGTATCACCTCTTTATCCATTCATCTATGAGTGGATACTTGGGTTGCTTCCATATCTTGGCTATTGTGAATAATGCTGCAGTAAACATAGGGGTACATGCATCTCTTTGGATCAGTGTTTTCATTTTCTTTAGGTAAATGCCGAGTAGTGGAATTACTGATCAGATGGTAATTCTCGTTGTAATTTTTTGAGGAACCTCTATATTGTTTCCCCACAGTAGCTGTTCCAGTTTGCATTCCCTCCAACAGTGCATGGAGGTTCCTTTCCCACCCCGCCCCCCCACATCCTCACCAACACTTGTAATTTCTTGTGTTTTTGATTTTAACCATTCTAACAGGTATAAAGTGATATCTCAATATGGTTTTAACTTGCATTTCTCTGATGATTAATGATGTTGAGCATTTTTTATGTGTATGTTGGCCATCTGTAAGTCTTCTTTGGAAAAAGATCTGTTCAGGTTCTCTATTTTTTATTTGGATTATTGGTTTTTTTTGGTATTGAGTTGTGTAAGTTCTTCATGTAGTTTGGATATAAACTTCTTATATGATATATCATTTTTAAATATCTTCTACATCTTGGTAGGTTGCCTTTTTGTTTTCTTGACAGTTTCCTTTACTGTACAAAAGCTTTTTATTTAGGTGCCGTTCCAATAATTTAATTTTGCTTTTGTTTTCCTTGCCAAAGGACATATTTAGAAAAATTGTTTCTATGGCCATTGTCAAAGAAATTACTGCCTATGTTTTCTTTTAGGAGTTTTATGGTTTCAGGTCTCATGTTTAGGTCTGTAATCTATTTTGAGATTATTTTTGGGTATGGTGTAAGAAAATGGTCCAGGTTCATTCTTTTGCATGTAGCTGTGTAGTATTTCCAGCATTGTTTGTTAAAGAGACTGACTTTTCCTATTGTATATTCTTGCCTTCTTTTTCATAGATTAATTGACCTTAAAAGCATGGGTTTATTTATGGATTCTTGATTCACACTGATCTTTGTGTCTACACTTGATCTTAGCCAAAAGGCCGAGAAGCGATTGATCTTTGTGTCTATTTCTGTGCCGGTACCATACTGCTATGATAACTATAGCTTTGTAGTATACTGAAATCTGGGATTGTGATACCTCCAGCTTTGTTCTTTTTTTCCAAGATTGCTTTGGCTATTTGGAGTCTTTTATGGTTCCATACAAATTTTAGGATTATTTTTTCTAGCTCCGTGAAAAATGTTTTTGGTATTTTGATTGGGATTGCATTAAAAGGGTAGATTGCTTTGGGTAGTAGGGACCAATCCATGAACATGGAATACCTTTCCATTTGTTTGTATCATCTTCAATTTGTTTCATTAAAAAAAAAAATTACTGTGATTTTTAAAGATGGGAATAGTAGAGAATAATGATCCAAGAGGAAAAGAGAGGTTCAATACAAGGAAGAGAAGGCATAATTGTTGTAGTGAAGCCCTTGATGGAAGTGGAAGGAAATTACAAAGATAGGCTAATTTATTTAAGAAGGATCCCTTTTCCTCAGAGGCTGGAGAGGAGGACAGATTAGCCATTGGTAAGTTTTACAATAATACATTAAGGAAATTTGGGTGATGTCCTGCCGAATGGCCTCAGTTTTATTTCTGAAGGAGGAGCTATGTTACATACTAAGAGTGAGTGAAAAGATGGTAGGTGTGAGACAGGACATTTTAGATGGGCCACATGTGGATTGGAAAGCAGCATGCAGTAGAATTTCTGGGCGTTGAGGAGTTGCCTGTCCATGTGCCATCACATCAACTAATACTCCTGTGTGATTTTCCTTAGATGACTCAGTAACTGGATATAGGAAATAGGAAATTTGTCAATTCCCCAAGAGCTGGCGATTTTGCCATTCAAGTTTTGTTTTAAATAGGAGTTTGAAACATGAACAACAGAGTGGCTAAAGTGAAAATTAAGGAAATTAGGTCAAAGAACTTGGATTTAAAGCCAGCAAACGAAATATCAAGGCGTGGTCATCTTCCTGACAATGAGGAGCAGATGTATCACAAGAAAAGGAGTGAGGGAGCTGGGCAGATTGGTAGATAAAGCCTAAGGCCTAAGGGGTAGGAAGGAGGGGAGGATGGGGTAGTGGGAGGGAGAGGGAGTACTTGGACATACCTCTTACTTCAAAGGTGGCAGTTCTGAAAAAAGATAACTCGCTAAGATAGGACTGTGGGAGTAGGTGACAAAGAGGCATGGAATTAGGGTCATCTGAGAATCTGTCCTCTTAGCAAAGAGTTGGAAACATGGCCTCTGGAGTCAGACAATCTGGGTCTGAATCCTGTTCCCTCACATATTAGGTATGTGACCTAGGACAAGTTCCAAGTGTTGGTTACTCATCACTAAAATCAAGATAATAATAGTGGGATTGAATGAGATCATTCTTATAAAGCATTTGCTTAGTCCTTTGTATAACTCAAGTGCTCAATAAACTTCAATAGTAGTAATAATAATAATAATTACTATTATTGCTGGTTCCTCATTTAGATCTCAGCTCCTATGTCACCTCCTGAGAGAGAACCCTCTCCAGCCGGGCTGTAAGATATAGGCCTCTTCAAGTAACCACCCATCATTTTGGTATCTAGCATTATCTATTCTTGTAATCTAGTTGTTAGTGTGAATAGCTCCCCAATTTAGATTAAGCCAGGTCTTATTAACCATTCAGTAAACTATGTGCTAACACATAGGAAGGGTACCCAGTCTCCGAAGCGTTGGTTGGGGAAAAAAAAAAAAAAAATACTAGTACCTCTCTCTGCTGATGGAGAAATCACATGAATACTGCTTGTTAATAAAGTCGATTTCTAGCTTCATGGTAAAACTTTTAGATAAGGGCAAAGGGTAAACTGCCAGCATCATGGTTTTCTGATTTTATTTTACAATTTTCCACACAAACTTGTGCATAGTTCTCAATTTACTGTTTTGGTTGGGTAAATAAAGGAATGACTCCTCTCTTCCAGACTGCACTGAATTTAGCAAACTGAGCAAATGCAAACCTGTTGCTCAGAAAATGAAGCTTATTTTAAGGCATTATTTTTATTTTTTTGCCAGAATGTCAAACCATGACTTTAATCATGAGAGAAATTGTATTTAACATTTGAGCCACAGTTCAAATATAATGGAATCTGGAACTGAACATTATACTGTTAGAGTCAGAGGAAGCTGGTAACTATTTCCAGTCTTCATTTGTAGGCACCTTACAACAATGTAGATGATATTTATTGTTTGTCCTAGTGTCATCTTAGTCCCCTGGACACATGGTCTTTTCAGGTTATCTTTGTCACCCCCAGTATTTAGAAAGTAAGGCTCAGGAGGAGCAGCTTATGGGATACATTATTTCTGAATTTGTCACTCCTTTCCAAAGCTTTATAAGATTGAAGATGGAAACATTCTTTTATTTGTATAAAATGTTACATAAAAGCAGTGCCTTCTCATTTTTGAAGTTAAAAATAGATCTTCACCAATTCTTCTCAAATTAAAAATAGGTATGAATCATGATGATTTAGTGCAATTTCCAAATGTATGGTTGACCACTTCTGCTTTAGGGAAACTAGATTTTAAGAGTCCAGGTTTGCTTTTCTTGATTATTACGTATTCCAAGTAAATTTGTTTAAATATCTGTCCCACAGTGATTCATATAAGCTTGAGATAAGTTCGGCAACTTGTAATGTTAGACTTAGCTGGAAATAACCTATCTATAAACACTTTGAGAGCCTTTTAAATAGACTTTCAAGTATAGTATTATCTATACTGATGTTTCTATCATCAATGCACATTTTTATTATAGATTTTTATTTTATTGTAACATTTTATGTGCTGCCAGAAAGTGAAATATTATGTATGATTGCTATGATAGTCTGACAATTGTAAACTATTGATCTTTTTTCCAGTTGGACAAAGCAAGAGATTTTACAAAAGTAATGCACATTGTTTTTCTCATCAACAAGGCCTTCTATCTCAGTGACAGTTGGAAAATACATATCTTCCCTTTTTGGATAATGAAATAGTGTAAAAAAGGAAACTATTCCTATAAAAAATTATTCCCAACTAATGTTCTTATAAAATACACAGAAGGGGACTCATATTTTCTAGACTGATTACTAATGAAATTTAATACAGATGATTCCCACTTCAGTGACATTAGAGATTCTTGTTTGATGATATGTTATGCATCCAATTTTGACAAGAACATGTTCCTAATATTTCACATGCTTTATTCCCAGAATTTAACACGTGAATTGGAGAACAGGGAAAAGCAGCAACTACAGATGTTGGATCAACTTAAGGAGATCCAGAATCACTTTGAGACTTGTGAGGCCAAACATAAGTGCGCTGACCTTCAGATCTCAGAGCTGACTCACCATGCTGAGGATGCCACCAAACAGGCCGAGCAGTACCTTCTTGAGTTCCAGCAGTCAGAGGCCCTGAGACAGGCAGCGGAGAAGAGGAGAGAAGAGCTGAAGACGAAAGCTCAGGAGTCCATTAGACAGTGGAAGCTTAAGCATAAGAAAATAGAGCGAGCACTGGAGAAGCAGTCTGAAACTCTTGAGCAACTGACAGACAAGAATAATCAGGTATAAAAGCCAAATTCCTAATGGGTGATTTTTGCTGTGACCAGCCATTCATTCATCCATCCTTTGAACAAACACTTGAATGCCATGCTGTTCATATAGTCTATCAAGATGTCCTTGATAGAGAGTCTTTATGTCTTGGCTATTTCAAGGTAAAAAGGAACTTAGTTTTTTAACTTCTTAAAGCCTTTTTCATAGTTTAACATTCTGTAGATTTTTAGAGTTTGGCCCTTAAAAGAGATCCACCTCCTCCCCCATCTCCCAGTTTAGCTTTTATTTCCCTAAGTTGAAATTGTTCTTTAATATTCAAATGGAAAAAGAGTAGTGAAATCTTCCATAACATCACTTGACTTTCTCCCCCAGTGCATGAATTTTAGAATCTCATCTTGTTAAGTATTTCAATTTAAGTATTAGTTGGAAAGAGACATTTAAAGATGTGGTAGTTACTACTGGACCATTTTTTTTGGCAGTAACTACAATGGGTTTAGTTAAATGAGTGATGTTCACAGTCTCACTGAGTAGTGTTATCAGGTCGCAAGCCTCTTTAAAACTCGGCTTTTGTGCCTTTTTTATAGCAACAAAAAGCATTTCCCTGATCCATGTGTGCATTTCGAATCATCTTTTCTCTTGTATAATCAGTTAGTTTAAATGGATTTTATGCTCCTATGTTGATTCTCAACTCTATATTTGGGTTGAATTAAACCAAGATGTTTATAATATGATCAGGAAAGTCAGGGTTGACTTTTATCCATGTGTATTCTTGGTTTATCATTTTTCCTTTGTCATTTGTCACTTGTCAAGAATTCTGAACATTCCAGAAGAATAATCATTTGGATAAGTTGACTTTGTTTCAAAAGAAAACAAACTGTGGGGCAATTATATTTATAAAATCAATTGTCAGCCCTTAAGAGTGACAGATGCTTATTTCAGATGAGCTGGCATGGAGAAGATGCTTTACCATTTAGATACGAATGTCTCAGATATAAGATGGAGGAAGTGATCACCTTGGGCTCACTGTGGAGGGCTTTTCAATTTAACCCATCTGACACATACTGGGTGACTGGTTGCCCTGAGGTAAAGCAGTTCTAAAGCTTTCAGACTTGAATCTGAACTGATTTGATCCCAGGAAATTGCTCTACCTTGATTATTCTGTTGTCAGTCTGGTCTGGTAACTGGTTCAGTGAGCATGACTGTAGGGGAGGCAGCTAGAAAGAAGGGGGGGTGGGTGAGAGGGGTAGACTGATTAAGAAGTGTCTGGGGACTTTACTTAATTAGAGGAAATTTAGAAGAGTCCATGTCATCAGACGGTATCCTAATCCACAATGCAGAGTTTTCTAGATGGAATTTTTTAGAATATTCACAATCGTTAAACAGTTATTTCCCAGAATGCTCCTGATATAATTATTTTTATCACTTAGCATTGCTAATGATAAGCAAAGAAGTAGTTTTAAAGTGATTGCCACAGTTAGGGTAGTATCACAATTATCACAGCAGGCTTTGTAATATTCACTTTAAAAGCCTTAAAAATTAATGCAGCATGTTGGAGTTAGAGCAATGGTTAATCAAAGAAGAAAGGGTAACATATTTCACTGCAAATTCAAGTGTCCGGTAAATCCATGATGTGGAAA
Organism: Neofelis nebulosa; assembly: GCF_028018385.1. Taxonomy (NCBI): domain Eukaryota; kingdom Metazoa; phylum Chordata; class Mammalia; order Carnivora; family Felidae; genus Neofelis; species Neofelis nebulosa. The sequence goes on along the minus strand of NC_080788.1, from coordinate 126,264,035 downwards.
TACACTGTAAATAATTTCAGAAAAAAAGCATGTATATTTTTATGTCTTAGTGAATAATACCCCTAAGGAGTATTTAATACTTAATAAAATCACAAAGCCACCCTAAGGCATTAGTTATACAGCCTATTCCTTTTTTGTTTTGTTTTGTTTTCTTTTTTGGATTAATTATTTTCAAAAAGTGACTCCAGGGTATATTTGGAAGTATGTATTAAAATAAAAATAATACTAATTTACAAATAAAACACATTATGTTTTACAGAATAAATTAAGTGCTTACTAGGTAACTTTGTTAAGCCATTTTCCATGCTTAAATGATGCAATTTTTTGTGTTTTCTAAATACTTCTGTGTCTACTTCTCTCTTTTTCCAGCATAATTTATTTTATGCTTTAAGATTTGCCACTTAAAAATGTAGTAGAAGGCTAAAGGGTTTTATTCTCCTAAAAATTGCACTGATTTTTTTCTTTTTTACATTTTTGGAATTTTGGTAAGATTATCAGATACATATTCTGTTATAGAACTACTTCATTATTGAATGATATGAAATACCAAACAAAAAACAAAGCATTGCAGAAAAAAAAAAACAACCCAGGGAGATCAGATTGTATACTTTCCTTGAAAGAAAATGGCATGGATGTTGACATTAGGGAATCATGATGTTCTTTAAGAATATGTAGATGAACACATATTGGAAGACCTAAAATTCTGTAGATACAAATAAACTAATCATTAGTTGTGATTCTTGTGTCTTTATATTTTTTATTTTTTATGCATTTTGTCATCTTTTTTAAAGTGTTGTTTGAAGTTATTGGTTCTTGTATGTGCTTTGAAAATGATAAAGGAAAAAAATGTTGAACTTGGATTCTGATCATAATGTATGCTTTTCTGAATATTTCCAAATTTATATAACTTTTTAGGTTGTTTGTTTTTCTTGCTGAGTTGGCAGAATAATTGGTTTGGCCCTGAATATTGAGCTTTTTACTTGATAATATTTGACTTCAAGAATCTTAAATTGCCATCTTTTCCTTTTGTGTATTGCCTTCATGCTGAGGAGAAAAAGAGTGTATGTAATATATACTGTCTTTTAAAAGCTGAGTTTTTTAATTTAAAGGTTGAAAAGTAAGAAGGATCAGTGATAAAGTACATTTTAAATATGTACCATTTCTATCACATGCAATTTTAGAAAGGCTCATGTACTGATATATTAGAATAATCCAGCAGTCTGTCTGCATGTACCCTCAAATGCAGAAAAATAACTTTTTTTTTCTTTCAAAAATTTCTGTCTACCTTTTAGTTAATTCAAACAAATAAACAGACACAACTTGCATGTACTTTGTGGTCAGGCTTTTGAGGAGTTGGTTCCTGTTCTTATTAAGGTTTTAGACAGTATCATTCTTCTGGCTTCACACAGCCATTTTCAGTCCTTCTTTCACAATCTTCTCTTATAGCTTTTCATCTTTGGAAGCAGGGTTTGTTTGGTTAGAACATTCTCTTCTCATTGATCCTGACTGCTGCTTATTTTCCATTATGCCTCCACATTTCTCAAAGATTTTGACACCTGGCTTCCCCTCAACCTGTTTCATTACATGCAAGTCTTATCATCTTTGATGATTCCGAAGTTCAAGTTGGCAACCCATTGAACTCTGTGTCCTTAAGCTTCACTAATTTCCCATTTTACAGTGACCTTCAAGTTGCTCAGCAGATAATTTCTGTGGGTAAAATTTGTCCTCATCTGTAATTCTCTATGTTCATATCTTCAGTTCCAAAATTTCAATCTCTGATCTTACACATTTCTTTTATTCCCTTTTCCTTTTTTAACCATTAACATCTGATTTTGATTTTCCACATTCCTCTGGTTGACCAGCCATTTCCTGGAATCTATTTTTTCCTGTCAACTGGACTTCGTGAAAAGCTACTCTGATGACATGCTCATCATCATCTTCAGTTTCTTCTTCCACCTCACTTGTCTTACTGATCGTCAATCTGGAATCAAACCAACTCTTTACTTTTTCCATTTCCACTCCTGAATAGTACCAGCACAATTTACGTAGAAATATCAGTTGGCTCCTATAGTGGTCTTGATTATCCCCATCTCCCCCTGCCCCAGTCCGTTTCGTTCAAAAAGCAATGCAGGCCAGTTACCAAGCACACAGCCCTGTTCCGATCAATGAAGAATGAGTTATGAAATCTGTTGGGGGAGCTTCCGGTAAACTCACTCCTGAAGAAGATACCTAAGAGACATTTTCTCCTTCTCTGGTTTTGTTGTATTTGGCTGTGATACCTGCAGTGGCTGAAGCTGGCTGTCTTGCAATGGTCCTGAGAATGAAGTCTCACACACAGGAAGGTATTGCCAAGAGAAATTCAGAGAGGTGGACCTGAACTTTGGCACCGTGTCTAGAGCAGTTCTGCATGGAATGATATTAAATTGCCTTGTAGTTTAAGTCAACCTGAACTGGAGTGTTTCTGTACCGTCAGCTGAAGATAGTCAAGCTGATATGAGACATCAATTCTGGGAGCCAGGAGCTTTAAGTAAAAGAGCCTAAAATGTAGGATTGACTAAGTGGGGAATAAAGTGGGGACCGGAGGAGCCTACCTTTCTAAATGGAAAGTTGGCAAACTGCTATTGGAAGTAGTTAGTTGAACCATTGGAAATCATATGTTGGGTTAGTGATGTGCCTCAGAGTGGGGTATTAAATGACCAGAATGAAAACTTGAGGACGTTGGCGTGTGCTGTGAATGTACTGCAGCCTTCAGAAGAGGCACACAAGAGAAAGACAAGTGTAGGTTGAAGCCTGCCTGTCTATATAAGCAGAGAAAAATAAATAATAAAAGCAGAGAGCAAGATGTTTTGGGGGTAGAGAGATTGAAAATCTGCAATTTATAATCCAAATATACAGAGTCTGTAATTTGGAGTTTTTTTAGCATTGGAATAGCCAAATGATCTATGCATGCTGAAGTTAGCCCAAGCAAGAGAGGGAGGTAGGAAACTTAGAAATAAAAATGGGGTAAAAAAACAAGCCTGATTTCTCAGACCCCTTTCAAGTGCTTCTCCTTAAGCATTCCTGGCCTGACAAAGGGGATCCAAGTCCATTGTTTTGAATCCCCTCAAGATAAAGCTTATTCAACTGAGGGCCCCTGGGAATGTCCAGGATATTGAGGTAGCAGTTGAGACACGGTCATTTTCAGACTCAGAGACCATGTCTAGACAAAAACTTGGGCTGTGGCTACCAGCCAAGCAATTAACAAAAAGAAAATAGAACTTACTTAGTTTTTAGTAACTATATTGGCAAAGAAATTAAAAATTTGACCATTATAGTCTGTGACTGTCCACTCTAAGGCTGCCACCCATTGTCATGTGATGTGCTGCTTGGAACACTGAAGCAGAGGGCAAAACCTGGAGAACTGTAGAGAGGCAGAGCCTGAGTTTTGAAGGGCTCTTCTTGAACTGTTCCATCTGTGGTGTTCCTGTTATGTGAGAAAAATAAATACCTTTGCTGTTTAAACCAACTTCAGGAAGACATTATAGTCTTTTGTGTTCCAAGATGTTTTACCTGCTAAAGCTTCGTCTTGAAAATATAATTTTCATTGTTAGAGCTGCATGGAAGTCTCTTAACTTCTGGCCAGGGGCGTCTGTTATGTGTTCCACACATTAATCACTGTCTTGAAGCCACGTCTCCTTGTTCTCAGGCCCGTCCTGCATGTCCTTATAGCCAAGACTTGATTCTGTCCATTTCTGTCTTCTCTAGTATGGTAAGCAGAGTGACCTCCCAGAAATGAGTTACCCTAATTTTTGGACACTGTGAACATGATGAGCTGTCACTCTCATGATTATGTTATATGGCACAGTTGACCTGAAGATAAGGAGATTATCCAGATGGGCCTAATCTAATCACAAGAGTCCTTAAGAGCATAGACATTTTTCTGGCTGTTGAGAGGAGGGGAAGTCCAAGGCTTTGAAACAAGAGAAAGATTCATTGTGGTGTCACTGGCTGCAGTCTGAGGAGTCCATGAGCCAAGGAGTGTGGGTGGCCTTAGAAGCTCAGAGCAACCCCTGGCCCAAAGCTAGCCAGAAAACTGGGACCAGAGTGGTGAGAGCATGGAACTAAATTATTCCAACAACATGGATGAACCCGAAAGTGGAGTCTCCCCCCAAAGCCTCCAAGTAAGAGCCCAGGCCAGCTGACACCTTGATTTTAGCCTTAGGAAACCCTGGGCACAATACCTCTCCTGGCCTTAGGATCTATGGAAACAGAGAGATAATAAATGGGTATTGTTTTAAGCTACTGAGTTTGTTGGAATTTGTTACACTGAAATAGAAAAATAATACACCTACCCTTAGACCCTATAGTTCTAGCCATTTTTCCTGCCTTTCAAGGTGAATTCTTTCCTCTGTGGACCTGAGTCTTTTCAATCCAGGGACCTTGCTTTTTCAATTATACCTCTTCTTCACAGAGTTGATCACTGTCTTGAACAAATACCTCCTTGAGATCCTGGCTTCTCCTTGAGCTTGAATCTTCTGTCCAACCAAACTCTTTTCTACTAGTCTTCATCCCAACCCTATGATATAGGTGTTATTGTTATCTTTATAAAGATAAATAATTTCCTTAAGGCCCAAGAATGACTTATGGCTGGACTGAGAATCATATTCAGTTCTTTCTGGTCACAGCCCAATTGCATAACCACCTCCTTTCATTATTTCTCATGCTAGCTTCATTCTGTTTCTCCTTTGCTAAAACTGACAAGGATTTGAGGAAACTATTTTTTTGGAGTGATTGCCTTATTGCAGTTTACCATGAATTGTTTCATACTGAAGTATAAAACATAAAGTGTAAAACTTCCTTGTAAGTATTTGTGTCTTTAGTCATTATTTCTAATTCTGAAATGAGAATCTTAATTTTCTTTTTTCTGTCATCAAGCTGTGACATGTGCCCATAAGCAGGGACAGAGATTGTTCTCAGTGCCAGTGTTGGGGGTTGATGGGGAGAAATGATTTCAGCTTCCTTAGCTGCTGGCTGGCGCAGGGTGATGGACATCCGGTCCCTTGACTTTTCTCTTGAGTCCCTTCCCAACCTCTCCTAATCCTAATCTTAATCTTAATCTTATTTCTGTCTTTTTGGGACTTCAAGACTCCCAGTTACATACTGGTGTATTTCTTGTCACTAACTTTCTTTATTAATGACGGTTGATGTCTTTCTTAGATTGTATCTTCATATATCTTCCATATATTATCTTCCATATGTTTTTTGAGGTTTCTCCTTTTTAAAAGTGTGCTATTGCGGGCACCTGGGTGGCGCAGTCGGTTAAGCGTCCGACTTCAGCCAGGTCACGATCTCGCGGTCCGTGAGTTCGAGCCCCGCGTCAGGCTCTGGGCTGATGGCTCGGAGCCTGGAGCCTGTTTCCGATTCTGTGTCTCCCTCTCTCTCTGCCCCTCCCCCGTTCATGCTCTGTCTCTCTCTGTCCCCCCCCCCCAAAAAAAAATACATTAATAAAAAAAAAAAAGTGTGCTATTGAAAAAAAAAAACTGTGCAATTAAAATGCAGAGAATTGTTATTTTAATTAACATTATATTATTTCAACCCCTGGTAAATTATAATAGGAGTCTTTTTTCCCCCCATTCTTTTGCTGAATCTTATCCTACATTTAAATACTTATAATCAAGGACTGACCTGTGTTGGTGATGAGAATCTGAAACATATATTTCAATGTGGCACTACTTCAGGGTAATTGTATTTTTCTAGCCTGAAAATTATTTTTCATTAAAAAAATGGAAAAATACAAAATTTTATTTTATGAATTTTTCTTCTCTGTGTGTATTAAACTTTATATTCTGACAGTCCCTATGATGACCTTTACAGTGAATTTTTTTTTTTTTTACCTGATAGATTCTAAAAGAAAAGGATGAATTGAAAAGCCAGCTTTATGCAGCGTTACAACAGATAGAGACTCTTCGAAAGGAATTGAATGACGTCTTAACCAAGCGTGCCCTTCAAGAGGAGGAACTTCACTGTAAGGAGCAGAAACTAAGTGATATTAAGGCTCATCAAGCTGACCTTGAACTAGAAGTCAAGGATTCCCTGGACACTATCCATAGGCTGGAAAGTGAATTGAAGAAGCAGAGTAAGATTCAAAGCCAGGTGAAAGTTGAGAAAGCTCACCTGGAAGAAGAAATCGCAGAGCTAAAAAAGGGCCAGGCCAAGGACAAAGCTCAACTTCTCGAGATGCAAGAGGCTGTCAAGGACTTGAGTGCCATCCGGGCCGATCTCGCTAATAAACTGGCTGAGGAACAGAAAGCCAGGAAAGAGGTGCTTAAGACCCTTGCTGACCTCAAGACACAGGTGAAATCTAGAGATGAAGAAACAGCTACAATCGTTACACAGTTAAAGCTAGAACGAGATGTTCACCAGAGGGAGCTGGAAGATCTCACATCATCATTGCAGAGTGTGAAAACTAAACACGAGCAGAACATCCAGGAGCTGATGAAGCACTTCAAGAAGGAAAAGAGTGAGGCTGAGAATCATATTAGGACACTGAAGGTACCTGTGCTGAATTATCCTGATGATACTGAAGGAATTTTTCTGGTGGCTCATGAAGTTAATAAAGCGTAAACTTTTAGAGATCATTTTGTATTCCTAAGCACTGAAGGGAAGATAAAACTAACAGTAAAGAGGCTTATTCTTGCCTGTTCGGCCGGGTTGAAATGAGTTATAGCAGCCACCTGGGAGCATCTATTTCAGAGCACTGAAACCCTTTAAAAAGAACGTTTAGCTATTTTGGGAGTTCAGGAAAGGCAGAGGTGGCAGTAAGTCGTGGACCTGAAATGTGCCCTCATTCAACATTTGTGACCTCCCCAAAATATAAAAGGCAAAGACTTGTCAAGGCCATAGAAGCTATAACCACAGTCCTTATTAGCATGGTAACTAAAGTGGATCCGCTTATGAGCTGTGTAAACCCAAGGCTTTTGAGATTTACCCCTTCTTTTCCAAATCAAAGTTGCCTGGATAAATGCTTAATTGAGATCCGGCATTTGGGGAAATGTTTCTAGGGTCTAATGGTATCAGCATTATCCCCACACAGGGGAGTTATTTCATAACATGATTGTCAGGAGTGTGATAAATCTATCCCTCCTTCCTGCTTTAGTTTTTTTCCATAGTACTTATCATATGATATAGATTCCATATTATTGATTTTTTATTCTCCCTTTATTAGAATGAAAAGTCCATGAGGACTGAGATTTGAGTCTATTTTGTTTACAGCCATATCTTCAGTGCCTAGAACAGTTCCTGGAACATTGTAGATATCTGTTGAATAGGTAAATAAACAGATAAGTCTTCAAAGGTTAATTATAAGTTTTTCAAAATTCCTTGAAATAGAACTACCATAATAATGCTTATGACGAAAGATGAAATTATATTGAACTATCTGACATTTGTCAAATGCTTTCAGCTATTTTATGAATTCTTCCCCAATTCCATATAGCCTACTGGCTGTAGTGGATTTGGGGTTATTAATTGGGGTGAGCAGAGCAGAATGGAGGCTGGAAGAATAGGTAAGAGGGCTTTACTATATTTCATTGAACCTAAGACACCATCAGTTGTCAGATGCATCATTATATCTACTAAGAAAAAAAAAAAATACATGATATACTATCAGCTGCAAGACAATATCCCAAGACAGAGATGGTAAAATGTGAGAAAATATGTCTTAATATTGATGAAGTATGGCATAATAGTCTGTCAGAGTTGATGAGGACATAAAAGTAGAATCAGAGTTATGGAGAAGAGCTAATCTTAAAGAAAATAAAATATGTGTCATATGTTGATTGATTGGCTCTTGACAATAATAATAATACCAGCAGACTTTTTTTTGTTTGTTTTACTACTCAGTTTGTGCTAGTCATTGTAAGAAACTTACATGGGTTAACCATTTAATACTCATGTCATCCCTGCAGATTGTTTGGTATTTTTTTCTCTAATGAGGAAATTAAAACATAGGAAGTTAATAGCTCAGTGTGTTACATTTGGAGACTAGTGGCGACCGGGTTTGAACTTAGGTAGTCAAGTGCCTATGTTCTCAACTACACTGCTATACTGGAAAAGGTTTAGAATTGATGATGACTAGGTATAGACTTGGGTGACTAGGTGGATAATGAAGCTGTTTGTCAAGGTAGATAACACAGAACAGATTTGGAGAGAACAGTGACAAATCCAGTTTTTTAGCATGTTGAGTTTAGGTGGAAAGGACCTGAAGCCTAACCATGAAAGTCTAGGTAGAACAGTTTTCAGTGCATAATGGGTTAGACATTAAGGAGGAAATTGGGATTAAAGTTAAATATTTGGGATCCAGTAACCCATTGGTGGTAGTTGAAATCATGGGATTTGGATGAGATCATGTAGGGAGAAGAGAATTAAACTCTAGAACACCAATCTGTAAGGGAAGTACTAAGAAAGAGGTTCTAGCAAATAAGAATAAAGGATTATATGAGAGACAGGAGGGAACCAGAAGAGAATGGTATCTTGGAAACCTAATTGTATAACAGGTTATTTTAGTTTCTGTTCTATGGAAAGTGTAAAGCATTCAAACAAAGGGTTTTAATGTAGATGGTTTTTTGCACCCATGCTGTTGATTGCTAAATGTAATAGTCTGATCATGATGCTGAATAAATGTGTCTTTAAAAAAAAAAAAAAAAAAAAAGGAAACCTAGGCAGGGCATTTCAGGAAAGGTATAGTCAAGAGTGTCCAATGTGGCGGACAGGTTAAAAAGAAGAACTAAAAACATATTCCATTTGTCAGAGATTGGTGGAGAAGGTCGCTGAGGAATTGTGAGGGGGTTGGATCAAAACAGAGTGCATAGTATTCAACAGGAGACTGGTGGTTTTCCCCATCCTTTCTTTAGGAAGTGCTTTGTGTTCATGTGTGGTGAGATGACAGTAAAGCTGTAAGAAATTACCTTTATGTAAAGAATATGTAATTTAGAAATACACTGTAGATATTCTGAAATTTTTAGGCATTTTTTAAATTCGAAAAACAGATACAGGAGGGGTGTTTTAACCACTCTTTAATGTAGTACAAAAGCAGCATAAGAGCTTAAAAAGAGAACCAGAGATTGTGAAAGCCCAGCACTTTTTATTTTTTTTTATTTTATTTTATTTTATTTTATTATTATTTTTTTAATGTTTACTTATTTTGAGAGTGAGAGAAAGAGAGAAAGAAAATCCCAAGCAGGCTCTGGGCTGTTAGCACAGGGCCCCACACAGGGCTAGGTGCCAGGAACCATGAGATCATGACCTGAGCCCAAATCAAGAGTTCTGCACTTAACAAACTGAGCCCCCCAGGCGCCCCCCAGCACTTTCATTTTAAAGTTAATGAGTTGCCTATCAGGAACAACCCTTGCCTCCTGCTATTTCATTTACATAATTCTATACTTTTTACTTATTTATGTTAATTAAAAGGAGTTAATAATGGTCATCATAGGTGATTTAGCATACTGAATTATGTACAGGAGGACTTTGGACAAGTAGCTCTATAAATGTTATATTTCTTTGGCTTTTGGCTTCACCTTTATTAGTTTTCTGAGTCTAACAAATGCCTATACGTTACCCATATTTTTTCTCACAATATATATTTTCCCCATCTAGAACTACCCTTATGCTTTTTTAAAATTTAAATGTAAAATATTTTAATGAAATACTCTATTTACTATTAATATTTGAAGGATATTGGGTTATCACCTCATTATGATTTCAACAAAAATTTTCGTAGAGCCTTTTTATGGAATCAAAAGACCAAGGATTTGAACTCTTTTGCTACTTGCTGGCTTTTTGACCTCAGTCAAGTTACTTAACCTTTTTGCACCTCATCAATAAAATGGGACTAGTAATGTCTTTATCACAGGGTTTTTGTGATATTACTTTGTAAACCTTAGAGTGAGGTGTAAATGTAATAATAAAACCGCAACAAGAAGTACGTTCTTAGTCAAATTTAGGCATTAGCGTGCTGGTAAATATTTCAAAATAGGCTCTCAGGGAGTACAGGGGGAAACACTGATTTACAGGATTTGTCGGGTTTAGTGTTATATAAATACATCATTTGATTTCAGACTGTGAAAGAAGATATCACCGAAGAGGGACAGTGTCGCGAAGAGATGGGCACAGCTGGTTCTTAAGGCTCCCTGAGCCAGCTCCAGCTTGCCGTTAGGGGGAACCTTGTATACCTAAGAGTTTCACTGATCATAAAGAAAAGGCAGAGCGTTCTCTTGAAACCTAAAATCATAATTGAGCAATTTTCCTGATGAGAAACTTTATTTTGTAGTTTTATTTTTGGGTTGTGAAAACAGGATTCCTCATTAAAAATCAATTCTTTTGTTAATTTAAAATGGCATCTAGTCTTAGGTGAATTTTGTGAGGTGAATATACTATAGATTTTGTCAAAAGCTGACAAAACTTCCTTTCAGGACATTGATTCCAATGATCTAATTCCTACATCCCTGATTACACATGTATAATACACTTATAAAAAGAAAAGAAACATATATTTTAGGAGTTAATATATTTTAAGCAGATCATAGGTAGTTGCTTACAGCCTGTTGGTAACTGGTAGGTATGACCAGTTAACAATGACAAGTGTATGCAGCTGGTTTTTTTAAAAATGACAAATTTACCTTTTTAAAGGCAGTGCAGCAGAGTAGTTGAAAGCATGGACATTAGAGAGAACTCTTGGGTTCACATCCTGGCTCTGCAGTTACTCATTACATATCCTGGGCCAAGTTATGAGTGTCTCTGGGCATCAGCTTCAAAAAAGGAGGCAGTAAAAGTAGTACCTCCCTGGTCGGGTTCCTGTGAGGACCAAATGAGGGAAAACTATGCAGAGAGGTCTGAGAGTAGTGCAGTGCCTGACGTATAGCAAGTGTGTACGTTGTTGTTATTTTTAAATTCATTTAAAATGTTAAATGTTTATTTAAAATAACACTTAAAATGGTATCTTAAGTTTCACGTGCCTGGCAAATCTTTATTGAATCCCATACATGGAATAGATTATTTCTCACTTTTTCTGAAACTTGATTCTGGCTTATTCCAAAAAAAAAAAAAAAAAAAAAAAAAGAGCAAATACCAGGTACTTTCTTATGCTGTTGGTACTGAAACAATCACTGGCAAACTCCTTTTCACGTTAAATTATTTGTAGTTGCTTGGCTGCCATGATTCATAATCCTTTTAGCCTCGAGGGTGGTTCGGTAATTTTGTGGTACTGAAAATACATAATTCTTTCACAAAACCCAGGATCGTAGATGAAGAAACTGATCAGTCAGTACTGTGTCTTAGTATTTCCTTTTTGGGGTGCTTCTGTCATAAGCCCTCAGCAGAGTTGGTGTCCCCTCCCTGGGCTGTCACAGTATCTGCTTCTGCCTTTATTAACACTCCTCATTCGTTGTTGTGGAACGGATAGCTGCGTCTGATGCCTCTACTCTTAATATTCGTTATTTCTGCACCTAGTGTGGTACCTTTCACTGAGGAAGTGCTCTGCGAGCGCTGAGGAGTGATTGAATAAACGCAAAGGGCATTTCCTTTGTGTGTATGTTTCTGTACAGCTGCGTAGAGCAAAATCTTGAAGTTTTTGCCCACTGATCAAATGTGTACTTTTTTGGTGTACAATTTGCCTGTGGCCAGTGGACTTTCTCTTTTCTTCTCTTTTTCTCAGGCAGAAAGCATAGAAGATAAGAATACGGCTAAAGTCCATCGTTGTCAGCTAGAGAAGTTGAAATCACAGTGTGACAGGCTGACAGAGGAATTAACCCAGAATGAACAGGAGAACAAAAAACTGAAGCTAAAATATCAGAGTTTGAAGGACCAGCTAGAAGAAAAGGTAAAAATATGAACGAATGCTCATTTTAAAGACGAATTCAAATCTCTTCTAGGATTTCTTCTTAGGATACGTTTTATGTATTAATAAATGCTAATTGTAGTCTTTCATACGTAAATTGTATTGGTGCCAGAATAAAATGTTAGTTTATTAAAATGATGGATTTTTATTCTTTGAACCAACTGTTAACATTCTACTACATTAGATGTTTAAGTTTCTTCTGGGTCTTGAAATAGTTTAGAGGCAAGGTAGCAAAGAAAGGAATTCTGGTTTATTGAGGACGTGCTATACGTCAGGCATTTATGCCAGTTTATTTACATATGTGTCCTTATTCAGTTCTCACAACTCTGGGTTGGATTTTATTGATCCCTTTTAACCTATGAGGAAACTGAGGCTCAAAATAAAACCTGTAATAGTTAAGTGCACGCTGTATGATAGGCACTTTTAATGCTCATGGTAATTTTGTGAAATAGATACTATTATGCTCATTTTTGCACTTGTAGAGATGGAATCTTAAGAAGGTTGGTAACCTTGGAACATCCCTAGCAGGCTTACCACTTTCCTTTCAGTAGATGTGTGTGAATTTATTTTGAGTATCTGCTGTACACAGGAATTGGGTAGAATATGAGGGACTTTTAGAGAGTCACTACTTTTGTGGCAAAAGTCAACTAAATATAGAAGACAGAATATTTTCCTTCTACCTGCTTCCAAAAAGGATTTGCAATTGAGTGTGATAGAAGTCAAATGTAAATAAAGATGACCATTGAAATACTGATAGTAGAAGACAGCGTAAACTGGGCCAAATGAATCCTGTACTTGATAAGGGTTACTAGCATCTGTGAGGAAGGTGCTACCATTGGGTAGGATATCATAAAATGCTTCATAAACCTTCCTTAACGCTTTACTGATCTTTTCCTCTTTTTTGTATTTTGCAAAATTCCTATATTTTGTGTACACACACACACACATACATTTTTTTTTTTTTACCTTTCTAGTAATTCTTAAAATCAAGGAAATAAGATAGAAGTTAGGTGTTTATGATTAAATGTGCTAAATTAAGTTGCTGAATTTAAGCCTACAATCTTGACAACTGCTGCAATTTAGTTCTTATGTCATGTTTTGGTTTTAGTGTGTCCAGTGTTCACACATATTTACTGTATCTCTTGCCAGGGTATAGTTGCTGTGAAGATAATGCAAAACATACCAACTTTTCTGTAATTAAAATTCTAGTCAGAAGATTGTGTTAACATGTTTTATATTTATCTATTTACATTTAAGAAATAGTGGTTCAAATTTCATATATTGGAATGTAAAGTTTATCTTGTTCTGCTTAAATATTTCTTCACTGATTCTGTTCATGATGTTCTAGATATATATGTTCTCAGGCATTCAGATAAATGGAGCATTTACCTTAGGACAGAGTTTCAAGAATTATTGACTGTAGGGGCGCCTGGGTGGCTCAGTCGGTTAAGCGGCCGACTTCAGCTCAGGTCATGATCTCGCGGTCCGTGAAGGCTATGAGTTCGAGCCCCGCATCGGGCTCTGTGCTGACAGCTCAGAGCCTGGAGCCTGTTTCAGATTCTGTGTCTCCCTCTCTCTGACCCTCCCCTGTTTATGCTCTGTCTCTCTCTGTCTCAAAAATAAATAAATGTTAAAAAAAATTAAAAAAAAAAAAAAGAATTATTGACTGTATTCCATTGCTATGTATTGAGCATCCAGTATGTGGCAGGCCTTGTGCCGGGTGGTGAGGGTTGGATGTAGATAAGACACAGGTCTGCAACTGAATGCTTATGACTGGATTGTGAAAAACTAAATCCCTTTCAGTTGTTAAAACTGTATTGTTGAGTCTTGACATTGGGCACTAATGCAGAGAAAAGATATCTCCTGAGTCTAAACTGGAGAATGATCTTAAAGATAAAATAGTCTTAAACACACCTATATATATATATATATATATATACACACACACACACACACATACACCTTATATGCTTGCTTTTCTTTAATATCCTTTTTGTGTGTGTGATTATATACTTTTGGTTGACTTAGCTGTTTATGTTGACTCATGCCTTAGTATATGGCTACATATGAATCAAAATTTTGTTGGGTCAGGGTGTCTGGGTGGCTCAGTTATTTTGAGTGTCTGATTCTTGTTTTCAGCTCAGGTCATGGTCTTACAGTGAGTTTGAGTCCCCCATTGGGCTCTGCACTGACAGTGTGGAGCTTGCTTGGGATTCTCTCTCTCTCCATCCCCACCTCCTCTCTCTTTCTGTCTCTCTGCACCCCCGCCTCAAAATAAATATTTTTTTGTTGCGTTAAGCCATCTATAAATAGGGCTGAGAGGTGATAATAGTATTAGTGGCTATGGGCAGAATGTTGAGTGTCAATCATTTTCTAGCCGTATGTCTTTGGGCAAGTTGCTTAAAACTCAAAGCCTGTTTTATCATCTTTGAAAAGATGATGGAATTAAATGTGAAAGTAATTCTATTATAGAATTAAATGTGAAAATGTATATAAAGTGCTTGGCAGAGTAACTGATATCTAATAAGCTATTAGTAGTGTCAATTAGTAGATGCCATTATTTTGTTGTTGTGTTTCCAGATATTGCTGGTTAGTGGTTCAACCAAACAGTCAACCAATCAGCGAGTACTGACTGCCTGTGGTTAGTCTAATAATGTGTTAGGCAGTGAGGGGCCAGGGAACTGGGAATAAAAATTATTGCACAGCTATGCAGATTGGAAGTTGAGAACGAGACTGCGTTGAGTCACTTGAGACAGATGGCCCCCAAAAGGAGGCTCCCTTGTGAAAAGACCTGGCAGTTCTATCAGCAAGTGATATTGAAGGCACGTGTGTTAAGCAAACCAAACAGGTGGGAGGTATTATAATATGTTTTCTATTGGAGGACAGGAATCAAATCTTGATTGTTTTTCCATCTCCAAGATCAGGCATAGAGCCAGGTACACAGTAGATAATTTATAAGTAAATTGTGGGTAAAGAGGTGTGTGTGTATACACACATACATGCTTATACATGTATGTAACAGATAAAAAATATGGATAACCTATGGGTATATGTGTGTGTGTGTGTGTGTGTGTGTTGTGGCCAGACTGCAGAAGATAAAAACAAGAAAAGATGAAAATACATTTTCAGTGGGAAAAAAAAAAAAAGGCCCTGTGACTTGTAGCCCAAAGATTACTATGTGAGCAGTGCAAGTGAACTTGGTAAATGGGGCCTTTTGCATTGAAGAGGTTTCAAATGTGGTTTTTCTGCAATCAAAGGGGAAGCCTTTCTTGTTTGCCTAACACAGCATTGTTCTTGCATGCCCGTCTTATGGCATTAATACACACTTCCCCTCTTTTTTTTTTTTTTTTAAGTGTTTATTTATTTTAGAGAGAGCGAGTGTGAGCCGGGGAGGGGCAGAGAGAGAGGGAGACAGAGGATCTGAAGCGGGCTCTGCACTGACAGTGGAGAGCCTGATGCAGGGCTTGACCTCACGAACCATGAGATCACGACCTGAGCCCAAGTCTGCCACTTAACCTACTGAGCCACCCTGGTGCAGCATACTTCCTTCTTTTTTAAATGTCTTGCTACTATTTTGACTGCATACTTTAGGTCTTTGTTTTTTGTCATGTTCTTACTTGGTAAGCTAAGAAATGTTAAAATTTCATCAAAATTCATATAAAGCATTAGCATCAGCAGCCTTAATCAGGCGATCAGGAGAAGATTGCTGTTAGTATATATGCACAGAATAACTAACTTTAGCATATTTTCCTAGTGCATTCAGTGGTGATATGTGGTAATAAAATGCATTTTTTTCCAACATCTGATTTTGCTTTAACATCAAATGTTATTTTTCAATTTTACATGACAAAGAGAACAAGTATTATGCAACCACAGAATTTTTACATATGCATTTAAAACTTTATTATGAGCTTCTTCCCAGGGAAAAAGCTCTCATGAAGTGTTAGAGATAGAACTTTTTCTCCATCTATAGTGTCATTGAAATTTATTATTCCTTTTGCTTAAAATTTTAAAAGAAAGTATTTGATTTCTTTTGTTCTAAAAGGTTATTAATATTAATCTTTTTATTTTTCTGGTTTTACCTGGAAACTCATAATGTTGTTTATTTTATCAGAAGTCTATTTTTATTAGTTTCCCTGAAATCTAACTCATCAAAAAGTTCATGTATAATTAAGTCATTTTTGCTCAGCAGGTCAACATCAAAATTTATATAGTGAAGGTTTTAAATGTTTTATCTATACAGACCTATATCTGATCCCACCTAAAAAAATTATTAAAGTATGAGTTTATTAGTGATTATTAATGGTCATTTTTGTGGAGCTTTTCAAATAATTTTGTAGTGTAAGTATTAAACATTGTTTTTAATTTTGAACATATTTACATAATGTTTGAGACATAACTGGTGTCTAAAAAAATTGGGAGAATATTATTTTGTAGATTATTCTGTTCATACTATGTGTATTATCTTGAACCTTATGTTTTAGAAGAATGTTTTATGAAAAAATATATAAAATATTTTATGCAGATACATTTATAAGCAATGCAAAAAATGCTATAAAAATGTGAATAATATTCTGAGATGTTTTCCTATGTCCAATGCAGACATAATGAAGACATTAATTTTCAGGAATTAGGGAAACAATTTAATTGGGCATATTCATTTTTATAAATTCTGAAATTATAGGTTTAGAAAATATATTGTTCTTTATAAGGGAACACTTAAAAAGTATGAAAACAGGGACTCAGTGGGTTAAGTGTCTGACTTCGGCTCATGTCATCATCTCAGAGTTCGTGAGTTCAAGCCCCGCATCAGGCTCTGTGTTGACAGCTCAGAGCCTGGAGCCTGTTTCAGATTCTGTGTCTCCCTCTCTCCCTGCTCCTACCCCACTTGTGCTGTCTGCCTGTCTGTCTGTCTGTCTCTCTCTCTCAAAAATAAATATTAAAAAAATTTTTTTAATTAAAAATTTAAAAAATTATAAAGCAAATTTTCATTGTGGAAAATGCAGGGTACTTTATAGGGAAGGTTTAAAAACTCACCTATAATCTCACCACCTAACTTTCCTACATTCAGTTTTTGGTGAAATTCTTTTCAGGGTTCTTTTCTATACACACAGATACTCAGGTCCCATTTAGGATCATTTGCCATGCACAGCTTCATAGTCTGAATTTGCATGTCATTGAACATTTTTCAAAATCAAGTTTATTTGGGGTGCCTGGGTGGCTCAGCTGGTTGAGCATCTGCCCTCGGCTCAGGTCATGATCTCTCAGTTTGTGAGTTTGAGCCCTGCATCGGGCTCTGTGCTGACAGCTCAGAGCCTGGAGCCTGCTTCAGATTCTGTGCCTCCTCCTCTTTTTCCCCTCTCATGCTCTATCTCTCAATAATAAATAGATGTTAAGAAAAAAAAAAATTTTTTTTAAAATTGTTTAACACCCAGTATTTTATCTGGTGAATGTGGCATTCTTTTGTTGTTGATTACATTACTGTTTTTTCTATTTTAAAATTATAGATCAAGTAATTTCCAAATAATCTAGTACTTTCCGTATTTGGATATTTCATTTGTATTTTTTACTGATTTAATTCTAAGCAGAATTATGCAAATATGCTTCTTGCTACTAGATATTCAAATCTGGAAGAGAAAGGCATTTACTCTCTTCATTTTGCTTTCTCCTTTAATCCACCCCTAAACACAACCACATGTAGAACTTCCTCTGTTACTGGAGATGCTGTCACATGGATACATATACCTTGTGATTATAGCTAGCCATGGCAACGTTGGAAGATTTTTCAGTAGTTTGTTTTTCTGCCCCATATCTGTATGCTAGATTTTGATTTTTTTTAATAAACATTGTCTCAGATTTACAAGATCGCACTGTAATATTGTGCAGAGGTGGTGGTTCCCAAAACATTTGGCACCAGTGTAATTCTAAAGTATGAAAGAGCCTTGAACAGTACCAACCTCCCCATTCTCCCCCCTTCTTTTATAGATGAGGCAGTTCTGACCTAAAGAGTTAGTTGACTTGCCCAAGTGTTCTCAGCTGTCCATTGGTAGAAATGGAAATAGGAATCAGATTTACCAATCCTATTCTCTCTATTGTATCAGAATTTATAGGACCTACTATATTGATTATATAGGTTATTTGGGATGTTTAGTTATCTCATATAATTCTTGCTTATTCCTATAGTATACTGACTTCTCTTTAGAGGACTTTTTTTCTCTGTTACTCTTTCAGGAAATGAGAATCCTTGATGAAACAATTAGGAGCACGTTAAAGCCACAGATGGTGCGACATCCAAGGCAGTTCATAGGAACCTAAGTTGTTGAGTAGATCAGGATTCATAGAAATGTATTTTTGTTCCTTCCCACAAAATGCTTTATTCAAGTTATTTGTGAAGCGACACCTAGCAACATATTTTAAAGCTATGATTATATTGGATTAAAACATTTAGGAGATAGTTTTCTTATACAAAATGTGGATCTTTGAAAAATGGTAATTACAATTCTCATTTGCAAATGTAATCATGATACCCATTTTTACAGATGGTGGAGACTGAGGTTAAGAGTGTAATATAGTGACTTGCCCAACATTGCACAGCTTGTGGTAAAATCACGATATGAGCAAAAATTCCTTGTATTTTTTCCCTTTATTTGCTGCCAGTAAAATGACTCACATTTGTATCTTTTCATTGAACTCATAGTGTTGAATTTAAATTTAGGGTTATTATATTCAACAGATTACCATATACTCTTTTATTTTTTTAGCTTTACACCAATTTTGGAAAAGGAGTCATCAGATTTTGTTAGAAAAATCAAATTAAAACCTGATATTGTGACATAAAATATATCCATGGCAAGAAAATATGAATCAATGTTGTTTAATTTTGTGTTTCAGTTCTAATTTGACCATCTGTTAAGGACTGCTACTTTTCATGATGTGGAAAAATACATATGATTGTCAGATGCCTATTCTATAAAATATTCACTACTTTGCAAAATCACATTTCTGTATTTTCTTTTACTAAAAACTCAGATCGTAGCAGGCACAGTTCTCTGATTTCAGTGGTGTGTGTGTGTGTGTGTGTGTGTGTGTGTGTGTGTGTGTGTGTTTCAGTACAAAAAGAAATAGAAGCAAATGAGTTGTGACTTTTTTCACTTACTTTAGGTCATTTTTAAGCAGACTTTCTTTTTCTTTTGTGTTTCATCTATTTTAAAAGTGTTAAGTAGGATAAAGCTGTAGCTACCACATATTAATTTGGAGGCAAATTTAAAGCAGATACTCTAAATAAACACTGACTACGATGTTACAAGTAATTTCCTTTGAGATTGCTGTCATCTTAAAAAAAAAAAACAAAAAAACAAAAATAATAAGATGGTCAAATTAAAGGTAAAATGATAAATTTTGTATATGTCATTTATAAAGTGATTTTAATTGAACCACTTATAGTCATTAAGTCCAGAGTAGTCCTTGACTTTTACAGAGAACTGGCTGAAGCATAAGACTGCTTACCATGTATGAAATACTATGCCAGATTTTAAGAAGCAAGTTTAAAATGCAAAGGTGACATGACTATGCATTGACTGGGTTGGGGGGCAGTTACACATGCAGCTGTGGCAGAGGATGGGGCAAGAAGTAAAAGTTGTATAGAAGTACATTTGGTCTCTACTTTCCAAAATGGAACGTAGGTATGGAGAAGCCATTTTCAAACTCTGTTCCATTGGCAGTGACTTTTCCACGAACCATTTGCAATCAAGGAGGTACACTTTAAATAAAGGTAATGAGTGAAGTCAGAGTTTGCATCTTTATCATTCCTGATTTGGACTTGATTGAGAGGCCTGCCATTTAATCCTTAATTCATTGAGTGGTTGATAACTACAGGGGCTTGAGAGGAAAGTAGTCTTGTTGGACACTATCCTTTAAAATCCTGTACTGTTAGTTTGATTTCATTTAATTTTGAGATTGTGAGTGATACCCATAGTGTAGGAATTAGGCTAAATAATGGTACACATTGTTGTGGTGTGGAAAGCCAAGGGGAAAAGTTCTATATTATATCTGTTTCAGTGCTTTGTTGGAAGTTAAGCAGGCCTGGCCTGCTTGCTTTGGTAGACCCTAAAAGGAAACATAAAATGAATGTCCAGGTTTGTTTTCATTGAGGTTTCTTTCTTTCTTTTTTTTTTTTTTTTAATCACAATTTAAAATGACTGAATCTGTTTTGTCATTTAATGTTGAACAAGTAATATTCTGTTAATTTTAGGAACAAAAACAAACAGGAGGTACTCATTGCTTACATAAGTTATATTATTTAGAAATTTGTTTTTAAACTTTTCCCCCATATTCTTTCATAAGAATAAATGCATGCTTAAGCATCTTTTAAGAAATAAAAAAAAGGAGAAGAAATCCTGATGGTTTTTAAAGACACTGTAAGCTTATAAACATTTGTCTGGTGATGAATGATGCATTTTTTTCTTTTGAAAATTAAACAATGTTCGTTCCAAATGCATAATTTGAAACTCTAGTTGTTTGTTTCCTTGTCCATATTTTGTTTCAGAAATAGAAATGCATCAAAAGTGGCTGATTTTAAATAACTAACGTTATTTCTGTTTCCCAGCATTTGACTTAAGAGAAACACGTAATGATTGCAAAATGGTCCTAAAACTTAATGAATGCATAAAATACCCTTCAGTGGTATTTTTGTTTCCAACTTTGAATATTAATTTCTAGGAATGTATCCAGTACATATCCTGACACCTTTCTGATTATGCTGCCAATGATCTTTGTATTGCTCAATATTCCCCTAGAAAAAGATACTTAAAAAGCCTGAGGCAAGAATAATTTCCTTAAGTGGGGTTAGAAGTTTAAATCTGAATTTCCATTTTTTGGTTTCTGTTTTATAGATAACTTTCCTATGCCTGCTTAAGACTAGGCTATGGATCGGAAAGTCTTTCATACTCAAATTTTAATGTGCGTCAAATCATATATCCAGTGTTCTAATTACGCCTTACTTTTTTTCAGTTAGCTCTACTGTTTTACTAATGCTCTCAGTTCTTATTCTTAGTATGCTATTAATCCTAACTTCTTCCCTTCCTTTGAAGGAAATAGTGTAAAGCATCTGCTTACAGAGGAGAAGAGAGTATATCTAACCCACAAAATAGGTGCAATTTTACTTTAGGAAACCAATCTTCTAGTAGGAATTACAATGTTCTTTTGCTTTTTAAATACATGTAAAGAATCATCTCATTCTCTCACACATGGATCCGTACTTAATTTGTCAGCAGACCTTATTGATTCTACCCTTAAAACTTACTCTGCATCTGATCGCTTCTTGCCACAAGGCAGTGCTCTCACTTTTGTGACATCACCTTGCCTTGATGGTTACAATAACCTGTAATTGACAAGATGATTGCCTTCAATGAATTTACTAATTAATTTATTGCAAAAATAAACTTACAGAAACACAGGCAGTCACTTGAGTTCAGAGGTTCTGTTTTTTTTTTCATTATCATATAGTTGGGGTCTATTCTGCCTAGTGCATAGAGAATACACACACACACAAATGCTCACAGGATGAATGGAACGTAGGAGAATATATATGTTTCAGAAAGATTTATCGATCGACTGTTGTGTGACACACTACTAGGTACTGGGATGTTTAAATAAAGAATAAGATCTCTACCCAACAGGAACTCACAGTCTGGTGGGGAGACAGACATAAAAGACACTCAAATAGTAAGAACTCTAGGGGAAGCTTGTGTAAAGTGCCTTGGGAGCATAGAGAAGGGGTAGACATTCCTATTATTCCTAAGAGCTCAGTTATCTGTTGTTGTTATAATATCCATGTGGGTGAGGAGGGAGTTTCCTCATGTTACTGCACTTCTATAGCAAGTAAAAAATTCAGTTTATGACCTTCCCTTGTCCTCTTTATTCCTGAGTAGTGTTGGGTTCACTGAGGATAAAAGATTTACATAGGTTAGATCCATGGAGACTTTTAAAAACTGATCTGAATTGTTGATTGTGGCAGTGTTGCTTTGTTTTATTTTTTGCGTATTTTTTTGATACCAATCTAAACATTTAATATATAGCCGTACTTTGAATTTAAGAAATGCACCATCATATAAAGATCTTGTATTTTTCAGAAATAAGTTTGTAGAAAGTAGTTATGGTGTGGCCAATACTTAATGTTTTGTTTATTTATTTTCTTGCTGTTTTGCAAGACAGTTTGAACTGCAGTGTGGTAGTTTTCCAGATTAAAGTCTTTTCAGATACCCTGTAATATCTATGGTAGATCCTTCTCTTTTAGTTGTGAAGTTTCTGCCTTGGTTGGCATTTCATTGTAACTTAACTTCCTTGCAGCTGAGTCAACTCTGTTGGCATAAGTAATATGAGCTTTCTTTAGAGAGTTAGATAAATGGCTTCCAGACAGATCCAATTTTTGTTCAGGATAGTTTCATAATTTGCCTTGTAATGCCAGTGTCCTGAATTTAAGGCTTAGGCATAACAGTTATCTTGAGTTATGGAAATATTCTTTCTCAAACTTTTTAGGCAGGGGCGCCTGGGTGGCTCAGTCGGTTGGGCATCTGACTTCGGCCCAGGTCATGATCTCGTGGTTCATGGGTTCGAGCCCTGTGTTGGGCTCTGTGCTGACACCTCAGAGCCTGGAGCCTGTTTCGGATTCTGTGTCTCCCTCTCTCTCTGGCCCTTCCTCTCTCTCTTTCTCTCTCTCAAAAGTAAATAAACATTAAAAAAAATTAAAAAAAAAACTTTTTAGGTGATATGTGCTGGTCTATAGTTTAAACATGCCATGCTTCCAATAACTTTGTATTATATTATGTTAGCCTAAATTCCAACCTTTAATATAATTTGATCTCTCTCTGCCTCTTATCCTATTTCTCCCCCACCTACTGCTGATGTGTTAAAGATGGCCTTGGGGCTGAAATATTGTCATTCTTGATTATTCAAGTTAGTTTTCAGTGAAGGAATAGCTTTAACTTTGTAATTAATGACTTATTTAGTCATGGGACTGTGTTTTATTTGCTAAAATCTTTATTTTAAGGTATATTAAGAACTGTTTTCATGTCATGTAACAACCGTATTGGAAATAACATGGCTTTTCTGGAACTCTTAAGATATTGAAGGAATCTCAAAATTTTTGCCAAGGATATAACATTTTGGACATGCTCTAGTTTTACTATAGTTCTATTTCCATTAAGATTGTGTCTACTTGTAATCTTTACAGCCTTTGGGAAAGTGAATGTTCTGAGTTGTGAAGAGCATGTGGTAACATAAATATATAATCAGAGAACATTTCGTATCCTTTGAATTTATAGCTCCATTGATCAAGCCAGTCAACATTGTGTGTGTGTGTGTGTGTGTGTGTGTGTGTGTTTGATGAGATCGTGAGCAGTATTTTTTTTAACTTACTTTAGACACAAATGTTAATGGTGTAATCCCTTCCTATCCTGAAATGGAAACCTCATAAAATATTTGGTATTTTGACAGTGGAACTGTACCTTGCTAGGGTGAGATTAGTGTACTCATTGACTGAAATCTGCCAGGAGCAGATTTTACGTGCACAGGGTACATATCCAGTATACATGGATAGCCCCTAAAAGTTTAGGCTATTGATGGTGTTCTCTCTTCCTCCTCCTTCTCCTCCTTCTCCTCCTTCTCCTCCTCCTTCTCCCCCTTCTCCTCCTCCTTCTCCCCCTTCTCCCCTCCTCCTCCTTCTCCTCCTCCTTATCCTCCTCCTCATCCTCCTCCTCCTTCTCCTCCTCCTCCTTCTCCTCCTCCTCCTCCTCCTCCTCATCCTCCTCCTCCTCCTCCTCCTCCTCCTCCTCCTCATCCTCCTCCTCCTCCTCCTCATCCTCCTCCTCCTCCTCCTCCTCCTCCTTCTCCTTCTCCTCCTCCTTCTCCTTCTCCTCCTCCTCCTCCTCCTCCTCCTCCTCCTCCTCCTCCTCCTTCTCCTTCTCCTTCTCCTTTTCCTTTTGTGCTCTATTCTGAATTTTCCAGTATGTCGTGTATTTCATTTGTAATAATGTCCATTCAGAAGTATTTTTTGTATTCTTTCTTTTTTTTTAAAACTTTTTTTTAAACTTTTTTTTAGTTTGTTTATTTTGAGAGAGCACAGCATGGGAGGGGTAGAGAGAAGTAGAGACAGAATCCCAAGCAGGCTCTCTGCTGATAGCACGAGCCTGATGCAGGGCTTCAACTCACAAACCTTGAGATCATGACCTGAGCTGAGATCAAGAGTCAGATGCTTAACTGCCTGAGCCACCCAGGCACCCCTCAACTTATCTGGCATTTAAAAATTTTTTTCTTTAATTTTTATTTATTTTTGAGAAACAGAGAGAGACAGAGCATGAGTGGGGGAGGGGCAGAGAGAGAGAGGGAGACACAGAATCCGAAGCAGGCTCCAGGTTCTGATCTGTCAGCACAGAGCCCAACGTGGGGCTCAAACCCATGAACCACAAAATCATGACCTGAGCCCACGTCGGTCGCTTAAGTGACTGAGCCACACATGCATCCCTTATGTGTCATTTTAATAGAGAGCACTTAGGGAACCAGGGGACTCAGGTCATGGGCTATGGCCTCTTTGATTTTAGTCTGATTATTTGGTCTTTCTGAGCTTTGGTTTCCTCACTTGTGTAACTAAGGATTGAGTTTTTTCTCTAAGGTTCTTTCTCAGAATCAGGCATGGTCTAGGATATCTTTCTTTTTGGATCATAGAGACTACTATAAATAGTTAGCTTCATCTGTTTCTATCTCTTGAACCGTGTCCTCCTACTCCCCACAGAGAAGCTCCTTATGATCCCACAACCCAGACATTTGTGTCCATTCATGCTGAAACATTGACTTTGGACTATTTTCCATATTTCTAGAAGTCCAGTGCCCTATCCATTGTACCATAAAGCCACCTTTTTCTTCCATATTTCTAAATAGTCTCTAAAATCCCTTGTGTTACTTTTATTTCTGTAGATATATAATAGCTTTTGATTAACCTTATAGTAGAGTTATCGCTCCTTCTGAATTCATTAGAGAACCAGGGAATAGTCGTAATAGTGCCTAAATATTATCATCTCCCCTTATTAATTCATATACCTTCAAATCAGACAGGATGGTTGGATTAATGTCAACCAGTTTCCCACTTGTCCCACAGAATTAGCCACGCTTGTTTGATTCGTAGAGCTATTTCTGAACCTGAAACTGGGACAAAAAGCTAATTCACTGGGTATTATGGTTGGTATTGAGATAGGTATTCTCCAACCAGAAGAATGGGGCAAAACAAAAGGGATGACATTTCAGGGAGTTATTTTTTGGTTATATGAGGACAGGAGCCTTATCTGATTCACTCTGTCCCTAGTACTCAGGAGAACATCTCACCATAGTAGGCCTTCCATAAAAATTTGTTGAATGAGTGAATAAATCAAATTACAATTCCTTAAGTACAGAGTAGAAGAGCTTACTTAACTTTTAGATTTAAGGTCTTAGAGGGCATGTGGGTGAAGAACCAATATGGTGGAGTGCCTGAAACTGAGTTAAATAAAAGAACATGGATTTACCTGGAATGTAACTTAGTAAGGGTACAGGGTTCCTTTATTTAATTCTTAAGTACAGCACTTGGACTAATGGAAAGATGTGACAGTTTTGTCAAGTATCCTATTCTTGGAATCTAGGGCTGGTCACATAGGGCTTCGATGACCATTTGTCAGAAATGTCAGATAAGGGATTCCTGAAAGAATAATAGGTAATTTGACTTACTGATCTAAAAGGTCCATGTGAGTTCATCGTTTTGTGAGTTTTACTTCAAAGGGAGGTTGGACATAGCATGTGGACTATCTCACCAAAAATAATGAAGTGGATGATGAAGTTTTCAGTCTTTGCTACAGAAATTGAATTTATGGAGCCTTTTCTGACAATGTTAACATTTTCAGGAATATCAAAATACAGAAATAGTTTTGTCTTCTTATTGATGAGTCAAGGGAGCACAGAAAAGTAATAGTGGATAGAGGAAAGCCAGATCTGAAGGAAATGAGAAAAGAAGGAAGAGTTAGAATATCATTGTTAATTGCTTGGGTTTAGAATATCAACAGGTGTCCTCCAGGTGCCTCAGTAACCCCTGATAGAGTATTTTCTTTATTAATGTCACACCAGTGAGAATATAGCAGCAGTCTGGAGGTTTTTGAATGCATAAAAAGAACTTCCTAGCACACCTCAGTAGCCTCTGAGTACATGTAGGTCTGCATGATGAAATGATCTTTCCGGTGTTGAATCTGAGTCTTCAAAAAATATTAAATCATTTCTTCAGCAAAGTTGGAGAGTTTAAAAGATGATTATAAACATGTTTTGTTGTCTCCCCAAATTAGCAGTTTATTGAGGGAGGCTTGCACACAAACAATTATATTACAGCTTGGTACATTTTTAAAAAACTGTGACATGTGTAATATGCTCTGGGGACATTCTGCATTGGGCAATCAGTAAAGAAAGGAGACTAGATCTTGGAGGATAAGCTTAGAAGGATAGGAAGTGTAGGTGGTCGGTACGTAGCAACAGTACAGAGGCAAATACCTTCACACAGGGACTTGGCAGTAAGGTTGCTTTGTAGTAAGTAAGCTTGAAAGTCATCACGTATTGTTCAGAGCCTGGGTGTTAATTTTTCAGAAAGCCTCTTAGATGAAAGCAAGACTGTGAAGATATCAGTGTATCTAAAGAGATGCAGTATCAATCAGGCGGGAGAGAAACTGAATGGTAGGAGGGCAGAAACAACGCGAACAAATGAGAAAGTTAGGGAGATGTACTTCAGCAGTCTGCATCCAAACACCACCCAGGAGAATGGAACACTCGTTTTTGTGGTTTGTACATCCCTGATGTGTAGATGGACACGCCAGGCTGCCATTAATGTGATACCATTTGTGAATTGTTTCATAAAACAAACTCCCCTCGCTACAATTTCCTATTAATTAAGCAACATTCTGATTATAATTTGCCTTCCCATCCAGATTGGTCTGCAGGGAGAACATATACTGGTTATGCTGACACGAACATTCTGATCTGTATAGCAGTTATGGTTCTTATTGTAATTTGATGTAGTTAATTGAGTGGCATTCTAGTTTGTACATTAGTCTCTCGTGAGCTTAATGTTCCTCTTGCTGAAAGATGGCTCCACTCAGAGTACCAAAAAGAAAAGAAAATCCAGTCCCTAAGTTTACAAAGCTGAGCTACTAGACCAGGAGGATGTAGTCATCAGGATAAATGCCGCCTCTGAGCTACTGGCCCCATTTTCAAATAGCGCAGCTTCAGGCAGAGTCGTACACATTAGATGGGGGTGGGGAGACGTACACAGACATGTCGGAGAAGCTGCAAGTAGTTGCAGTCAGAGAGAGTGGGAAGGAGGGAGGCGATGCTGGACAGAAGGGCAGAAGACAGGTTGTGCGAGGACTCTCTTGTGGGCAGAGGGTTTCATTTATTTTGCAAAAGTAATTTGAATTGAAAGGAAATGTTGGGTGATTCTGCTAAAATGCTATCTTTTCCTCTTGTGATGAATTTTCATTGAGCACATCTCTTTGTTCTTTTAACTTCAAGCTGGACTTTTTGGCCACATCATCTCCTTGCTTATGTTGTATTTGCTGGGGTAGGTAAAGATGATGAGGTCACTGTGTAATGAGTGAAAGCAAAGCTGGCCAGCCACCATGACTTTTTGGGCCACTGTTTACACTACATTCTAGTGATTTTGTGACCTTCCTTCAGGTGTGTGCAACACCACTTGAATTTTTCTAGTAATGAAATTGTGAAGCCGTAATGATTGGGACTTGCTTTGCCTAGAGGGGGCCCCCAAGTCTTTGTAATCTCCTAAATGATGCTTAGAAATCTCTTCTCATTAAATAATTTTGCTTACTTTTGAGAAGTACCTTTGTCTTGCTTTGATCAAATTTACATGACTCAAAGCATTTATGAAGTATGACTGTATTTGAAAACTTAGCCTTTTTAAAATCTATGTTTTGATGAGATAAGGTAGTAACGTGTTTTTTTTTTCTGAAATGAAGATACTAACAATCTTATTTTATATTTTACTTTTCTAGCGTTTTGCTGATATTTACTGAAAACTCCAAGTCCGTTTGTGGCGTCAGCTGTTACTCTCCAATCTGTTAATGGCATTATGTTACTAAAATGTGAAGGATTTCTTTAAACTTCTTTTTCTTTTGGTTACAGAATTACTTTAATTTGCTTTGCCAAGTATCCACTCACCCAGTTTCCTCAATGCCCTTCTTCTGAATTCTCTGTAACTTGACCTCAGCTGATGAGTAGGCAAAATGTTTTTAGTAAAGAGACTGACAGAGTCAGATGTGGTTCCTTACACACTCCTTTGAGTTGGCTACACAGGTATTGCAAGCGTTTCTTGCCATTAGTTAATTCTGTTTTTATTTCTTATCCATGTTTTAGGAAAAGCATATAAGCAATGAAGAAGAGTACTTAAGGAGGATGGAAGAGGCCAGATTGCAGCTCAAGGATCAACTTCTTTGCCTGGAGACTGAACAGGAATCCATTCTTGGTGTCATAGGAAAAGAAATTGATGCAGCTTGTAAAACCTTCTCCAGGGACTCGATGGAGAAATTGAAAGTAATTATGAGTTCTCATTGTGCCTTTCAGTTAGTTTCCTAATATATAATTATAATAAGATTTTAATGCATGGTTACATGGTAGTCACATTTTTATTCTGGAAAGTTTTATGAAACAAAATAACATCTTGCATTTTTTAAAATGAGATACCGTATCTATTGCACAGTTGTGGGAGAGAACGTGTATCATTATTTCATTGAATTGCCTCTATCTCACTCTGGAAAAGAAAATGTCTTATGAGAGAGGCAGCAGTTCTGACTAAAAAAAATATCCTTGGAGTCAAGAGGCCTGGGTTGTCGTTATCAGGCCATTTTTGTTGTTGCTAGTGTATTAATGGCTAATATCTATTGAGGACTAGTTACATTACAGGTACTGTGGTAGCTACGTATGTGCATTCTCTCCCTTAACCCCTAAAGCCACCCTTTCCTTTAGGTACTCTGATTAAATCAATTTTAGGGCTGAGAAAGCAAGGCTTGGAGAGGTTAGGTAACTTGGCCCTCGCCATATATCCAGTTAAATGCTAGAACCAGGACTTTAAACCTTGGGAGTCTAACTCTGGAGCTTAAACAAGTAACCATGATGCTATTTGCATTCCTTTTTTAAACAAATTATGCTTAAGTTAGTTTTTCTGTCTTTAAAATGGAATATTGCTATTCAGTTTATAGTGCTAGGGAAATGATGAATAAAAACAGAATTAATCATGTATGTTCTTAATTCCTTGAAGATAAGCACCTCTTTGTACACTGCTATATTGTGTTGTGTTCCTTTTTTTTTTTTTTTTTTTTAAACGTTTGTTTGTTTTTGAGAGACAAAGAGAGACAGAGTACAAGCAGGGGAGGGGGAGAGAGAGAGGGAGACACAGCATCTGAAGCAGGCTCCAGGCTTTGAGCTGATAGCACAGAGCCTGACGGGGGGCTCAAACCAATGAACTGTAAGATCATGACCTGAGCCAAAGATGGATAGTGAGCCACCCAGGCGCCCTGTGTTGTGTTCCTTTGATGCAGTAGGACCATAACACGTATCATGTAACCATCATTTTCCCTGTATTTATGTCATGTGGTGATATGGTGGGACTCAAATTATAGTGTTATGCCTAATATTTAAAAACTTTTTCAGGGGCGCCTGGGTGGCTCAGTTGGTTAAGCGGCCGACTTCGGCTCAGGTCATGATCTAGCGGTCTGTGAGTTTGAGCCCCGCATCTGGCTCTGTGCTGACAGCTCAGAGCCTGGAGCCTGTTTCAGATTCTGTGTCTCCCTCTCTCTGACCCTCCCCCGTTCATGCTCTCTCTCTGTCTCAAAAATAAATAAACGTTAAAAAAAATTTTTTTGTAAACTTTTTCAGATGATTCTTTTTTATTTTGTCATGTCTTTCCTCATATAAAATGATCTTCCCTTTTTGTATTGCTTTCTCCTCCTTTTTCCCCTTCCTTCCTTCCTTCCTTCCTTCCTTCCTTCCTTCCTTCCTTCCTTCCTTCCTTCCTTCCTTTCTTTCTTTCTTTCTTTCTTTCTTTCTTTCTTTCTTTCTTTCTTTCTTTCTTTCTTTCTTTCTTTCTTCTTTTTTTCCCTTAAGTGGTGTTCTAAAGAAAAGAAAACTATAATTCTACTCTTACAGTGGAAGGTATCTTAGGATTCAACTTCAACAGAAATTTTCCAATGGATAGATTTTGGTGGAGTTGATGGGATTTCTACAGTATGTATTTCTAGTTACATTCAACAAAAAGCTCAGATGTCAGTTTGAGAGGACTATGAGCCAAATATGAGAAATAATTGGCTTTAGAGGAAAAACCCTTTGAGTTTTGTTACAGGGCCTGTTATAATGCTGGTGTATTGTTTTTCCTATCTAATGCTGCTTTTTTTATTTAAGACTTGTTATGGTTAAATATATTTAAAAGATGTATGGCCTTAAGATTCTAATTTTATCTAAAAGGAGCACATATTAATAGTGAAATATTGAGATGCCTGGTTGGCTAGGTCTGTTGAGTGTCTGACTTCAGCTCAGGTCATAGTCTTGGGGTTCGTGAGTTCAAGCCCCACATCAGACTGTCTGCTGTCAGCACGGAACCCACTTTGGATCCTTTGTCCCCCTCTTTGTCCCTCTCCCGCTCACTCTCTCTCAAAAATAAATAAATATTTATTAAAAAGTTAAAAAATAGTGAAATATTTATTCTATATTTAAGTATTTGTGTCAAGACAGCTTATTTTTAATCAAAGATGTAGAAATGGAATCATTTGGATCATGCTATAAGATACATGAACCTTGTTATGGGCAATTACAGCCTAAAACATAGTGAGAAGATAGCAGATTGCTTAAATATTTTCTTATTTCTTTTTGAGGCACAAATGATCCTTCTAACATATTCCAAAAAGCACCCTGTTCTTTAATAGGAAAGCAGTGACTGTGGTAATGGATCTTTACACTTTGTTCCTAGAGAAAGACTAATTCAATCCAAGTGATGGGTAGAAAGTAAATCTAAAAGAATGGAAATTATATTAAGTTTTATTTATTTATTTATTTTTTTTAAGAGCACAGTTTTTTTCATTGTGGGTCTCTTTCCATTAATAATTTCTGTTGTTAGCGTCCTATAAACTTGGGGGGAAAATGAATACCCAAGAATATAACATTTGCTCTCCTCAAATAAACTACCCAAGGTGTTGTTAAAATAAAATTCTTTGCCTTACAGTTCAGAGATCTAAGGGAGAGTGGTGGTCCTTATAAAATGTTTTAAAAAATGGAATAATTCCAATTATTCTTTGTCATTTGTTTTTGAAATATTGTGGATGAAATTTTTAAGCCATTTTATGTAGTGACAGCTATGATATGAATTGGATAATAGATATGTAACAAATGAGCCTGAGAAAAGTACTTGGGAGTGTTGGTATTATTTCTAATTACCTTTTTCTAGCCACCTTATTTATTACTTATCCCACTTTAGTAAATGCATATAATATTAGAAAACTTAAGGACGGACACTTAATAAGCCACCACTGTTATAAAACAATTACGAAATTGTTTGAATTTGAGTTAGGCATTGCCTGAATTAAAGTTACATCATTTTCACAAACCAATCGTCGATGATTGAAGAGCTTTTCTTATAACACTTATTCTGAGTATGCACTCTTTGGAGAGCATAAAGAGGATAGGCTTTGGATCAAGACGGATGTAGGTTCAAATTACATCTCTCTAAATTGCTAATGTGTGACCTTGGACAACTTAGGTAATTTCTCTTTAAGAATTCATGTCCCATTTATAAGTTAGCTTATTTTGAGGATAAAGTAAAATAAGATATATGAGGTGCATATTATGGAGTGAAATATTTTGCACTTAGTAAATACTCAAATAATGCTAGCTGTCATTATTATGTAGTGCCCTTTTTGTCATATATTCATATATATTTGTATATTTATGTATATATTGCTTTTTTTTCTTCATCTGTTTATGACAAATTGTTGTTGTAGTGTTCTTGTTACCATCGAACTGGAAGTCTATTTTCTGATGATGCCATCTTTATATGCAGTTAGTAGTAATAATGATGTTCTCTGTGCCAGATACTGTGCCAGTCCTCATTTTATTTAATTTGTACCTTGACCTTATGAGGCAGTTTGCCTACTTTATAGATGATAACCTGCAGCTTAGAGAAATTAAGTCACATCACTTGTAAGTGGACAGGCTGTTTCTTAAACACTATATATAAATTTGTAAAAAATCACAAAATGAGAATATTATTTGTACTCCTGTCAAATTATTTTAAACTTTAATCTTTAGCACTAGATCTTAGGTCACTGAAGAATTAATTGAAACTGTGACACAGATAAATGGAAAAGAATAATGAAAACATCATAATCAGTGAGAAATGGATGCTTGCAAATAGCAGAGTTCAAAGAGGAAGAAAACACCACAAGCTAGAATAGGCAGAATTTGACTGAAGGAAAGGTGGCCTGTGAGTTGGGTGAGATTTGGATGGTAAGAAAAGTGGAGGAGAGAAAAGTGGGAGCTAAGAATATAACATGTTTGTTTATGGCATATGGTCAGCATCATTATACATTCTTCATGTGTCTAAATGAATCACCTAATGATATTCCTTAGGGGAGTGATGTGCACACACATCAGGAAGTATGGAAGTATTTGAGAATAGGAATAGACATCTTGCAGAGGGATAGGATATTTTTACACAACATTTCTAGGAAGGAGTCCTGTAAAAATATCATAGGTAGCACCTGTTTCAAAGCAAGTAGGAACTGAAAAAAAATTTGTGTTTAGAATCATAAAGTCATTGACAGACTTTGAACATCATTTTATTAGTAATAAGGCAGAACCAGATGGCAATGGATTTTATAAATGAGTTGGTATGAAGGAAATCAAGGCAGCTGGTATACAGAACCTATTTATTGTAGGATTTTGTTACCATCATGAAATATAAAGCAACATTTGCACAAAATCATGTTGATTAGCTGCTGTCAATTCTACCCAACCATTAATGAGACAAAATGGCCCTCACAGTATAAAATTAAAGAAGGATAAAAGAGACAAAGAATTAAGTTTCCATGTAATTACATCTAACCAACTGTGAAATATATTATGTGGAACAAGACTGAGGAAAAGAAACAAACAAAAAAATGAAAAACTGGTTTGATTGAAGCTGCCTGACAGAAGTCCATGGAATCAGCCTCTAATGATTCTAGCAATGATAACACTTGAGAGTTGATATGTGCCTCTATATTTGAGCCAAATATTTACTCTCAATGAGTACATACATGTATACACGTGTACATAAATGGACATAATAAGTGGTGGTTTGGAATTAGTTGAGTACTTGATAATGAACTTTCTTCTTTTTAAGCCTTTAAACTTAGGAATTAAACTTTTATGTGTTATGGTGAAGAATTTCATTTATGTAAGGTTATTTCAGAGAAAATTCTACTTCTAATAGACTATTTCCTTTTTCTGTAGGTTTTTTCATCTGGTCCTGATATTAATTATGACCCACATCGCTGGTTGGCAGAAAGCAAGGTAATTTGTTTTTAAATCCTAAAGTTATCATAGTATTTATGACCTTCAGGGTGTCCTGTTTGGGCTAACCATACCATTTTGTTATTGAACAGAGCATATGCAGCTGTAATACTTCATTGCTGGGGAAGACATCATTGTCATGAATTTAAGAAACTTCCATGTTTCTTTAGTTTAACATTTACAAATTAGCTTAACTGTATAGGTACGGAAGGAGAAAATAAAGGAAGGCAAAACTGTTGAAGTAGTAAAACTAGATTGTCAAAGAAGCAAATTCTTCTGCCTTTTCCTTGGGATAGGCAGTGTCTCTGGAAGTGTACGAAGGTCAGGGCTGCTATAACCAACCTTTCTTGCTTCATGGTTCTTTTGCATGATGATTTAAATTTAAAGGGTAGGTAAGCAAATCTAAATAAAATTGAACAATTTGCTAATTTTAGCAAAAAGCTTCTTCTGCACTATGGGATAATTACTTATCTTCATCTATCAGATCAACTTGGAAATTCCTTGATTAAAATATATAGAAATTCGTGGCCACGTAAGATGTAGATGTCTTTTTCCAAGTGTCAATGCTCAAGGACTTGCATTCCTTCCCAGGCTAGTTTCTTTCAGCTTTGAGGCGCCTGGGTGGCTCCGTTGGTTAATCGACCGACTTAGGCTCAGGTCATGATCTCATGGTTCAAGCCCTGCATTGGGCTCCATCTTGGCAGTGTGGAGCCTGCTTGGGATTCTCTCTCTCCCCGCCCTCCCTCTCTGCCCCTCCACTGCTCACGCTTTCTCTCTCTCTCTCAAAATAAATAAATAAACTTGGGGGAAAAAAATAAAGAAAACCAGCTGTACTTTAAACCTGGACAATTGTGGTCCAATTTAGGATTTTATTATTTGAAAGAACTTTTAAGTTTGTGCAGTATCCTTATTTAAATATATGAGAAAAGGGAGGTTTTAGAAAATGTACATGACTTTTCCGGTGCCATATAAAAAATGGGAACATGGACCGCATGCCATGTCAGACTCACAATTAATGTTCTCACCATTATGTGTGATGCTGTCTAAAGTCTTCAGTTAGCCAAGATTTATCAATTATGTGCTCTTTTGTGTATAGGCATGAGGGTTATCAGTGTCAGCAAGCCATGGAAATTAATAAAGAAAATGGAAATGTAAACAATTTAAAAAATCATTAAGGTATGTTATATTTTTATAGAAATACATAAACATTGGGGCGCCTGGGTGGCTCAGTTGGTCCGATGCCGGCCGACTTCGGCTCAGGTCATGATCTCGCGGTCCTTGGGTTCGAGCCCCGCGTCGGGCTCTGTGCTGACAGCTCAGAGCCTGGAGCCTGTTTCGGATTCTGTGTCTCCCTCTTTCTCTGACCCTCCCCTGTTCATGCTCTCTCTCTCTCTGTCTCGAAAATAAATAAAATGTTAAAAAAAATACATAAACATTAACAAATGCAAAAAGAGGAAGAACTGACTGTGATATCAGTACTAGAAGGATAGGGGGGTATGATGCCACCAACATGTTACAGGTGGTTTCTGCATAAATGCAGTATTTAACTTGATCATACAAAAAATATATAGAAGTTCTCTAGTTGGCTAATTATAGGTAAAATAATAGTAAGTTGAGAATACCTGAATAAACACAGATAATGCCTTGAACTTGGAGGCAAGGTGTGGGTGGGAGTTGACAGAAAAACATGATTCACCTTTGAAGACCAGCTGTGCTTTAAGGAAACTTTTTTTTTTTTTTTTAAAGCATTCTTAATAAGAAATGAATAGCATTATGATTGACCATTGAAATTTACCCAACCCGGTAAAATTTTCCTCCTTTTTTAAGTACAGTGATGCTGTTCATCCCTAACCGTTTTTGATAGAACCAAATGCAAACTTGTATTTATGCCACCTTCGTAGTAAATTCAGAATATACATGTTTTGCTGGCTCAGAAATTTTGGGCTAGAAACTTCTGTTGTGCATTAATAAAGCATTTCTCATTTCTCTTGTTTCTTTTTCCCGATTCCTCAATTCTGACAACAAGAGCAATGTACTTGGAATTTTCTTTCAAGTTAAAATCTTTATCATTTCTGAACAGAAAGCTTTCACTGCTGTTGTTCAGTTAAATTATGAGAGCCAGAGATGACTCTTAATCATAGCTCTTTAATTTGGGAACTAGTGAGCAGTTTTCCCTTATCATTTAATGGGATTGAACTTCTGATCAGACGAGTTTTAATACTGCATGAGACAACCCTTCCTGTAGAGCGTAAAAGGGTCATGATAAGCAATACCACGCTGACCAACTGACTAAGGAGGAATTGAATCTATTTACCAGAAAGATGGCTTAGGTTATTGATGGGCTACAATACTGTAATTCCCATGAACTATGACTGGACAGCTCTATAAGTATTGAAGATAAGATCTGAAATCAGAGGACAAAAACTATATGGAAAGTAGAATTGCTATTCAGCTAGTCCACGCTGACATCTTGCAGTGTTAGAAGGACCTCTGAGGGCATTTGGTAATTGTTTTCATAAATCTGCCAAATGAATTTCTTCTGTTAGTGTTAATCCTGGAAGAACTAGGGGACTAGGTGAGGATAGGGTCACTGTTGCTTTGTCGACATTGGTTACATAATGTAAATATGAAGTCCAACTCAGAGTTGGACCAGGCTTATATGTAAAATAACCAAAGAATGGCAAGAACCATATAATACAAGGAGGAAGAGGATTGAGAATTAGGAAATACCATTGAGGAACACCAGGCAATCCGTTCCAATAGATCCGCGATTTGTTTTTGTCATAAATCCCAA
Organism: Neofelis nebulosa; assembly: GCF_028018385.1. Taxonomy (NCBI): domain Eukaryota; kingdom Metazoa; phylum Chordata; class Mammalia; order Carnivora; family Felidae; genus Neofelis; species Neofelis nebulosa. The sequence continues at coordinate 126,227,754 of NC_080788.1, read as the reverse complement.
TAAGGCATTTAGAGGCCAAATTTTATTCAGTTTAACAAGAATTTACTGACTAGCTACTGTGTGCCAGATGCTAGATTACATGCTGTGGGCATAATAATGAATTTGGCATGATCCTTTCTCTTGAGGAACAGTTTATTTTCCTAGAAAAGCTGACACATTGATAATTTCAATATTATTTCTAAGAGCAGTGATACAGGTGTGCAGAGGCCACCATGGAGTCTGATCCCTCAAGTGAATTTTGAAGCTGGGCAGATAAAGAGGGAAAGACCAGGCATGCACAGTAAACAATTGTAGGCATGGTATAGAAGAGAAACAGCATGATAAATGGAAAGAAACCCCAAGCGATTTGTCAATACAAGATGAAAATATGAGGCAGAGAATGGCAGGGATGAGGCTTTAGAAAGAGGTGGAGCATAGGTAACTAAGAAGAACATTGTATGCTATTTTAGAAGTTTGACTTCAGTTCTGCATTTAGGGAGAACCACAAAGGAGATTTGAACAGGATACTGATAAATTTGTATTCCTATTTTAGAAGCATTACTCAGATAGTGATGTAAAAGGTGGAGTAGAAGTGGGAAGACTAAAGGCAGGAAGACCAGTTAAGAGGTCTTTGGGTGAGACCAAAGTCTCTGGGGTGAAAGTCCAAACCAAGGAAATTGTAGAGATTCAGAGGAAGGGACAGACTGAAGTAATGCTTTGGTGACAATATGCAGATGATGTTTAATGTTATGTCAGATGGAGTGGTAGAGAAGGAGATATCTATGGTTTTCAAGACTAAGTAGGAGATCCCACTCAAAGTTCAGTATGTGAATAGATCAACATGCAGAGTCCTAGATAGGCAAGCCAGCAGAAGTACTGAAGGAGTTTCTAGCACTGGGATTGATGTCTAGAAAGTCCCATTTGGACAGGAAGCCCCAAAGAGAAGCAGGGACAAAGGCAAAGATCAGCATTTAGGTGCAAATCATGGGAAGAAATGAGAAGTTGCGAAGACACTCACAGAAAATGCGGGCAGATGATCAAATCTCGAGCAGGCAAGCACTCTCAAGATGGAAAGACAGTCCTAGAGAATATCAATCACTGTTGATCCCAGATCTTGAGTTAATCATTTTGTGATAGCAAATAAAAGAAAAGCTGATGTCAGATGCTCTTCAGCATAAGGCAGGATCCTGAGTGCTCTGTTATTTACAGAATATATTTAATTCTGGAAGTCTATATTTAATTCTGGAAGGGAATACTAATTATTCCCTTAAAATGCAAAAAGGTAAATTTATATGCTTCTTTGGCTGTAACACTTTCTTCCTTCTTGGAATACACACACACACACACATATACATATTCCTTCTTGGAAATATATATATGTGTGTGTGTATATATATATATACATATATATATTTAAAGAGTAATTATATTAGGAATGTGACATTTTTTTCTACTCAGATTACTTCCTCAGCTTAAATATCACTGAAGAATAAATAGCAAGCAGATTAGATTTCAGTAAATCTACTAATTCTCAAATATTTTATTTGATCAGAACTGTAAACTTTTAAGGTTATATAGATAAGAAATAGACTTCCAAAGTATTGGGGGATTTTCCTTTTTTACTCTGTTTGATATCATTCCAAAGAGTCCCACTTTTAATGGTATAATGTGTTCCGGTATTGTTTTTCCTGCCATTTTTGGAATATTATAACTGAAGCAGCTTCAGAGATCATGTAGTCTAACTTCCTTGTTTTATAGATGAGAAGGAGGCCCTGGGAATTGTTTACCTAATGACATAAAGCTAGTTACTGAGAAGGATTTAGAACCTGGGTCTCTGAAATCTGTGCCAGTCTTTCTTGATTGGTAGTATAATTTACCTTTGAATATAAACCTTGCTTTTATGCATATTGTCTTTTTAGTGATACGGATTTTTTTAAAACACCCATTGTATGAGAAGTATCAGACCCAGTATATTTAATTCTTGTTGAAGGATGTGAATAATCATCTAGCATTTTATCCTTCCAGTGTAGACATCAAAATGAGATACAAATACTCAGGTATCTTGATTCATTAAAGATACTTTAGATTGTGTGTATGGAACACATTCAGTTTAATTGAAGAAAAGCATTTTGTATTTTTACATATGAACTCTTATTATGGAGTTACTTTTTTTCTTCATGATTTTATTCATAACTATGTAGGAAACCAGAGAGAATATTACTAAAAGAGGTTTTGAGGTTGATTTGGGTTTGAATTTTGCACTTCAGTTTAATTTTTGTTTTGGTTTCCTGGCACATTCTCAGAAATTGCCATCGTCTTCCTTTACCTTTGGCTTTTCTATTAACATTTCCTCTCAAAATTGTTTTTTGAGTTGTGGCAAAGGAAGTATGGTAGTTAAAAGCAGCAAAATTATGGGCCCTGGTATTATTGCTAACTCTATCAGCTATAATCTTTTTATTCGAATTTTCTATTTCCCTTGGTTTTGGCTTTGAGTCATTCCTTAATGACTTTAGTATATTATTACTCTAAATCTCACTAGAGGATTCTTACAGATTAAAAAGATCATTTTGATTGTTTTACTAGATACTTATTCCCACCTAATTGCAAGCTGTCAACTATGAAGGTAAAAGACTGCCTTATTTAGAAATTCTTTCTCTATTATAGTTTATTTAGCAATACTTGCTGATATAGTTAAATAAATGAGCCTATTATGTAATCTTTAAGATGCTCTTGTGAGTGGTTAATAGAATGGTGTTTGCACTGTGATTAATAGCCTTGTCAGGTAATTATTATTTGGAATTGGTAAAGTTATTCCTATGCTGTGTTCCAAGCTGTTTCTCCAAGGCATTTAATGAAAGACGTTGGGTGTTTCTCTAGCAAACACTGATTCTCATAATTGACTCTTTGTTGATTAAATTTCCATAAGTTGATATTTTGTTTGTAGGATTAATAATATATTCTGCATACATATTCAATTCATAACAAGCATCTAACTATAACCTATTTTTAAATTTTGTATGTTGATGGAATAAAGGCTTTGTTGGAATAAACTGAAGCCATAGGTCAGTCTGTTTAGGCCACTATAATAAAATACCACAGACTGGTGGCTCAAACAACAGATAATTTATTTTCTTACAGTTCTAGAGCCTAGAAGTCCAAGGTCAAGGTGTCAGGGTTAGTTTCTGGTGAGGCCTCTTCTTGGCTTGTAAATGGCCACCTCTCATGTAGGGGGACGGGCATTATGGGGGGATGGGATGGGAGTATTATTGGAAGAATTGGGGGTTGGAAGACAGAGTGTCTCTTCCTCCTCTTATAGGGATGCCAGTCCTATAGGATGAGGGCCCTACTGTGGTAACCTCATTTAGCCTTTATTACTTCTCTAAAGGCCTTATTTCTAAACAGAGTCACCTGAGGGTTAGGACTTCATATAAACTTGAGGGGATTATAATTAGTCCATAACACATATCAAACCTGATTAATGCTTTGGTTCATAAATTGTGGGTTTTTTGTTTTGTTTTGTTTTTTTACCAAAATCAGTACAATTATTGTTATGACAACATATCTTTTTGTTTCTCCATTATCAACCCTTAGCAATGGTACTGAGCACAGGCCAAAGATTAGGATGGAGTAAGTAGGAAATCTTTGAGAACAGGGAAATGAGTCGTTATGTTTTAAATTTGCATTTAAATCACTGGGCAAGAACAGATTAAACAGGGTGATTCAAACTGGTGATCCCAAAAGGCTCACTTTGTTTGGACCACATTGGTTTTAAAACAGAGAATTGGTAGGGAACATTTAAAAAAACTTTACAATTGCATACTTACAGCATGGAATTTGTTTTTCTTTTGAGGTATCAGAAGATCTGATAACATTAGTGTTTTATTTTTATGTGATAGGAAACTGTTGGATCTGAGAAGAACCATGGACATAACCCTATTAGAAGGACCATCCTTCCAGCCCTTCTTCCTGGTTGTATTTTTATAATCCAAATCAATAGTGCTCAGGTCCTAAATGTGTTACTTATGAATGTTCATTAAACCTTCTTACTGTAATAATACAAAATTTTTTTTTGATTTTTTTTGTTTGTTTTCAAGATATTTTATTTTTCTGTTTTATTAAACACAAGGTGCTTCCTCTTTACAAGAACTTAACGGCATCTAATTTTTCACTTAATTGCATGTGTCCTGTCCTCACTATGTGCAAAACAGTGTACTAGTTTTAGTGTGTGTTTGAGCATACAAACATGAACACACATCCACTCCCGGGATACTTTAAATTGAAGAATATTTTTAAATTCTTGAAAAAAGTCTTAAGGATTTAGTATATCAAATTCATTAACATTCAAGGATAAAGATGTGCACGTGTTTAAGGTGCCAAATAAGTAGCAAAAAGACTTGGTTGAAAATATATCTTTTCCAGAAATTATACATCTAACTTTCCCCTTTTCCCTTGCATAATACGATAATTATTTGGGCTTTTCCATTTATTTATTTTTCTTGAGTAACTGCTAAAGTTTGATGAGGTGAACAAAAGGTATGATCAAAGGTGAACAAAAGGTTCAGATTGTAGTTTCTTTTTTTTTTAAGTTTATTTATTTATTTTGAGAGACAGCATGCATGCATGATTGGGGGAGGGGCAGAGAGAAGGAGAGAGAATCTCGAGCAGGCTCTGTGCTCAGAGCACACAGCCACATGGGGCTAGAACTCACAAACCATGAGATCATGACCTGAGCCGAAATCAAGAGTTGGCCGCTTACCCGACTGAGCCACCCGGGTGCCCCTATTCAGGTTGTAGTTTTGACATAGAAGCAGGCAGCAATAGTGTAGACTTTCTCTTATTTTGCCTGGTTAATATCAATTAATAAATTACTTAGGTAGTGATGTTTTAGAATAATTTTCCAACTGACTTATATCTAAAACTACTGATTAAATTGCCTAGAATAATTTTTTATTACATAGTGCGTTGAACATATTTTCATTTTCAAGACTTTAGCAATATAGAAGTATGGAGAATAAATTTGGAATATATGTTCTCCTTTCCCTCTTGACGCCTCTCTCCTGAGTGGGCATAATCATCATCAACAATTTGGCATTCATATTTTCAGTCCTGTATTGGTTTGGTGGGTTGAACTCCAGTTGTTTTTGATAAAGATGTATATTTTAATTGCTAAGTATAGTGGCCCTTTCCTTTGGCAGTCTTTGACACTAAGCATATCCATCCTGTTGTAGTATTTTCATTTTCTTCCTTTGCAAAAGTCGGATTTTCTTCCTGCCTTTCCAACTACTTCTCAGCTTTATTTTTCGTTTCTCTTCCGTTCATCTCTTCTAAATTTTTCTCTCTTGTCTCCATAGACACTCCATGGGCTGTTTTGCCTTGATGCTGTTGAAGCTTTACTTTGTATCTCTCATCCATATCTCTCGAGCTTTAGATCTATGTATCCAACCAGACATTTACACTTCTCTGTGTTAGTCCTAACAAGTTCAGCTTATTCCAATCTGTCGTTAACTTTTTAACCCCTAAATCTTTGCTTCTAGTTTTCCTCTTTCACATTTCTTCAGCTAGAAACACCAGTACTGATTCCTTTCTCTCTTTTCCCCCTAACATTTAAGTCTCAAGTACACACACTTGGGTCCATTCCATGTCATTTTTGCTTGTTTTGAATATTGGTAACATTCTCCTGAGTTCCAGCCTCCAACATGTGCTCCACTCTCTCCATAGAGTGTGCTTTTGAAAGAATAGTCCAATTCACTTCCTTCCCTCTCTCATATTGTGGTTCGGTGGGGATGGTGGTATATGACTCATCCTGACCTTTGACCCTATATTCTGTCTCCATGTTTTATTTAGAAAAAAGTTGTAGTAGAAAATGTTCCTTTTATTTGGTAGAGAGTTGACTATGTTTCCTGGTTTCCTGTCCTATGGAAGCTTTTTATCTTTTTGTATTTGCGTGGGAATTTCAAAATGGATATTGGGAAATGAAGCAGTCTTAATTAAAGTTTACAATCATATTTGGAAGTCCACAGCTCAATTTATTTTTTAAAAAATTTTTAATGTTTATATACTTTTGAGAGAGAGAGAGACAGAGTATGAGTGGGGGAGGGGCAGAGAGAGAAGGAGATGCAGAATCTGAGGCAGGCTCCAGGCTCTGAGCTGTCAGCACAGAGCCAGAGGCAGGTCTTGAACTCACAGGGTGCAAGATCATGACCTGAGCCAAAGTCGGATGCTTAACTGACTGAGCCACCCATGCACCCCACACAGCTCAGTTTCAGTTGGAGACTTCCAAGGGGTGCCTGGGTGTCTCAGTTGGTTAGGCATCTGACTTCTGCTCGGGTCATGTCTCTCGGTTCGTGGGTTTGAGCCCCGCATCGGGCTCTGTGCTGACAGCTCACAGCCTATGCTTCAGATTCTGTGTCTCCCTCTCTTTCTGCCCCTCTTCTACTCATGCTCTGTTTCTGTCTCTCAAAAAATAAATAAACATTAAAAAATAAAAAGAGAAAAGTAAGTTGGGGACTTCCTGTTTTTATCTAGTGACATTCAGGTAGGACAAAGGCCTATAAATTATGTAGCGGATACTAAAGCCAGGTGTCATCTCCACAAGGAGATTTAATTTTAATTTGTTTTTCTGTCCCTTATTTATCTTCTTCCTTTTGTTTATTGTTAAATAGATGAATTGTTATATAAATCACATATCATACAATTGACCTATTTAGACTGTATCACTCATTATTTTTAGGTGTATTCACAGAGGTGTGATGCCACAACCACAATGAATTTTGGAATATTTTATCACCCTAAAAGAAAATATGGACCCTTTAGCTATCACCTCCTAAATTTGTCCATCCCACTCACCCCTCTTATAGCCTTAGTCAACAAGTAACCTTTCTATCTCTATAGATTTGTCAGTTCTTGACATTTCCTATAAACGAAATCATACAGTATGTGGTCCTTTATGAATGACTTCTTTCATTTAGCAGAATGTTTTCAAGGCTCATCTGTGTCGTAGCATGTGTCAGGACCTGACTTCATTGCTAAATAATAGTCCCGTGTATGGATATACCACATTTTATTCATCCATTTATTAGTGGATGTTCATTTGGGTTTTTTCCATTTCTTGGCTATCATGAATAATGCTGCTATGAACATTCGGTTACGCGTTTTTGCATGACTGTATGTTTTCGTTTCTTCTAAAAAATATACTCAGGAGTAGAACTGCTGGGTTATATGGTAACTATGTTTACCCTTTTGAAGAATTGCCAGATGATTTTCCAAAGTGACTGCATGATTGTACACTTCTACCATCATTATATAAGAACTCTAATTCCTCCACACATACCAACAGTTGTTATCATATGTCTTTTTGATTCTAGCTGTCCTGCTGGGTGTGAAATGGAATCTCACCGTGATTTTGATTTGCATTTCTGTGATGCTTAATGATTCTGAGCATCTTTTCATGTGATTATTGGCCATTTGTGTTATGTTTTTTGAAGAAACGTCTCTTGCTTAATTCATTATGTCTTTTTATTACTGAGTTCTTTATGTATCATTCTAAATTGTTCTTTCTCAGATACATGGTCTACAATTATTTTCTCCTATTCAGTGGGTTGTTGTTTCACATTGTTAATTGTGATCTTTGAAGCACAATGTTTTAATTTTGGTGAAGTCTAACTTAACAGCTTTTTTCTTTGGTTGTCTGTGCTTTTGGTGTAATATCTAGGAAATCAAGGTTGCCAGACCAAGGTTACCAAGACTTACACCTGTGCTTTCTTCTAGGAATCTGCTGTTTTTAGTTCTGACATTTAGGTCTTTGACCCATTTTGAGTTAATTTTTGACAATTTTATTTAGTTTGAGAGAGAGAGTGGGGGAAGGACAGGGGGAGGGAGAGAGAGGGAATCCCAAGCAGGCTCCATACTGATATCTTGGAGCCTGATGCGAGGCTCAAAGCCAGGAACTATGAAATCATGACCTGAGTTAAAATCTAGAGTCGGGTGGTTACCAGACTGAACTACCCGGGTGCCCCTTGAATTAATTTTTGAAGATGGTATGAAGTATGGGTCCAACTTTATTCTTTTGCATGTGAATATTCAGTTTTCTCAGTACTATTGGTTGAAAAGACTGATCTTTCCTCATCAGATTGTTTTTGGAACCTTTGTTGAAAATCAATTGACAATATATATGTATGGCTTTAATTCCACTGATCTATGTCTGTCCTAATGCCAGTACCACACTGTCTTGATTACTCTGGCTTTCTAGTCAGTTTTGAAATCAGTTAAGTGTGACTCCTTCAACTTTGATCTTTTTTCAACACCTGTTTTTGGCTATTCTGGGTCCCTTGAATATCCATATGAAATTTAAGATCACATTGTCAATCTCTCCAAAGATCTCAGCTGGGATTTTGATAGGCATTGCGTTAAATCTGTAGATCAGTTTGGGGAGTATTTCTCTTAATACCTTAATGATATTAAGTTTTCTCGTGTATGTACGTGTAAAATCTTCTCATTTATTTAGACCTTCTTTAATTTTTTCAACAGTTTTTTGTAGTTTTCAGAGTATAAATTTTGAACTTCTTTCTAAAAGTATGTTTTTCTTTTTAAATGTATGTTACTCTTTTGATGCTATTGTAAACATGATGGTCTTTTTAACTTAGTTTTGGATTGATGATGCAAGTGTATAGAAATACAAGTGATTTATGTATGATGATATTTTCCTGCATAGTTGCCCTGCTATGACCTCCTGATACAATGTTAGATAGAAATGGTTAGAGCAGACATTATTTTCTTGTTTATGATCTTAGGGATAAAGCATTCTGTCTTTAACCATTAAGTATGATAATAGTTACGGGCTTTTCATAAAAATGTTTTATCAGGTTGAAAAATCTCCCTTCTGTTCCCTTCTGTTGAGGGTCTTTATTGGGAATAGGTGTTTAATTTCATCATACACTTTTTCTGAATCTTGATATGATCATGTAGCTTTTGCCCCTCCTTCTCACAAACAGTCTGTGGAAGTGGCAGATTGGATACCAGTATTCTCAGGTGCTGTGTCTGAGGTGGAGTGGCCACACTATCAATGAAGGGTTGGTCATGGAAGGAATCCCTAGTTTCTCCACTGCACTTGCCAGCAATTTAGCCTACTCAGATCAGAGCTATGACGGTGAAAAATCCTAGCCATCTGACCTTCCAGTGCCATACTTACTATTATGATTTGTTTCTGCTCACATCACTTTTGATTCCAGATGTGTGAGTTTTCCAAATGAGGTAATTCTCCAGTTCTCTGCAGATACCAACGGGGTGTCCCGCAATTTAATTCACCTCTGACACAAACTACCCAGAGTTAGTACAGATACCACAGGTTAAGGGCTCGGCCCCACCTGTACCCAATTCAGATGTCCCCAGGTTACCTACACTTCCTTCTGACCTGGCTACAAATTGGGGGTTCTCATGGCTCTCTCTCCAGGTTCAGTAATTTGCTGTCATGGTTCACAGGCCTAAGGGAAATACTTTACTTACCAGTTTATTTATAAAGGATACAAATAAGCAGCCAGATGAAGAGGTTATATAGGGCAAGGTCTCCAAGAGTCCCCGTGGAGTTTGGGGATGTCTCGCTCCTGGCATGTGGCTATGTTCACCAGTCTGGAAGCTAATCCAATCTCATTGTTCAAGAGTTTTTAGGGGTGCCTGGGGGGCTCAGTAGGTTCAACTACCTAAACCACCTCATTAGCACGAGCTTGGGTGTAATCTAAAAGCTTGTTATGAATAAAAAAGGACATTCTTCTCACTCTGGAAGTTCCTGGGCTTTTAGGAGCTCTGTGCCAAGAATATAGGACAAAGACCAAACATCTTTCTTATTATGCCACAATACCATATAACTTGACTGTGAACTGGGGGAAGAGGGACCTCTGTCTTGGCAATACCCTCCTGGAACGTGGAGTGGGGCTTTTGTCATGCAGAGTGCAGTCCTTCCCCTGCCCACATCTAGCTTCCACCTCGCATTTTCATTAAAGAGCAGCTTGGCAGAACTCCTCGTGCCATCATTCTGGAAGGCAAACTTCCATGAAGTCCCCCCTTTGTTTCTGATGAGCGTTTGTGATAAATGTGATCTAGCTTTTGCCTTTACAAGCTCCATTTCCCTTCATGTAACACATTCACATACTATACCTTGGTCATCTTACAATATTATCATATAATTTTTCCATAATTTGACTAGTGATAATATTTCTTCTGTGTCATAGAGATACCATCTGCTCGACAGACCTTCTGACCAGAAAAACTGGGCATCTTTTTCTGTTCTGGGGGGTGTTTGAAAGCTGATACATGTGGGGATCCCCCAGTCTAGCGGCTGTATCCCAGTCTCACTTTATCATAAGCTATCCTACTGCCGCTACTTTTAATATACTGTAGCATATCCTGAGAACTTCCTAGATTTCTGGAGGCCTAGAACTTTCTTGCTTACTGATGAATGCTGTTCAGGAAAATTCTCCCTTAGCTTAACCTAACTTTCCTGTTTAGTCCACTCTTCCTTTAATTTGCTTTTTACTGAAGTAAAGACTTTTATTTAGAATCAAATAGAACTTGAAGGATAGGCTCACTTGGGAAGGTCCTGAGACATGACTGAAATCCTGTCCTAGTGAAGGTGAAAGAAAAATTTATTTATTTACTTATTTTTTACTCATCCCTGATTTAAATATCTAACTAATAAAGATGGTGTGGTTAGAGTCTGAGAAAACGAGAGTTGCTTCAACTAAATTCCCTAGTCTTTTAAATGTGGGAAAATACTAACTTTATCTCCCTCATGTGATATAGAATATCTTTTCCCGATTAGCTGGACCCTTGGGAATATGCATTTTTAAAACCAAAACTATGAATTTTATCTTTCTGTTTTTTAAAATCTTTGAATTAAACTCCATTTTGTAACAAGTCTCTAGTTCTATTGTGTGGTATGTTTGACTTTAAAATGCTTTAAAGTGTACCAGATTGCCTTATATATCACATCAGGGATCTAATTGGAGTATGACTGGGAATCCAGCAGGCCAGACTTCTTTGTAGTATTACCTTTACAAACCTGATAGAGGATATCAGATATTTTATAAAAATCCAAGAAAATTTGGCTTAATTTCAACACCATCTTTGAAGTCATTATGGAAATTAAAACATTATAGATTTTTTTAAATTTTGCTTATGTTTGCTATGGTCTGTTCAGTTATCATGACTTTTCCTTCATGTTTTGAAATGCTACTGTTTTCTAGATTTTTTGAAAAATTAGATACATGTGTCATTTTTTTAGACTAAACTTAAGTGGCTCTGTGAGGAACTGAAGGAGAGAGAAAACAGAGAGAGGAGTCTGCGGCACGAGCTGATGCTGTGCAGACAACAGCTGAGGAGTATGACCGAAAACAAGGAATCTGAGCTCCAGTGTCTCTTCGAACAGATAGAAAGACAAGAGCAGCTTCTGGAAGAAATACAACAAGAGAAGAGAGGTGTGTTAGCTGTTTTTACTCTTATTTTTCTTTGTTTACATTCGTGGAATCCTAGGATTGAAGGAAAAAACAAAACAAAACCATTTCCGTTGTTTCTACTTGGAATATTTCCAAATCCCTCTCCTTTCCTCATCTCTGGTCTCCCTGTCTTTCTTCATTTCTGGATCCAGAAGAGGAAACTGTTCGCCCTGAGAGTTTTTCCTTCAGCTAGTACATCTCTCCTATGTACATAGCCCTGTGTCCGTGGCCATTTGGAAGTTTGCATTTGGTAAGATGTGTGTTCTTCCCTGATAAAATGCTGAAGTTTATATTTTACTTCAGTAAAATATTCATAAATTTATTCAATAAATGTTTACTCTGTGCCAATTTTGTCTTGACACTATTATAGGTGCTGAGGATACATCAGTGAATAAAGGGGAAAAAAATGTCCTCTTGTTTAGTTTACATTGTATTGAGTGAGTGACAGAAAATAAATGTAATAAATAGGTAAATTGTTTAATATATTAGAAGGTTATAAGCACCATGGCAAAAACAGTAGAGTAAGGGAAGGAGAGTTTGAGGCAATACTTTAAAAGTTAGACAGGAACTTTGGAAAACTGCTTTTCTGTTTGGTTCTAGAAGGGATGCATCGTGACGGGAAGAAGAAAAATAGCACTATGTATCAGAATCCTGTGGGTATCTCGTGTCAGGCTTAGGTCTTTCTTTATTGGTGAACTTCATTAATTTAAGAAAGAAACTTAATGTAGTGCCCTACTAAGAAAAACAGAACTTTAACATATGATAATCCTCTAAAATTTGTTTTGGCTTTTCATTTTAGTTATCAAGATGATGATGATGATTCTTCCTCCTCCCCCCCTTCCTCCTCCTCCTCTTTCTCCTCTTTCTCCTCTTTCTTCTCCTCCTCCTCCTCCTCCTCCTCCTCCTTCTCCTCCTTCTCCTCCTTCTCCTCCTTCTCCTCCTTCTTTTTGTTTTATTTATTTATTTTTTGGGGAGAGAGAGAGCTGGGGCCAGAGACAGAGAGAGGGGGAGGGATCAAGAATCCCAGGGAGGCTCCACATTGTCAGCAGGGAGCCTGACGTGGGGCTCAAACTCACACACTGTAAGATCATGACCTGAGCCAAAATCAACAATCCGACACTTAACTGACTGAGCCACCCAGGTGTTGCCCCAGTCATCAGGATTATTCTTTCTACATGTTCCAGTTAAAAATTATTTATTGCTATCCTGCAGTGATTCTCAATTTTTTTTTGCTATCAGGACCACATTATATTCTTAAAAAGGCAAATAATATCTTCATATTATTAATAAGGGGTCTTAGATAGTTCCCAAACCATCTTTTGTGAACTACCGCTCTAGCGCACTTGAAAGATGCAAACTGTGCTAGTAGTGAAAGTCAGAGGATGCCTATACACACACGCGCACACACACATACAGACAGTACAACAGAATCTTTTCTTTTTTTTCAAAAAAAAGTTTTTTAATGTTTATTTATTTTTGAGACACAGACAGAGCATGAGTGGGGAGGGGCGGAGAGAGGGAGACACAGAATCTGAAGTAGGCTCCAGGCT